>NW_026043992.1:2854800-3172000 GCF_937001465.1 Orcinus orca
AAAGCGAGTTGAAGAAAGGAGCTCAGGGGCACTGTAATTCACAAACAAGCAGAGTTATAAATGACAGCTATCGTCCAAAAGTATACTGAAGTAAGGCTGCCAAGAGGACTTGAAAGCGGGCCAGAGTTGCAGGAAACCGATTTCAGGAGGTATACTGGAATTGCATTTAAAGCATAGGAAAAGAGGCAGAACGTCGACAATGATGCACTTGGCCAAAATGGGCGTATGCGTTTTTTCCTGAATATATTCAGGAAAAAACGCATACGCACTTTTTGGTCAACCAGGCAAGCTTGCAAAGGAAATCTGCACTACAATGAAGTCTCACTTTCCCCCGGTCAAAAGGGCCATCTGCAAAAAGTGTAAAATCCAGAAAGGCAGGACAGGCCATGGAGAACTGGGAGCCTTGTTATGCTGATGGGCGGGATGTAAATTGCCAACAGCCACTCGGGAGAAGTGTATGGTGTTTCCTGAAACATCTAAAAAACAAAGCAACAGAGCCTGGGGCACTTCCACTTATGGTCCTATAGCTTAGGGAAATTAAAATCAAAAAGACACAGCCACCCCAAAATTTGGGACGGCTCTTTTACAGGAACCTCTTCTTCAGCACAAATTAAATATGCCAGAGAGCAAATAATGGATAAAGAAGTTGCGGTACTTATGTACAACAGAATACCTCTCAGCAATGAAAACTGTCACCAGGCCCGTACCAGCAGAATGAGTGGATTGAGGCACGGTGATTCTAAGTGAAAAAAGTCACACAGAAAGAGAAACATCATAAGGTATCATTAATACATGGAATGAGAACTTGGTTACACATGAACTGAATTACAAAACAGAACAGGGTCTCATGTTTAGAAAACCAACTTATGCTTGCTTAAGGGGGAAGGTGAGTTGTGGTGCTGCATAAAAGCAGAGTTTGAAATTAGCACAGATACCGTTCCATAAGCTAAATATGTAATAGACAAGACCTACCCCTTGCTCAACAAAATGGACTCAACAATGAGGTATCACCTCACACCTGGTAGAATGGGCATCATCAGAAAATCTACAAACAAAAAATGCTGGAAATGTGTGGAGAAAAGGAACCCTCTTCCACTATTGTTGGGAATATAAATTGATACATTCACTATGGAGAACAATATGGAGTTTCTTAAGAAACTAACAGTAGAATTACCATATGATACAGCAATCCCAGTTCTGGACATATACCCAGACAAAACCATAAATCAAAAAGAGACATTCACCGCAATGTTCATTGTATCACTCTTTACAATATCGAGGTAATGGAAGCAACCTAAATGCCCACAGACAAACGAATGCATAAAGCAGTGGTACATATATAAAATGGAATATTACTAAGCCATGAAAAGGAATGAAATTAGGTCATTTGTAGAGACGTCGATGGATCTAGAGACTGTCATACAGAGTGAAGTAAGTCAGAAAGAGAAAAACAAATCTTGTATATTCATGCATATATGTGGAACCTAGAAAAACTGTACAGATTAACCATTTTGCAAGGCATAAATAGAGCAACAGATGTAGACAACAAACGTATGGACAACAAGGGGGGAAAGCTGTTGGGGGGGTTGGTGGTGGGAGGAGTTGAGAGACTGGGATTGGCATGTATACATTTATATGTATAAAATAGATAACCAATAAGAACCTGCTGTATAAAAATATAAAATAAAATTCAAAATTAAAAAGAAATAAAATTTAAAAAATAAAACAGAAAAAACAATTATTCCCTTCACATACATGTATTTATATGAATAAATTATTTCCATGCTTATATCTGTAAATACAAAAAAGAGGAATAAAATCTACCTTGAACCAAAAACGAAAAAGAGAAAAAAAACACAGAACCCACCAGTTCCACAGAGGAAAACCGTATCAGGGCACTTGCTCCAGTTGTAAACAATTCTGAAGTTGGTCAGTGGTGGGGAATCGTCTCCCATTCAGCCAGCAGCCCCCACGCAACAAGCGTCCTCATTGCAAAGCTGGGGCACCGTGCCGAGGCATCTGTGAGTAAACGTGAGCTGAGCCCCAGGCCAGTTGCTGCTGAACTATTCCCACCCGTCCCAGGTAAAACACCTGAATATATACAAGGACTTGAAAGCCTAGAGGAAGGGCCATAGAGCCACACGAGTGACAGCATACCGGCCGACTTGGTGCCTGCAGGCCAGCCAGGATGGTCCTGGCCCTGGGTGCTCTTCTGGAAGATTTCCATTTCCCTGCCTGAGATACCCGTCCTGTCCCTGCCCCCACTGCTTTTTTCCTTCCTCACCTCTGCCCAGGGAGAAATTCCAGCAGCAGGTATAGGTGACACATCCTCTTCTTTAGCAGGTGGCAGCCTGGCAACTGCTGCAGAAAGTCCAGCAGAGCCCCACTCACACTGGGCCACCCACAAAGCCGTGGCCTCTCACTCCCTCCCACCAGCCCAGCCCCGAGACTGCTGACAGGGCAGAGAAAATGGCGTCAGGCACGGCTGCAGGGCCTCTTGCTGCCTGGAGTGGTATTTATATTGATCTCAACCCAGGCACACCTGGGGAGGGCTGGCCAGCACGGTAAGGCTGCCCAGGTCAGCCAATCATCATCCCTCAGGGGCTCACAGTTGCAGAAAATGGAACTTGCTGAACCGGCCAGGTCCAAGGAACAGGTGTGGGCTCTGAGAGTCAGGATAGACAAGGGGCTGCAGCTTTGGCTTGTTTTCTAATCATTTTATCTGGCCCATGAGTAGGAGACAACTTCAAGAAAACCCTCTCCTAATGAGAGGAACCCTGGAGTCAGAGAGAGGAGGGGTAGGTGGTGGTTGGAGACAGAGGCCTGGTGCCCCGGGTGCAGTGGAAGTCTCTGGAAGACCAGGTGGAGGGAGGCCGCACAGAGTGATGCCCAGGGTCACAGACCTGTCGCAGCTGCTGTTTGTTAGTTCAAGTCCTGCTCTGAGGTGCTCTGTGTCAGCTCTGAGTGACAGGTGAGCTGGGGGTGCTCTGCAATGAGGGCTATGTGCACGGTTCCTGTGTGCCCAGCCCTGCCACGGTACCTGCAAGGGTAGCTCTGTATCCTGGGAGGGGCCTGACCACGAGAGCCCCGTGGGCTGGGGTGGGGGTGGGGTACCTGCCCAGGTGAGCTCCATATTCTGGGATTGGTCTGACCACGAGAGCCCCATGGGCTGCTGGGGACCTGGTAAAGGATGTCAGGACAGTCAGTGAAGCCACCGAGGATATACCTCCAGCTGCTCCTAATTCCTACACCCTGCTGGTCATTCTACCAACCACCAGGACATGGTATTCTGTATTAGTCTTCAATGATGCCTTCTTTTGTATTCCATTAGTCCCAGAGTCACAAGAAATTTTGGCTTGTGAGTGGCAGGACTCAACATACAACTAAAACAATACTTCCGGGCCGTCTTGCCCCAAGGGTGCAAAAATTCCCACACCATCTTTGGGGAAAGCTTAGCTAAAGACCTAAAAGTTCTACCTCTGGGAAAGGAAACCCTCCTTCAGTACGCAGACGACATTCTGATTGCCAGCCCTACTAAGGAGGCCTCTGAACTACCAAACCAATAAAGGATAGAAGTTGTCCAAGAAAAAGCTCAAATATCACAGACTGCGGTGACCTGCCTGGGCTTCGTTCTCACAGAAGGTCGGAGAAGCCCATCCCAGGAAAGGGAAGAAACCATTTTCAGCCTTACCCCTTTCTAAAACTAGAAGACAGCTTAGGGGTTCCTGGGGAGGCCAGGGTTTGCTGCTTCTGGATCCCTAACTACAGTCTACTAGCTGGGCCTCTATATGAAACACTGAAAGGAAAATATGATGATCCTTTTGAATAGAATCCAGAAGTGGCCTTTCAAGAATGGAAAGAGCAGTCAATTCAGACCCTTGCCCTGGAACTCCCTAATTTAGCTAAACCCTTTGACCTTTACATTCCCGGTGAAAGGTGAATCGCCATTGGAGAATTAGTGCAAAAACTGGGACCACTTGAAATGGAACAATGCAAGAATGCCATCCAGGTAGGATAAACTACGGGCACCAAGGGGCTTGGCCCACTGCCACATCTGGCGAAGATACTGGCGGTATCTAAAAACCTGGAAATCAGCAGCCCCAAAGGCCACCTCCCTCCTAAGGGAAAAGGACCCCACGTGGTGATCCTAACCACCAACCATGCCCTGAAGTTGCAGGGTTCGCTCCGTGGGCACACCAACCTCGAGTGAGGAGGCCCTCCAACTCCAACATCCAGAGAGATAACCGGGGGCAACAGGGCACCATGACGACTCGTGTGAACATCACTTGACCTGGAGTTTCTCTCATAAAACAACAAGAGTGTGTCCCAAAAGAGTAGACTACTGCTTGCAGGACTTACTGCACGCAGAGGGGAGCTAATAATCTTGGCGGGGGAACCGTATATCACACTGTCACCATAGAAAAGCCTACAGACACCGTGATGATGGTGGCCAATAAGACCAGCTGGACTCCTGTTTACTTCAAAAGGCTGTTGGCTCAGTGGCCATCATGGTCCTTGATCACCACTGACCCTGGACTGTCTGGGAGTTGAGCAGGCAGGGCTCTGACACCTGGTGCTGTTTGTACGTTAATTCAGGGGCCTAATTGAAGAAAGCGCAGACTACTGGTCAGAGCATCTAGGCTGGCAGAAACGGTCAGCCTAAGGTGGCCGAACAAATGAGGGGCGGGGTGAAACCGGCCCCCACAGCGTCTCTGCACATCTCTTTCCTGGACCCTTAAAGGTCATTAGAATCTATAACACTTCCAATGCTGGTGCTCAGGTGGACGAGCAGGGAGGCAGGGGTCCTGGGGACAATCAACGTCACCTGGAGGCTGCTGGGGAGAAGCTCTGACCCTCACCCCCGGGTATGAGGGCTCCCAACTCAGCACTCAGCAGTTACAGAAGAAGGGTCTGCACCCTCAGCACTCCAAGAATGAGGAACGGGACAAAAAGCAGAGGAGGGGTTTGTCCCCAGCAAAGCCCATTAAAAATCCCTGGGAGATAAAAATAGAATCTGGGCAATAAAGTCAAGTCTAACCTTTTTTATCCTTTGTGCTTTGTCTAATTTCATGTGCTCCTAGGGTCCCGCATGCAGAGGTTCCACACCCGGCACTTCAGACCAGATTTCCTAGTGCAGAATGGCTGGGACGACACCTCAGCTCCTGGGGCCCAGTGCAGACTCCGCGATATAGAGCCTGAGCTGCAGCCAACCCGGCCCTCTAGAGCTCCGCCCCCTCCCTCCCACTGACTCTGACAGGATCTCTACACAACAGCCCAGCCCACAGCCCACGGGGTAGTGCATGCTCTCACCTCTCCATTCTCTGATCAAAATATAAAGTTTCCTTTGCTTGTGAACCAAACTCAGTCTCGATCTGTTGGCCCCAATGACACTGGGCAGGGGGACACTTGTTGGGGTCCACTCTGGAGGATCAGTAACAGAAACTGAGACTATTGTAACCTCAATGAACAGATGTGTGAGCCAAACTGTAGTTAACATAGAACAGTGTATAAGGCTCGGGTAAAATAAGATGTTTCTAACACTTCCATTTGATATTTCCATCACTTTATTATAAGCAAGTTCAGTGAAAAGGTTTGTCTTATTTGTCAGGTCAATATTAGAGAAACGAAGTGATTTCTTTCCAAGGATGTACATCTAACAATCTTGGTTAAAGCTTCAATCTTGTCTTAAATGCTTTTCCATTGAAAATGATACCTCTCTTTCAGCTCCCCCATTTCTGAGAAGTATAAAATCTTATAATTTATTATTACCAAAGGGGAAAGGTGGGAGGAGGGATAAATTAACAGTTTGGGATTAACACATACACACTGCTATGTATAAAATAGATCATCAACAAGGAACTACTGTATAGCACAGGGAACTACACTCAACATTTTGCAATAAGCTATAAGGGGAAATAATCTGGAAAAGAATAGATATTTTTATTGTCATTGTCATCTATCAATGACAGTTAAAGTGTAACCTAAGGGAAGCTGGTGGTGAGTGCTTCTGACCCTGAAGACTTCAATCAGCTAAAGTTCGGACTCTGCCTACTTCCCAAGGCCCTTAATGAACATATGTGTAGCCGTAGCTTAAAAAATTCCCCAGTTTGGGCTTCGGGCAGACACTGATTTTGAAAAAGCCCTGGTGTTCTCCTTACATGAATGGGACTCTTCCTACTGCTAAAACATGTCTGTCACACCCAGAGGATGGTATACCGTCTGATCGGGAAGAGTTTGGAAAAGGCATCTCATCTCCTCATCTCCTGGTGCTCGGGTTCACCCCTCCAGCGTCTTTACTAACAGTCTCCCCACTTGGAGATGTCAGCACTGTCAACATCCTGTTGCGTACAGTTTGGAATTTGTCCAGAGGATGAAGCGGAAGGATGAGGAACAATGAGAGACAAGTCCTAGGTGTTCAGACAGGCACATGTCACTCTAATTTCCAATCAGGAAGACGAATTGACCAAAGGCTAGGGTTGCCCATGGAAACAGTATAGGGCTTGAGGAAATCCCACTGCTTTGTGGCCAGTTCCCATAAACACAAGTTGAACAATGGAACTCAGGGGCAGTAAAATTCACGAAACTGCAGAGTTGAAAATATCCATCACTGAAAAATGTCTTGACGAAAGTCAGAGAAAAGGACTTGTAAGCAAGGGAGAATGGCAGGAAAGGGATCTGAGGAGGTAGAAAGGACTCGCCATTAAGCACGAGAAAAGGAGCTGAACATTGCCAACATTGCAGTTGGCCAAAAAGGGTGTATGCGTTTTTTTCTGTATATATTCAAGAAAAGGGCATACACTTTTTTAGCCAAGCAAACAGGTGGGCACTGGAAGTCAATACTACAAAAGATATCACTTCGCATCAGTCAGAAGAGCCATCCTCATAAAGCGTAAACAACAGAAATGCAGGACAGGGCAAGGAGAAGAGGGAGCCCTGTGAGACTTA
Organism: Orcinus orca; assembly: GCF_937001465.1. Classification (NCBI taxonomy): domain Eukaryota; kingdom Metazoa; phylum Chordata; class Mammalia; order Artiodactyla; family Delphinidae; genus Orcinus; species Orcinus orca. The sequence goes on from NW_026043992.1 coordinate 2,861,746, forward strand.
TAGTGGAAATGTATATTGCCAACGGCCATTCTGGAGAAGTGTATTGTGTTTACTAAAGCATCTAAAAAATGAGCTACAGAGCATAGGGCACTTGCACTCATGGGCGTATATCTTGGGAAAAACAAAAATCGAGAGGACACAGGCACCCCAATGTTTACCCCCTCTCTGTTTAAAAGATCCTCGACTAGGATATAACTTAAATGTCTCTGGAGAGAAAAAATGGATAGAGATGTGGTACTTAGGTAGAGTGGAATATTATTCAGCCTGGAAATCAATGAACTATGGCCAGTTGTAACAACTCCGGAGGAGTTACGTATGATCATTCTAAGTGACATAATTCAAAAAGAAAAAGACACATATCATAAGATATCACTTAAAGGTGGAATCCAAAATGGCTACACATGAAATAAATTACAAAACAAAAACATAGTCAAATATGTAGGAAACACGCATAAGGCTGCTAAACGGGAAAGGTGGGGAGGGGTGAGGCATCATCCAGGAGGTTGAAATTAGCAAAGATACCATTCCAAATACCAAACTGATAATCAACAAGGCCTACACGGTAGCTAAAAGAACTGCACTCAGCACACTCAAGTCACCGGAAAAGAATATATAAGACTGGTAAGAATCTGAAAAAGAATTTACTGATGTCTCTCTGTACGTGAATCAAGTGGATGTACAGCAGCAAGAAACAGAGCTTTGAAAATCAGCTGTAACCAATATAGTAATAAATTGAAAAAAATAAACGACAGAGAGACAGAGAAAACCTCTTACAACTTTTCCTCAGGGACGGTGATGCAACATGGATTGAACACATCTAGACCCACAGCAGGATGAGACATAAGGCTGGAAACTGTTTGCACTAAGAGAAATGTGAGGTTGGGTGAGGAAATGCACACCCTTTAAAGTAATACTACCTGGTACCCATTCAATGGGTCCCAAAATACTGCCTGGTACCCATTCAATGGGTCCCAAATCTGCAGGTTCAAGGGATCTTCCTACAGCTAAAACATGCATGGAAAACCCAGAGGACTGTACACCATGTGATCGGGAGATGTGTCTAAAATGCAGCTCATTTATCCTCTCCTGGTGCTCCTGTTCACCATTCCAGCCACGTTACTTAGAATCTCCCCACTTGGAGAATCAGCACATTTCAACTTCTGTTTCACACATTTTGCAAATTGTGAGGAGGATGAACGGGAAGAGGGGGAACCAATGAGAGAATAGTTGTAGGGGTTTGGACGGGCACATATCACTCTAATTTCCCATTAAGAATAAGAATTGAAAAAAGGCTCAGCCCGCCTCGCCGGAGCCAAAATAGGGCCTGAAGCAATCCTGCGGGTTTGAGGCCAGCTCACAAAAGAGCAACTTAAAAAATGGAGCTCAGGGTCACTGCAATTCACAAACCTGCAGAGTTATAAATGAAAACTAACGTCCAAAACTATGTTGAGGTAAGGCAAAGAAGAGGATCTGAATGCAAGACAGAATTGCAAGAAACAGATTTCAAGAGATAGATTGGACTCGTCTTTAAAGCACATGAAAAGCGGCAGAATTTCGACAATGATGCAGTTGGCCCAAAAGGGCGTATGCGTTTTTTCCTGATTATATCCAGGAAAAACCGCATACGCCCTTATGGGCAACGAAGCAAGCAAGCAATGCAAATGTGCACAACAAAGAAGTCTCATTTCCCACCGGTCAAAAGGGCCATCCTAAAAAATTGTAAAAACCAGAAATGCAGGACAGGCCATGGAGAACAGGGAGCCTTTATACGCTGATGGGCAGTGTGTGAACTGCCGAGAGCCACTCTGGAGAAGTGTATGGTGGTTCCTAAATCATCTAGAAAACAGAGCTACAGAGCATAGGACACTTCCAATCATGGGAGTATATCTAGGGAAGTCTAAAAATCAACAAGACACAAGCACACCACAGTTTAGGGCTACTCTGTTTACAAGAACCTCAACTTCAGTACACCTTAAATATCCCAGGAAAGAGAACAATGGATAAAGAAGATGTGGTACTTATGTACAATGGAATATCTCTTCACCATGAAATCAATGTAATAAGGCTAGTAGAAGGATAAAGAGTGGATTTAGGTCCGATAATACTACTTGAAATAAGTCAAACAGAAAAAGAAACATATCATAAGATATCACTTATAGAGGGAGGGTAAATATGGCTGCACAAGAAATGAATTACAGAACAGAACAGTGTCTCACATTTAGAAAACACACTTATGTCAGCTTAAGGGGAAAGGAGAGGTGGGGTGATGCATAAAACCAGAGTTTGAAATTAGCACAGATACCGTTCAATAAACCAAATAGATATTAGACAAGATCTACACCTTGCTCAATGAACTGGCCTCAACACACCTTATAAACCACAGAGAAATATATCTGAGTAATAAGAATCTTAAAATCCATGTATTGGGCTTCCCTGGTGGCAGAGTGGTTGAGAGTCCGCCTGCCGATGCAGGGGACGCGGGTTCGTGCCCTGGTCCAGGAGGATCCCATGTGCCGCGGAGTGGCTGGGCCCGTGAGCCATGGCCGCTGAGCCTGCGCGTCCGGAGCCTGTGCTCCACGGCGGGAGAGGCCACAACAGTGAGAGGCCCACGTATCGCAAAAGAAAAAAAAAAATCCATGTATTGATATATCTCCATAAGGGAATCAAGTGTGTGCAGAGCGGCACAAACACAGCAGTGAAAATGAGCTAAACCCCATTATAGAAATAAATTTTAAAAACAAAACGCAGAAACAATGAAAGAGAGAAAAATTCTTACAAAATTTGCTCAGGGGCTGTGATGCAACCTGGATTGACCACATATAAACCCACAGCTGGATAACACATAAGGCTGGACACTTGGGGCTGAGAGGATTGGTGAGTTTTGGTGAGCAACTGCCAAAAGTTTAATGCAATACTTCATGCTACTCATTCCAAGGGTCCCAACAATCCAGGTTGAAGGGAATCTTCCTACAGCTAAACCATGCTTGGGAAACCCAGCGACTGGTATACCATATGATCGGGAAAGGTTTCTAAAACGCACCTCATTTTTCCTCTCCTGGGGCTCTGGATCGACATTCCAGCCGCTTTACTAACAACATCCTCACATGGAGAGTCAATGCCTTTAAGTTCTGGTATCGCACAGTCTGCAGTTAGTGCGGAGGATGAATGGGAATAGGGGGAACCAGTGAGAAACAAGCTGTAGCAGTTTCAATGGGCACATGTCACTCTAATTTCACATCAGTAAGAACAATAAACCAAAGGCACAGCAAGGTGCCCCAGAAGAAGAATAGGGCCTGAAGGAATCCTGTGGTTATGAGGCAAGATCACAAAAATATGAGCTGAAAAATGGAGCTAAGGGCCACTGCAATTCAAAAACGTGCAGAGTTATAAAGGCCAACTATTTTCAAAAAATATATTGAGGTAAGGCTATGAAGAGGCATTGAAAGCAAGGCAGAATTGCAGGAAACCAATCTCAGGAGGTAGACAGGAATTGCATTTAAAGCATAGGAAAAGAGGCAGAACGTCCACAATGATGCACTTGGCCAAAAAGGGCGTATGCGTTTTTTCCTGAATATATTCAGGAAAAAACGCATACGCCCTTTTTGGCCAACCAAGCAAGCTTGCAAAGGAAATCTGCACTACAATGAAGTCTCACTTCCCCCCGGACAAAAGGGACATCTGAATAAAGTGTAAAATCCAGAAAGGCAGGACAGGCCATGGAGAACTGGGAACCTTGTTATGCTGATGGGCGGGATGTAAATTGCCAACAGCCACTCCGGAGAAGTGTATGGTGTTTCCTGAAACATCTAGAAAACAAAGCAACAGAGCCTAGGGCACTTCCACTTATGGTCCTATAGCTTAGGGAAATTAAAATCAAAAAGACACAGCCACCCCAAACTTTGGGATGGCTCTGTTTACAAGAACCTCGTTTACGGTACAATTTCAATATCGCAGAAAGCGAAAAATGGATAAAGAAGTTGTGGTACTTACGTACAATGCAATATCACTCAGCAATGAAATCGATGTCATCAGGCCCATAGCAGCATAATGAGTGGATTCAGGTATAATGATTCTAACTGAAATAAGTCACACAGAAAAAGAAACATCATAAGATATCACTAATACACGGAATGTAAACTTGGCTACACAGAACTGGATTACAAAACAGAACAGGGTCTCAAATTTAGAAAACCAACTTATGCTTGCTTAAGGGCAAAGGTGAGTTGGGGTGCTGCATAAAACCAGAGATTGAAATGAGCACAGATAAAGTTCCTTAAGCCAAATATGTAATAGACAAGAGCTACTCCTTGCTCAACTAGATGGACTCAACACCCCATATTAAATGCCTAAGAATGTACCTGACTATTAAGTATCTTAAAACCTATGGATTGCTATGTCTCCGAAAGAGAATCAAGCGTGTGTACAGGGGCATAAACGCAGCAGTGATAGGATTGGAGAGTTTTGGTGAGCAAATGAAGACCCTTTGAAGTCGTATTGTATGGTACCCATTACACGGGTCTCAACTCTCCAGGTTTAAGGGATTCTTCCTTCAGCTAAAACATGCATGTGGAACCCAGAGTATGATCAACCGTGTGATCGGGAGACGTTTTGAAATATGTCTCAGTTCTCATCCCCTGGTACTCGGGTGCAACATTCCAGATGCTTTACTAACACTCTCCCGACTTGGAGAGTCAGTGCCTTTAACCTCCTGTTTGGCCCAGTTTGCAAATTCCGCGGAAGATGAACAGGAATAGGGAGAACCAATGAGAGACTAGCTGGAGGTGTCTGGACGGGCAAATTTAACTCTCATTTCCCACCAAGAAGAGGAATTAACCAAAGGCTCAGCGTGCCATGCCAGAACCAGATTAGGGCCTGAAGCAATCCTGCGGTGTTGCGGCCAGCTCACAAGAAAGCGAGTTGAAGAAAGGAGCTCAGGGGCACTGTATTTCACAAACCTGCAGAGTTATAAATGACAGCTATCGTCCAAAAATATACTGAAGTAAGGCTGCCAAGAGGACTTGAAAGCGGGGCAGAATTGCAGGAAACCGATTTCAGGTGGTAGACTGGAATTGCATTTAAAGCATAGGAAAAGAGGCAGAACGTCGACAATGATGCACTTGGCCAAAAAGGGCGTATGCGTTTTTTCCTGAATATATTCAGGAAAAAAAGCATACGCCCTTTTTCGCCAACTAAGCAAACTTGCAAAGGAAATCTGCACTACAATGAAGTCTCACTTCCCCCGGGTCAAAAGGGACATCTGAAAAAAGTGTAAAATCCAGAAAGGCAGGACAGGCCATGGAGAACTGGGAGCCTTGTTATGCTGATGGGTGGGATGTAAATTGCCAACAGCCACTCAGGAGAAGTGTATGGTGTTTCCTGAAACATCTAAAAAACAAAGCAACAGAGCCTAGGGCACTTCCACTTATGGTCCTACAGCTTAGGGAAATTAAAATCAAAAAGACACAGCCACCCCAAAGTTTGGGATGGCTCTGTTTACAAGAACCTCGTTTACGGTACATAATCAATATCGCAGAAAGTGAAAAATGGATAAAGAAGTTGTGGTACTTACGTACAATGCAATATCACTCAGCAATGAAATCTATGTCATCAGGCCCGTAGCAGCATAATGAGTGGATTCAGGTATGATGATTCTAACTGAAATAAGTCACACAGAAAAAGAAACATCATAAGATATCAATAATACACGGAATGTAAACTTCGCTACACAGGAACTGAATTTTAAAACAGAACATGGTCCCAAATTTAGAAAATCAACTTATGCTTGCTTAAGGGGAAAGGTGAGTTGGGGTGCTGCATAAAACCAGAGATTGAAATGAGCACAGATAAACTTCCTTAAGCCAAATATGTAATAGACAAGAGCTACTCCTTGCTCAACGAAATGGACTCAAAACCCCATATTAAACGCCTAAGAATGTACCTGACTAGTAATATCTTAAAATCTATGGATTGCTATGTCTCCGAAAGAGAATCAAGCATGTGTAGTGGGGCATAAACGCAGCCGTGATAGGATTGGAGAGGTTCGGTGAGCAAATGAAGACCCTTTGAAGTCATATTGCATGGTACCCATTCCACGGGTCTCAACTCTCAAGGTTTAAGGGATTCTTCCTTCAGCTAAAACATGCATGTGGAACCCAGAGTATGATCAACCGTGTGATCGGGAGACGTGTTCAAATATGTCTCAGTTCTCGTCGCCTGGTACTCGGGTGCAAAATTCCAGACGCTTTACTAACACTCTCTCGACTTGGAGAGTCAGTGCCTTTAACCTGCTGTTTCACTCAGTTTGCAATTTCCGCGGAAGATGAACAGGAATAGGGAGAACCAATGAGAGACTAGCTGGAGGTTTCTGGACGGGCAAATTTAACTCTCATTTCCCACCAGGAAGACGAATTAACCAAAGGCTCAGCATGCCGTGCCGGAACCAGATTACGGCCTGAAGCAATCCTGCGGTGTTGCGGCCAGCTCACAAGAAAGCGAGTTGAAGAAAGGAGCTCAGGGGCACTGTAATTCACAACCCTGCACAGTTATAAATGACAGCTATCGTCCAAAAATATACGAAGTAAGGCTGCCAAGAGTCCTTGAATGCAGGGCAGAAATGCAGGAAACCAATTTCAGGAGGTAGACTGGAATTGCATTTAAAGAGGCAGAACGTCGACAATGATGCACTTGGCCAAAAAGGGCATATGCGTTTTTTCCTGAATATATTCAGGAAAAAACGCATATGCACTTTTTGGCCATCAAGCAAGCTTGCAAAGGAAATCTGCACTACAATGAAGTCTCACTTCCCCCTGGTCAAAAGGGCGATCTGCAAAAAGTGTAAAATCCAGAAAGGCAGGACAGGCCATGGAGAACTGGGAGCCTTGTTATGCTGATGGGTGGGATGTGAATTGCCAACAGCCACTGGGGAGAAGTATATGGTGTTTCCTGAAACATCTATAAACAAAGCAACAGAGCCTACGGCACTTCCACTTATGGTCCTATAGCTTAGGGAAATTAAAATCAAAAAGACACAGCCACCCCAAAGTTTGGGATGGCTCTGTTTACAAGAACCTCGTTTACGGTACAAGTTCAATATCGCAGAAAGTGAAAAATGGATAAAGAAGTTGTGGTACTTACGTACAATGCAATATCACTCAGCAATGAAATCTATGTCATCAGGCCAATAGCAGCATAATGAGTGGATTCAGCTATGATGATCCTAACTGAAAAAAGTCACACAGAAAAGGAAACATCATAAGATATCACTAATACACGGAATGTAAACTTGGCTACACAGGAACTGGATTACAAAGAAGAACAGTGTCTCAAATGTAGAAAACCAACATATGCTTGCTTAAGGGGAAAGGTGAGTTGGGGTGCTGCATAAAACGGGAGATTGAAATGAGCACAGATAAAGTTCCTTAAGCCAAATATGGAATAGACAAGAGCTACTCCTTGCTCAACAAAATGGTCTCAACACCCCATATTAAACGCCTAAGAATGTACCTGACTAGTAAGTATCTTTAAACCTATGGATTGCTATGTCTCCGAAAGAGAATCAAGCGTGTGTACAGGGGCATAAACACAGCAGTGATAGGATTGGAGAGGTTCGGTGAGCAAATGAAGACCCTTTGAAGTCATATTGCATGGTACCCATTCCACGGGTCTCAACTCTCCAGGTTTAAGGGATTCTTCCTTCAGCTAAAACATGCATGTGGAACCCAGAGTATGATATACCGTGTGATCGGGAGACGTGTTCAAATATGTCTCAGTTTTCCTCCCCTGGTACTCGGGTGCAACATTCCAGATGCTTTACTAACACTCTCCCAACTTGGAGACTCAGTGCCTTAAACCTCTTGATTGGCCCAGTTTGCAATTTCTGTGGAAGATGAACAGGAACAGGGAGAACCAGTTTGAGACTAGCTGGAGGTGTCTGGACGGGCAAATTTCACTCTCATTTCCCACCAGGAAGAGGAATTAAGCAAAGGCTCAGTGTGCCGTGCCGGAACCAGATTAGGGCCTGAAGCAATCCTGCGGTGTTGCGGCCAGCTCACAAGAAAGCGAGTTGAAGAAAGGAGCTCAGGGGCACTGTAATTCACAAACCTGCAGAGTTATAAATGACAGCTATCGTCCATGAATATACTGAAGTAAGGCTGCCAAGAGGACTTGAGAGCGGGGCAGAATTACAGGAAACCGATTTCAGGAGGTAGACTGGAATTGCATTTAAAGCATAGGAAAAGAGGCAGAAGGTCGACAATGATGCACTTGGCCAAAAAGGGCGTATGCGTTTTTTCCTGAATATTTTCAGGAAAAAACGCATACGCCCTTTTTGGCCAACCAAGCAAGCTTGCAAAGGAAATCTGCACTACAATGATGTCTCACTGCCCCCCGGTCAAAAGGGCCATCTGAAAAAAGTGTAAAATCCAGAAAGGCAGGACAGGCCATGGAGAACTGGGATCCTTGTTATGCTGAAGGACGGGATGTAAATTGCCAACAGCCACTCGGGAGAAGTGTATGATGTTTCCTGAAACATCTAAAAAACAAAGCAACAGAGCCTAGGGCACTTCCACTTATGGTCCTATAGCTTAGGGAAATTAAAATCAAAAAGACACAGCCACCCCAAAGTTTGGGACGGCTCTGTTTACAAGAACCTCGTTTACGGTACAAGTTCAATTTCGCAGAAAGTGAAAAATGGATAAAGAAGTTGTGGTACTTACGTACAATGCAATATCACTCAGCAATGAAATCTATGTCATCAGGCCCGTAGCAGCATAATGAGTGGATTCAGGTATGATGATTCTAACTGAAATAAGTCAGACAGAAAAAGAAACATCATAAGATATCACTAATACACGGAATGTAAACTTGGCTACACAGGAACTGGATTACAAAAGAGAACAGTGTCTCAAATTTAGAAAACCAACTTATGCTTGCTTAAGGGGAAAGGTGAGTTGGGGTGCTGCATAAAACCAGAGATTGAAATGAGCACAGATAAAGTTCCTTAAGCCAAATATGGAATAGACAAGAGCTACTCCTTGCTCAACGAAATGGACTCAACACCCCATATTAAACCCCTAAGAATGTCCCTGACTAGTAAGTATCTTAAAACCTATGGATCGCTCTGTCTCCGAAAGAGAATCAAGCGTGTGTACAGGGGCATAAACGCAGCAGTGATAGGATTGGAGAGGTTCGGTGAGCAAATGAAGACCCTTTGAAGTCATATTGCATGGTACCCATTCCACGGGTCTCAACTCTCCAGGTTTAAGGGATTCTTCCTTCAGCTAAATCATGCATGTGGAACCCAGAGTATGATCAACCGTGTGATCGGGAGACGTGTTCCAATATGTCTCAGTTCTCGTCCCCTGGTACTCGGGTGCAACATTCCAGACGCTTTACTAACACTCTCCCGACTTGGAGAGTCAGTGCCTTTAACCTCCTCTTTGGCCCAGTTTGCAATTTCTGCGGAAGATGAACAGGAATAGGGAGAACCAATGAGAGACTAGCTGGAGGTGTCTGGACGGGCAAATTTAACTCTCATTTCCCACCAGGAAGAGGAATTAACCAAAGGCTCAGCGTGCCGTGCCAGAACAAGATTAGGGCCTGAAGCAATCCTGTGGTGTCGCGGCCGGCTCACAAGAAAGCGAGTTGAAGAAAGGAGCTCAGGGGCACTGTAATTCACAAACCTGCAGAGTTATAAATGACAGCTATCGTCCAAAAATATACTGAAGTAAGGCTGCAAAGAGGACTTGAAAGCGGGGCAGAATTGCAGGAAACCGATTTCAGGAGGTGGACTGGAATTGCATTTAAAGCATAGGAAAAGAGGCAGAACGTCGACAATGATGCACTTGGCCAAAAAGGGCGTATGCGTTTTTTCCTGAATATATTCAGGACAAAACGCATACGCCCTTTCTGGCCAACCAAGCAAGCTTGCAAAGGAAATCTGCACTACAATGAAGTCTTACTTTCCCCTGGTCAAAAGGGCCATCTGGAAAAAGTGTAAAATCCAGAAAGGCAGGACAGGCCATGGAGAACTGGGAGCCTTGTTATGCTGATGGGTGGGATGTAAATTGCCAACAGCCACTGGGGAGAAGTATATGGTGTTTCCTGAAACATCTATAAACAAAGCAACAGAGCCTAGGGCACTTCCACTTATGGTCCTATAGCTTAGGGAAATTAAAATCAAAAAGACACAGCCACCCCAAAGTTTGGGATGGCTCTGTTTACAAGAAACTCGTTTAAGGGACTAGTTGAATATCGCAGAAAGTGAAAAATGGATAAAGAAGTTGTGGTACTTACGTACAATGCAATATCACTCAGCAATGAAATCTATGTCATCAGGCCCGTAGCAGCATAATGAGTGGATTCAGGTATGATGATTCTAACTGAAATAAGTCACACAGAAAAATAAACATCATAAGATATCACAAATACACTTAATGTAAACATGGCTACACAGGAACTGGATTACAAAACAGAACAGGGTCTCAAATTTAGAAAACCAACTTATGCTTGCTTAAGGGGAAAGGTGAGTTGGGGTGCTGCATAAAACCAGAGATTGAAATGAGCACAGATAAAGTTCCTTAAGCCAAATATGGAATAGACAAGAGCTACTCCTTGCTCAACGAAATGGACTCAACACCCCATATTAAACGCCTAAGAATGTACCTGAGTAGTAAGTATCTTAAAACCTATGGATCACTATGTCTCCGAAAGAGAATCAAGCGTGTGTACAGGGGCATAAACGCAGCAGTGATAGGATTGGAGAAGTTCGGTGAGCAAATGAAGACCCTTTGAAGTCATATTGCATGGTACCCCTTCCACGGGTCTCAACTCTCCAGGTTTAAGGGATTCTTCCTTCAGCTAAAGCATGCATGTGGAACCCAGAGTATGATCAACTGTGTGATTGGGAGACGTGTTCCAGTATGTCTCAGTTCTTGTCCCCTGGTATTCGGGTGCAACATTCCAGACACTTTACTAACACTCTCCCGACTTGGAGAGTCAGTGCCTTTAACCTCCTGTTTGGCCCAGTTTGCAATTTCTGTGGAAGATGAACAGGAATAGGGAGAACCAATGAGAGACTAGCTGGAGGTGTCTGGACGGGTAAATTTAACTCTCATTTCCCACCAGGAAGAGGAATTAACCAAAGGCTCAGCGTGCTGTGCTGGAACCAGATTAGGGCCTGAAGCAATCCTGCAGTGTTGCGGCCAGCTCACAAGAAAGCGAGTTGAAGAAAGGAGCTCAGGGGCACTGTAATTCACAAACCTGCAGAGTTATAAATGACAGCTATCGTCCAAAAACATACTGAAGTAAGGCTGCCAAGAGGACTTGAAAGCGGGGCAGAATTGCAGGAAACCGATTTCAGGAGGTACACTGGAATTGCATTTAAAGCATAGGAAAAGAGGCAGAACGTCGACAATGATGCACTTGGCCAAAAAGGACGTATGCGTTTTTTCCTGAATATATTCAGGAAAAAACGCATACGTACTTTTTGGCCAACCAAGCAAGCTTGCAAACGAAATCTGCACTACAATGAAGTCTCACTTCCCCCCGGTCCAAAGGGCCATCTGAAAAAAGTGTAAAATCCAGAAAGACAGGACAGGCCATGGAGAACTGGGAGCCTTGTTATGCTGATGGGCGGGATGTAAATTGCCAACAGCCACTCGGGAGAAGTGTATGGTGTTTCCTGAAACATCTAAAAAACAAAGCAAAAGAGACTAGGGCACTTCCACTTATGGTCCTATAGCTTAGGGAAATTAAAATCAAAAAGACACAGCCACCCAAAAATTTGGGACGGCTCTGTTTACAAGAACCTCGTTTACGGTACAAGTTCAATATCGCAGAAAGTGAACACTGGATGAAGAATTTGTGGTACTTACGTACAATGCAATATCATTCAGCATTGACATCTGTGTCATCAGGCCTGTAGCAGCATAATGAGTGGATTCAGGTATGATGATTCTAACTGAAATAAGTCACACAGAAAAAGAAACATCATAAGATATCACTAATACACGGAATGTAAACTTGGCTACACAGAACTGGATTACAAAACAGAACAGGGTCTCAAATTTAGAAAACCAACTTATGCTTTCTTAAGGGGAAAGGTGAGTTGGGGTGCTGCATAAAACCAGAGATTGAAATGAGCACAGATAAAGTTCCTTAAGCCAAATATGGAATAGACAAGAGCTACTCCTTGCTCAACGAGATGGACTCAACACCCCATATTAAACGCCTAAGAATGTACCTGACTAGTAAGTATCTTAAAACCTATAGATTGGTATGTCTCCGAAAGAGAATCAAGCGTGTGTACAGGGGCATAAAAGCAGCAGTGATAGGATTGGAGAGGTTCGGTGAGCAAATGAAGACCCTTTGAAGTCATATTGCATGGTACCCATTCCACGGGTCTCAACTCTCCAGGTTTAAGGGATTCTTCCTTCAGCTAAAACATGCATGTGGAACCCAGAGTATGATCAACCGTGTGATCAGGAGACGTGTTCAAATATGTCTCAGTTCTCGTCCCCTGGTACTCGGGTGCAACATTCCAGACGCTTTACTAACACTCTTCCGACTTGGAGAGTCAGTGCCTTTAACCTCCTGTTTGGCCCAGTTTGCAATTTCTGCGGAAGATGAACAGGAATAGGGAGGACCAATGAGAGACTAGCTGGAGGTGCCTGGACGGGCAAATTTAACTCTCAATTCCCACCAGGAAGAGGAATTAACCAAAGGCTCAGCGTGCCGTGCCGGAACCAGATTAGGGCCTGAAGCAATCCTGCGGTGTTGTGGCCAGCTCACAAGAAAGCGAGTTGAAGAAAGGAGCTCAGGGGCACTGTAATTAACAAACCTGCAGAGATATAAATGACAGCTATCGTCCAAAAATATACTGAAGTAAGCCTGCCAAGAGGACTTGAAAGTGGGGCAGAATTGCAGGAAACTGCTATCGGGAGGTAGACTGGAATTCCATTTAAAGCATAGGAAAAGAGGCAGAACGTCCACAATGATGCACTTGGCCAAAAAGTGCATATGCGTTTTTTCCTGAATATATTCAGGAAAAAACGCATACGCCCTTTTTGGCCAACCAAGCAAGCTTGCAAAGGAAATCTGCACTACAATGAAGTCTCACTTCTCCCCGGTCAAAAGGGCCATCTGAAAAAAGTGTAAAATCCAGAAAGGCAGGACAGGCCATGGAGAACTGGGAGCCTTGTTATGCTGATGGGCGGGATGTAAATTGCCAACAGCCACTCGGGAGAAGTGTATGGTGTTTCCTGAAATATCTAAAAAACAAAGCAACAGAGCCTAGGGCACTTCCACTTATGGTCCTATAGCTTAGGGAAATTAAAATCAAAAAGACACAGCCACCCCAAAGTTTGGGACGGCTCTGTTTTCTAGAACCTCGTTTATGGTACAAGTTCAATATCGCAGAAAGCAAAAAATGGATAAAGAAGTTGTGGTACTTATGTACAATGCAATATCACTCAGCAATGAAATCTATGTCAACAGGCCTGTAGCAGAAAATGAGTGGGTTCAGGTATGATGATTCTAACTGAAATAAGTCACACAGAAAAAGAAACATCATAAGATATCACTAATACACAGAATGTAAACTTGGCTACAGAGGAACTGAATTACAAAACAGAACAGGGTCTCAAATTTAGAAAACCAACTTATGCTTGCTTAAGAGGAAAGGTGAGTTGGGGTGCTGCATAAAACCAGAGATTGAAATGAGCACAGATAAAGTTCCTTAAGCCAAATATGTAATAGACAAGAGCTACACCTTGCTCAACGAAATGGACTCAACACCCCATATTAAAAGACTAAGAATGTACTTGACTAGTAAGTATCTTAAAACCTATGGATGGCTATGTCTCCAAAAGAGAATCAAGCATGTGTACAGGGGCATAAACGCAGCAGTGATAGGATTGGAGAGGTTTGGTGAGCAAACGAAGACCCTTTGAAGTCATATTGCATGGTACCCATTCCACGGGTCTCAACTCTCCAGGTTTAAGGGATTCTTCCTTCAGCTAAAACATGCATGTGGAACCCAGAGTATGATCAACCGTGTGATCGAAGATGTGTGCCAATATATCTCAGTTCTCATCCCCTGGTACTCGGGTGCAACATTCCAGACACTTTACTAACACTCTCCCGACTTGGAGAGTCAGTGCCTTTAAATTCCTGTTTGGCCCAGTTTGCAATTTCTGCAGAAGATGAAAAGGAATAGGGAGAACCAATGAGAGACTAGCTGGAGGTGTCTGGACGGGCAAATTTAACTCTCATTTCCCACCAGGAAGAGGAATTAACCAAAGGCTCAGCATGCCGTGCCGGAACCAGATTAGGGCCTGAAGCAATCCTGCGGTGTTGCGGCCAGCTCACAAGTAAGCGAGTTGAAGAAAGGAGCTCAGGGGCACTGTAATTCACAAACCTGCAGAGTTATAAATGACAGCTATCGTCCAAAAATATACTGAAGTAAGGCTGCCAAGAGGACTTGACAGCGGGGCAGAATTGCAGGAAACCGATTTCAGGAGGTAGACTGGAATTGCATTTAAAGCATAGGAAAAGAGGCAGAACGTCGACAATGATGCACTTGGCCAAAAAGGGCGTATGCATTCTTTCCTGAATATATTCAGGAAAAAACGCATACGCACTTTTTGGCCAACCAAGCAAGCTTGCAAAGGAAATCTGCACTACAATGAAGTCTCACTTCCCCCCGGTCAAAAGGGCCATCTGAAAAATGTGTAAAATTCAGAAAGGCAGGACAGGCCATGGAGAACTGAGAGCCTTGTTATGCTGATGGGCCGGATGTAAATTGCCAACAGCCACTCGGGAGAAGTGTATGGTGTTTCCTGAAACATCTAAAAAACAAAGCAACAGAGCCTAGGGCACTTCCACTTATGGTCCTATAGCTTAGGGAAATTAAAATGAAAAAGACACAGAAACCCCAAAATTTGGGACGGCTCTGTTTACAAGAACCTCGTTTACGGTACAAGTTCAATATCGCAGAAACTGAAAAATGGATAAAGAAGTTGTGGTACTTACGTACAATGCAATATCACTCAGCAATGAAATCTATGTCATCAGGCCCGTAGCAGCATAATGAGTGGATTCAGGTATGATGATTCTAACTAAGTCACACAGAAAAAGAAACATCATAAGATATCACTAATACACGGAATGTAAACTTGGCTACACAGGAACTGGATTACAAAACAGAAGAGGGTCTCAAATTTAGAAAACCAACATGCTTGCTTAAGCGGAAAGGTGAGTTGGGGTGCTGCATAAAACCAGAGATTGAAATGAGCACAGATAAAGTTCCTTAAGCCAAATATGGAATAGACAAGAGCTACTCCTTACTCAACGAAATGGACTCAACACCCCATATTAAACGCCTAAGAATGTACCTGACTAGTAAGTATCTTAAAACCTATAGATTGGTATGTCTCTGAAAGAGAATCAAGCGTGTGTACAGGGGCATAAAAGCAGCAGTGATAGGATTGGAGAGGTTCGGTGAGCAAATGAAGACCCTTTGAAGTCATATTGCATGGTACCCATTCCACAGGTCTCAACTCTCCAGGTTTAAGGGATTCTTCCTTCAGCTAAAACATGCATGTGGAACCCAGAGTAAGATCAACCATGTGATCGGGAGACATGTTCAAATATGTCTCAGTTTTCGACCCCTGGTACTCGGGTGCAACATTCCAGACGCTTTAATAACGCTCTCCCGACTTGGTCAGTGCCTTTAACCTCCTGTTTGGCCCAGTTTGCAATTTCTGCGGAAGATGAACAGGAATAGGGAGAACCAATGAGAGACTAGCTGGAGGTGTGTGGACGGGCAAATTTAACTCTCATTTCCCACCAGGAAGAGGAATTAACCAAAGGCTCAGTGTGCCGTGCCGGAACCAGATTAGGGCCTGAAGCAATCCTGCGGTGTTGCGGCCAGCTCACAAGAAAGCGAGTTGAAGAAAGGAGCTCAGGGGCACTGTAATTCACAACCCTGCACAGTTATAAATGACAGGTATCTTCCAAAAATATACGAAGTAAGGGTGCCAAGAGTCCTTGAATGCAGGGCAGAAATGCAGGAAACCAATTTCAGGAGGTAGACTGGAATTGCATTTAAAGAGGCAGAACGTCGACAATGATGCACTTGGCCAAAAAGGGCATAAGCGTTTTTTCCTGAATATATTCACGAAAAAACGCATATGCACTTTTAGGCCATCAAGCAAGCTTGCAAAGGAAATCTGCACTACAATGAAGTCTCACTTCCCCCTGGTCAAAAGGGCGATCTGCAAAAAGTGTAAAATCCAGAAAGGCAGGACAGGCCATGGAGAACTGGGAGCCTTGTTATGCTGATGGGTGGGATGTAAATTGCCAACAGCCACTGGGGAGAAGTATATGGTGTTTCCGGAAACATCTATAAACAAAGCAACAGAGCCGAGGGCACTTCCACTTATGGTCCTATAGCTTAGGGAAATTAAAATCAAAAAGACACAGCCACCCAAAAGTTTGGGATGGCTCTGTTTACAAGAACCTCGTTTACGGTACAAGTTCAATATCGCAGAAAGTGAAAAATGGATAAAGAAGTTGTGGTACTTACGTACAATGCAATATCACTCAGCAATGAAATCTATGTCATCAGGCCAATAGCAGCATAATGAGTGGATTCAGCTATGATGATCCTAACTGAAACAAGTCACACAGAAAAGGAAATATCATAAGATATCACTAATACACGGAATGTAAACTTGGCTACACAGGAACTGGATTACAAAGAAGAACAGTGTCTCAAATGTAGAAAACCAACATATGCTTGCTTAAGGGGAAAGGTGAGTTGGGGTGCTGCATAAAACGGGAGATTGAAATGAGCACAGATAAAGTTCCTTAAGCCAAATATGGAATAGACAAGAGCTACTCCTTGCTCAACAAAATGGACTCAACACCCCATACTAAACGCCTAAGAATGTACCTGACTAGTAAGTATCTTTAAACCTATGGATTGCTATGTCTCCGAAAGAGAACCAAGCGTGTGTACAGGGGCATAAACACAGCAGTGATAGGATTGGAGAGGTTCGGTGAGCAAATGAAGACCCTTTGAAGTCATATTGCATGGTACCCATTCCACGGGTCTCAACTCTCC
The DNA here is from genome assembly GCF_937001465.1 of Orcinus orca. Taxonomy (NCBI): domain Eukaryota; kingdom Metazoa; phylum Chordata; class Mammalia; order Artiodactyla; family Delphinidae; genus Orcinus; species Orcinus orca. The sequence continues at coordinate 2,878,871 of NW_026043992.1, forward strand.
AGGTTTAAGGGATTCTTCCTTCATCTAAAACATGCATGTGGAACCCAGAGTATGATATACCGTGTGATCGGGAGATGTGTTCAAATATGTCTCAGTTTTCCTCCCCTGGTACTCGGGTGCAACATTCCAGATGCTTTACTAACACTCTCCCAACTTGGAGACTCAGTGCCTTAAACCTCTTGATTGGCCCAGTTTGCAATTTCTGTGGAAGATGAACAGGAACAGGGAGAACCAGTTAGAGACTAGCTGGAGGTGTCTGGACGGGCAAATTTAACTCTCATTTCCCACCAGGAAGAGGAATTAACCAAAGGCTCAGCGTTCCGTGCCGGAACCAGATTAGGGCCTGAAGCAATCCTGCGGTGTTGCGGCCAGCTCACAAGAAAGCGAGTTGAAGAAAGGAGCTCAGGGGCACTGTAATTCACAAACCTGCAGAGTTATAAATGACAGCTATCGTCCATGAATATACTGAAGTAAGGCTGCCAAGAGGACTTGAGAGCGGGGCAGAATTACAGGAAACCGATTTCAGGAGGTAGACTGGAATTGCATTTAAAGCATAGGAAAAGAGGCAGAAGGTCGACAATGATGCACTTGGCCAAAAAGGGTGTATGCGTTTTTTCCTGAATATATTCAGGAAAAAACGCATACGCCCTTTTTGGCCAACCAAGCAAGCTTGCAAAGGAAATCTGCACTACAATGAAGTCTCACTGCCCCCCGGTCAAAAGGGCCATCTGAAAAAAGTGTAAAATCCAGAAAGGCAGGACAGGCCATGGAGAACTGGGATCCTTGTTATGCTGAAGGGCGGGATGTAAATTGCCAACAGCCACTCGGGAGAAGTGTATGATGTTTCCTGAAACATATAAAAAACAAAGCAACAGAGCCTAGGGCACTTCCACTTATGGTCCTATAGCTTAGGGAAATTAAAATCAAAAAGACACAGCCACCCCAAAGTTTGGGACGGCTCTGTTTACAAGAACCTCGTTTACGGTACAAGTTCAATTTCGCAGAAAGTGAAAAATGGATAAAGAAGTTGTGGTACTTACTTACAATGCAATATCACTCAGCAATGAAATCTATGTCATCAGGCCCGTAGCAGCATAATGAGTGGATTCAGGTATGATGATTCTAACTGAAATAAGTCAGACAGAAAAAGAAACATCATAAGATATCACTAATACACGGAATGTAAACTTGGCTACACAGGAACTGGATTACAAAAGAGAACAGTGTCTCAAATTTAGAAAACCAACTTATGCTTGCTTAAGGGGAAAGATGAGTTGGGGTGCTGCATAAAACCAGAGATTGAAATGAGCACAGATAAAGTTCCTTAAGCCAAATATGGAATAGACAAGAGCTACTCCTTGCTCAACGAAATGGACTCAACACCCCATATTAAACGCCTAAGAATGTCCCTGTCTAGTAAGTATCTTAAAACCTATGGATCGCTCTGTCTCCGAAAGAGAATCAAGCGTGTGTACAGGGGCATAAACGCAGCAGTGATAGGATTGGAGAGGTTCGGTGAGCAAATGAAGACCCTTTGAAGTCATATTGCATGGTACCCATTCCACGGGTCTCAACTCTCCAGGTTTAAGGGATTCTTCCTTCAGCTAAATCATGCATGTGGAACCCAGAGTATGATCAACCGTGTGATCGGGAGACGTGTTCCAATATGTCTCAGTTCTCGTCCCCTGGTACTCGGGTGCAACATTCCAGACGCTTTACTAACACTCTCCCGACTTGGAGAGTCAGTGCCTTTAACCTCCTGTTTGGCCCAGTTTGCAATTTCTGCGGAAGATGAACAGGAATAGGGAGAACCAATGAGAGACTAGCTGGAGGTGTCTGGACGGGCAAATTTAACTCTCATTTCCCACCAGGAAGAGGAATTAACCAAAGGCTCAGCGTGCCGTGCCAGAACAAGATTAGGGCCTGAAGCAATCCTGTGGTGTCGCGGCCGGCTCACAAGAAAGCGAGTTGAAGAAAGGAGCTCAGGGGCACTGTAATTCACAAACCTGCAGAGTTATAAATGACAGCTATCGTCCAAAAATATACTGAAGTAAGGCTGCAAAGAGGACTTGAAAGTGGGGCAGAATTGCAGGAAACCGATTTCAGGAGGTGGACTGGAATTGCATTTAAAGCATAGGAAAAGAGGCAGAACGTCGACAATGATGCACTTGGCCAAAAAGGGCGTATGCGTTTTTTCCTGAATATATTCAGGACAAAACGCATACGCCCTTTCTGGCCAACCAAGCAAGCTTGCAAAGGAAATCTGCACTACAATGAAGTCTTACTTTCCCCCGGTCAAAAGGGCCATCCGGAAAAAGTGTAAAATCCAGAAAGGCAGGACAGGCCATGGAGAACTGGGAGCCTTGTTATGCTGATGGGCGGCATGTAAATTGCCAACAGCCACTCGGGAGAAGTGTATGGTGTTTCCTGAATCATCTAAAAAACAAACCAACACAGCCTAGGGCACTTCCACTTATGGTCCTATAGCTTAGGGAAATTAAAATCAAAAAGACACAGCCACCCAAAAATTTGGGACGGCTCTGTTTACAAGAACCTCGTTTACGGTACAAGTTCAATATCGCAGAAAGTGAACACTGGATAAAGAATTTGTGGTACTTATGTACAATGCAATATCATTCAGCATTGACATCTGTGTCATCAGGCCTGTAGCAGCATAATGAGTGGATTCAGGTATGATGATTCTAACTGAAATAAGTCACACAGAAAAAGAAACATCATAAGATATCACTAATACACGGAATGTAAACTTGGCTACACAGAACTGGATTACAAAACAGAACAGGGTCTCAAATTTAGAAAACCAACTTATGCTTTCTTAAGGGGAAAGGTGAGTTGGGGTGCTGCATAAAACCAGAGATTGAAATGAGCACAGATAAAGTTCCTTAAGCCAAATATGGAATAGACAAGAGCTACTCCTTGCTCAACGAGATGGACTCAACACCCCATATTAAACGCCTAAGAATGTACCTGACTAGTAAGTATCTTAAAACCTATGGATTGCTATGTCTCCGAAAGAGAATCCAGCGTGTGTACAGGGGCATAAACGCAGCAGTGATAGGATTGGAGAGGTTCGGTGAGCAAATGAAGACCCTTTGAAGTCATATTGCATGGTACCCATTCCACGGGTCTCAACTCTCCAGGTTTAAGGGATTCTTCCTTCAGCTAAAACAGGCATGTGGAACCCAGAGTATGATCAACCATGTGATCGGGAGACGTGTTCCAATATGTCTCAGTTCTCGTTCCCTGGTACTCGGGTGCAACATTCCAGACGCTTTACTAACACTCTCCCGACTTGGAGAGTCAGTGCCTTTAACCTCCTGTTTGGCCCAGTTTGCAATTTCTGCGGAAGATGAACAGGAATAGGGTGGACCAATGAGAGATTAGCTGGAGGTGTCTGGACAGGCAAATTTAACTCTCATTTCCCACCAGGAAGAGGAATTAACCAAAGGCTCAGCGTGCCGTGCCGGAACCAGATTAGGGCCTGAAGCAATCCTGCGGTGTTGCGGCCAGCTCACAAGAAAGCGAGTTGAAGAAAGGAGCTCAGGGGCACTGTAATTCACAAACCTGCAGAGTTATAAATGACAGCTATCGTCCAAAAATATACTGAAGTAAGGCTGCCAAGAGGACTTGACAGCGGGGCAGAATTGCAGGAAACCGGTTTCAGGAGGTAGACTGGAATTGCATTTAAAGCATAGGAAAAGAGGCAGAACGTCGACAATGATGCACTTGGCCAAAAAGGGCGTATGCGTTTTTTCCTGAATATATTCAGGAAAATCGCATACGCACTTTTTGGCCAACCAAGCAAGCTTGCAAAGGAAATCTGCACTACAATGAAGTCTCACTTCCCCCCGGTCAAAAGGGCCATCTCAAAAAAGTGTAAAATCCAGAAAGGCAGGACAGGCCATGGAGAACTGGGAGCCTTGTTATGCTGATGGGCCGGATGTAAATTGCCAACAGCCACTCAGGAGAAGTGTATGGTGTTTCCTGAAACATCTAAAAAACAAAGCAACAGAGCCTAGGGCACTTCCACTTATGGTCCTATAGCTTAGGGAAATTAAAATCAAAAAGACACAGCCACCCAAAAATTTGGGACGGCTCTGTTTACAAGAACCTCGTTTACGGTACAAGTTCAACATCACAGAAAGCGAAAAATGGATAAAGATGTTGTGGTATTTACGTACAATGCAATATCCCTCAGCAATGACATCTATGTCATCAGGCCCGTAGCAGCATAATGAGTGGATTCAGGTATGATGATTCTAACTGAAATAAGTCACACAGAAAAAGAAACATCATAAGATATCACTAATACACGGAATGTAAACTTGGCTACACAGGAACTGAATTACAAAACAGAACAGGGTCTCAAATTTAGAAAACCAACTTATGCTTGCTTAAGGGGAAAGGTGAGTTGGGGTGCTGCATAAAACCAGAGATTGAAATGAGCACAGATAAAGTTCCTTAAGCCAAATATGGAATAGACAAGAGCTACTCCTTGCTCAACGAAATGGACTCAACACCCCATCTTAAACGCCTAAGAATGTACCTGACTAGTAAGTATCTTAAAACCTATGGATTGCTATGTCTCCAAAAGAGAATCAAGCGTGTGTAGAGGGGCATAAACGCAGCAGTGATAGGATTGGAGAGGTTCGGTGAGCAAATGAAGACCCTTTGAAGTCATATTGCATGGTACCCATTCCACGGGTCTCAACTCTCCAGGTTTAAGGGATTCTTCCTTCAGCTGAAACATGCATGTGGAACCCAGAGTATGATCAACCGTGTGATCAGGAGACGTGTTCAAATATGTCTCAGTTCTCGTCCCCTGGTACTCGGGTGCAACATTCCAGACGCTTTACTAACACTCTCCCGACTTGGAGAGTCAGTGCCTTTAACCTCCTGTTTGGCCCAGTTTGCAATTTCTGCGGAAGATGAACAGGAATAGGGAGGACCAATGAGAGACTAGCTGGAGGTGCCTGGACGGGCAAATTTAACTCTCAATTCCCACCAGGAAGAGGAGTAAACCAAAGGCTCAGCGTGCCGTGCCGGAACCAGATTAGGGCCTGAAGCAATCCTGCGGTGTTGTGGCCAGCTCACAAGAAAGCGAGTTGAAGAAAGGAGCTCAGGGGCACTGTAATTAACAAACCTGCAGAGATATAAATGACAGCTATCGTCCAAAAATATACTGAAGTAAGCCTGCCAAGAGGACTTGAAAGTGGGGCAGAATTGCAGGAAACTGCTATCGGGAGGTAGACTGGAATTCCATTTAAAGCATAGGAAAAGAGGCAGAACGTCCACAATGATGCACTTGGCCAAAAAGTGCATATGCGTTTTTTCCTGAATATATTCAGGAAAAAACGCATACGCCCTTTTTGGCCAACCAAGCAAGCTTGCAAAGGAAATCTGCACTACAATGAAGTCTCACTTCTCCCCGGTCAAAAGGGCCATCTGAAAAAAGTGTAAAATCCAGAAAGGCAGGACAGGCCATGGAGAACTGGGAGCCTTGTTATGCTGATGGGCGGGATGTAAATTGCCAACAGCCACTCGGGAGAAGTGTATGGTGTTTCCTGAAACATCTAAAAAACAAAGCAACAGAGCCTAGGTCAATTCCACTTATGGTCCTATAGCTTAGGGAAATTAAAATCAAAAAGACACAGCCACCCCAAAGTTTGGGACGGCTCTGTTTTCTAGAACCTCGTTTACGGTACAAGTTCAATATCGCAGAAAGCAAAAAATGGATAAAGAAGTTGTGGTACTTATGTACAATGCAATATCACTCAGCAATGAAATCTATGTCAACAGGCCTGTAGCAGAAAATGAGTGGGTTCAGGTATGATGATTCTAACTGAAATAAGTCACACAGAAAAAGAAACATCATAAGATATCACTAATACACAGAATGTAAACTTGGCTACAGAGGAACTGAATTACAAAACAGAACAGGGTCTCAAATTTAGAAAACCAACTTATGCTTGCTTAAGGGGAAAGGTGAGTTGGGGTGCTGCATAAAACCAGAGATTGAAATGAGCACAGATAAAGTTCCTTAAGCCAAATATGTAATAGACAAGAGCTACACCTTGCTCAACGAAATGGACTCAACACCCCATATTAAAAGACTAAGAATGTACTTGACTAGTAAGTATCTTAAAACCTATGGATGGCTATGTCTCCAAAAGAGAATCAAGCGTTTGTACAGGGGCATAAACGCAGCAGTGATAGGATTGGAGAGGTTTGGTGAGCAAACGAAGACCCTTTGAAGTCATATTGCATGGTACCCATTCCACGGGTCTCAACTCTCCAGGTTTAAGGGATTCTTCCTTCAGCTAAAACATGCATGTGGAACCCAGAGTATGATCAACCGTGTGATCGAAGATGTGTGCCAATATATCTCAGTTCTCATCCCCTGGTACTCGGGTGCAACATTCCAGACACTTTACTAACACTCTCCCGACTTGGAGAGTCAGTGCCTTTAACTTCCTGTTTGGCCCAGTTTGCAATTTCTGCAGAATATGAAAAGGAATAGGGAGAACCAATGAGAGACTAGCTGGAGGTGTCTGGACGGGCAAATTTAACTCTCATTTCCCACCAGGAAGAGGAATTAACCAAAGGCTCAGCATGCCGTGCCGGAACCAGATTAGGGCCTGAAGCAATCCTGCGGTGTTGCGGCCAGCTGACAAGTAAGCGAGTTGAAGAAAGGAGCTCAGGGGCACTGTAATTCACAAAGCTGCAGAGTTATAAATGACAGCTATCGTCCAAAAATATACTGAAGTAAGGCTGCCAAGAGGACTTGAATGCGGGGCAGAATTGCAGGAAACCAATTTCAGGAGGTAGACTGGAATTGCATTTAAAGCATAGGAAAAGAGGCAGAACGTCGACAATGATGCACTTGGCCAAAAAGTGTGTATGCGTTTTTTCCTGAATATATTCAGGAAAAAATGCATACACACATTTTGGCCAACCAAGCAAGCTTGCAAAGGAAATCTGCACTACAATGAAGTCTCACTTCCCCCCGGTCAAAAGGGCCATCTCAAAAAAGTGTAAAATCCAGAAAGGCAGGACAGGCCATGGAGAACTGGGAGCCTTGTTATGCTGATGGGCGGGATGTACATTGCCAAGAGCCACTCGGGAGAAGTGTATGGTGATTCCTGAAACATCTAAAAAACAAAGCAACAGAGCCTAGGGTACTTCCACTTATGGTCCTATAGCTTAGGGAAATTAAAATCAAAAAGACACAGCCACCCCAAAGTTTCGGATGGCTCTGTTTACAAGAACCTCGTTTACGGTACAAGTTCAATATCGCAGAAAGCGAAAAATGGATAAAGAAGTTGTGGTACTTACGTACAATGCAATATCACTCAGCAATGAAATCTATGTCATGAGGCCCGTAGCAGCATATTGAGTGGGTTCAGGTATGATGATTCTAACTGAAATAAGTCACACAGAAAAAGAAACATCATAAGATATCACTAATACACGGAATGTAAACTTGGCTACACAGGAACTGAATTACAAAACAGAACAGGGTCTCAAATTTAGAAAACCAACTTATGCTTGCTTAAGGGGAAAGGTGAGTTGGGGTGCTGCATAAAACCAGAGATTGAAATGAGCACAGATAAATTTCCTTAAGCCAAATATGGAATAGACAAGAGCTACTCCTTGCTCAACGAAATGGACTCAACACCCCATCTTAAACGCCTAAGAATGTACCTGACTAGTAAGTATCTTAAAACCTATGGATTGCTATGTCTCCAAAAGAGAATCAAGCATGTGTAGAGGGGCATAAACGCAGCAGTGATAGGATTGGAGAGGTTCGGTGAGCAAATGAAGACCCTTTGAAGTCATATTGCATGGTACCCATTCCACGGGTCTCAACTCTCCAGGTTTAAGGGATTCTTCCTTCAGCTGAAACATGCATGTGGAACCCAGAGTATGATCAACCGTGTGATCAGGAGACGTGTTCAAATATGTCTCAGTTCTTGTCCCCTGGTACTCGGGTGCAACATTCCAGACGCTTTACTAACACTCTCCCGACTTGGAGAGTCAGTGCCTTTAACCTCCTGTTTGGCCCAGTTTGCAATTTCTGCGGAAGATGAACAGGAATAGGGAGGACCAATGAGAGACTAGCTGGAGGTGCCTGGACGGGCAAATTTAACTCTCATTTCCCACCAGAAAGAGGAATTAAGCAAAGGCTCAGCGTGCCGTGCCGGAACCAGATTAGGGCCTGAAGCAATCCTGCGGTGTTGCGGCCAGCTCACAAGAAAGCGAGTTGAAGAAAGGAGCTCAGGGGCACTGTAATTAACAAACCTGCAGAGTTATAAATCACAGCTATCGTCCAAAAATATACTGAAGTAAGCCTGCCAAGAGGACTTGAAAGTGGGTCAGAATTGCAGGAAACTGCTATCGGGAGGTAGACAGGAATTCCATTTAAAGCATAGGAAAAGAGGCAGAACGTCCACAATGATGCACTTGGCCAAAAAGTGCATATGCGTTTTTTCCTGAATATATTCAGGAAAAAACGCATACGCCCTTTTTGGCCAACCAAGCAAGCTTGTAAAGGAAATCTGCACTACAATGAAGTCTCACTTCTCCACGGTCAAAAGGGCCATCTGAAAAAAGTGTAAAATCCAGAAAGGCAGGACAGGCCATGGAGAACTGGGAGCCTTGTTATGCTGATGGGCGGGATGTAAATTGCCAACAGCCACTCGGGAGAAGTGTATGGTGTTTCCTGAAACATCTAAAAAACAAAGCAACAGAGCCTAGGTCAATTCCACTTATGGTCCTATAGCTTAGGGAAATTAAAATCAAAAAGACACAGCCACCCCAAAGTTTGGGACGGCTCTGTTTTCTAGAACCTCGTTTACGGTACAAGTTCAATATCGCAGAAAGCAAAAAATGGATAAAGAAGTTGTGGTACTTATGTACAATGCAATATCACTCAGCAATGAAATCTATGTCAACAGGCCTGTAGCAGAAAATGAGTGGGTTCAGGTATGATGATTCTAACTGAAATAAGTCACACAGAAAAAGAAACATCATAAGATATCTCTAATACACAGAATGTAAACTTGGCTACAGAGGAACTGAATTACAAAACAGAACAAGGTCTCAAATTTAGAAAACCAACTTATGTTTGCTTAAGAGGAAAGGTGAGTTGGGGTGCTGCATAAAACCAGAGATTGAAATGAGCACAGATAAAGTTCCTTAAGCCAAATATGTAATAGACAAGAGCTACTCCTTGCTCAACGAAATGGACTCAACACCCCATATTAAAAGACTAAGAATGTACCTGACTAGTAAGTATCTTAAAACCTATGGATTGCTATGTCTCCGAAAGAGAATCAAGCATGTGTACAGGGGCATAAACGCAGCAGTGATAGGATTGGAGAGGTTCGGTGAGCAAACGAAGACCCTTTGAAGTCATATTGCATGGTACCCATTCCACGGGTCTCAACTCTCCAGGTTTAAGGGATTCTTCCTTCAGCTAAAACATGCATGTGGAACCCAGAGTATGATCAACCGTGTGAGCGGAAGATGTGTGCCAATATATCTCAGTTCTCATCCCCTGGTACTCGGGTGCAACATTCCAGACACTTTACTAACACTCTCCCGACTTGGAGAGTCAGTCCCTTTAACTTCCTGTTTGGCCCAGTTTGCAATTTCTGCAGAAGATGAACAGGAATAGGGAGAACCAATGAGAGACTAGCTGGAGGTGTCTGGACGGGCAAATTTCACTCTCATTTCCCACCAGGAAGAGGAATTAACCAAAGGCTCAGCGTGCCGTGCCGGAACCAGATTAGGGCCTGAAGCAATCCTGCGGTGTTGCGGCCAGCTCACAAGAAAGCGAGTTGAAGAAAGGAGCTCAGGGGCACTGTAATTCACAAAGCTGCAGAGTTATAAATGACAGCTATCGTCCAAAAATATACTGAAGTAAGGCTGCCAAGAGGACTTGAAAGCGGGGCAGAATTGCAGGAAACCGATTTCAGGAGGTAGACTGGAATTGCATTTAAAGCATAGGAAAAGAGGCAGAACGTCGACAATGATGCACTTGGCCAAAAAGTGTGTATGTGTTTTTTCCTGAATATATTCAGGAAAAAAAGCATACGCCCTCTTTGGCCAACCAAGCAAGCTTGCAAAGGAAATCTGCACTACAATGAAGTCTCACTTCCCCCCGGTCAAAAGGGCCATCTGAAAAAAGTGTAAAATCCAGAAAGGCAGGACAGGCCATGGAGAAATGGGAGCCTTGTTATGCTGATGGGTGTGATGTAAATTGCCAACAGGCACTCGGGAGAAGTGTATGGTGTTTCCTGAAATATCTAAAAAACAAAGCACCACAGCCTAGGGCACTTCAACTTATGGTCCTATAGCATAGGGAAATTAAAATCAAAAAGACACAGCCACTCCAAAATTTGGGACGGCTCTGTTTACAAGAACCTCGTTTACGGTGCAAGTTCAATATCGCAGAAAGTGAAAAATGGATAAAGAAGTTGTGGTACTTACATACAATGCAATATCACTCAGCAATGAAATCTATGTCATCAGGCCCGTAGCAGCATAATGAGTGGATTCAGGTATGATGATTCTAACTGAAATAAGTCACAAGAAAAAGAAACATCATAAGATATCACTAATACACGGAATGTAAACTTGGCTACACAGGAACTGGATTACAAAACAGAAGAGGGTCTCAAATTTAGAAAACCAATTTATGCTTGCTTAACGGGAAAGGTGAGTTGGGGTGCTGCATAAAACCAGAGATTGAAATGAGCACAGATAAAGTTCCTTAAGCCAAATATGTAATAGACAAGAGCTACTCCTTGCTCAACGTAATGGACTCAACACCCCATATTAAACGCCTAAGAATGTACCTGACTAGGAAGTATTTTAAAACCTATGGATTGCTATGTCTCCGAAAGAGAATCAAGCGTGTGTACAGGGGCATAAACGCAGCAGTGATAGGATTGGAGAGGTTCGGTGAGCAAATGAAGACCCTTTGAAATCATATTGCATGGTCCCCATTCCACGGGTCTCAACTCTCCAGGTTTAAGGGATTCTTCCTTCAGCTAAAACATGCATGTGGAACCCGGAGTATGATCAACCGTGTGATTGGGAGACGTTTTCAAATATGTCTCAGTTCTCGTCCCCTGGTACTCGGGTACAACATTCCAGACGCTTTACTAACACTCTCCCGTCTTAGAGAGTCAGTGCCTTTAACCTCCTATTTGGCCCAGTTTGCAATTTCTGCGGAAGATGAACAGGAATAGGGAGAACCAATGAGAGACTAGCTGGAGGTGTCTGGACGGGAAAATTTAACTCTCATTTCCCACCAGGAAGAGGAATTAACCAAAGGCTCAGCGTGCCGTGCCGGAACCAGATTAGGGCCTGAAGCAATCCTGCGGTGTTGCGGCCAGCTCACAAGAAAGCGAGTTGAAGAAAGGAGCTCAGGGGCACTGTAATTCACAAACCTGCAGAGTTATAAATGACAGCTATCATCCAAAAATATACTGAAGTAAGGCTGCCAAGAGGACTTGAAAGCGGGGCAGAATTGCAGGAAACCGATTTCAGGAGGTACACTGGAATTGCATTTAAAGCATAGGAAAAGAGGCAGAACGTCGACAATGATGCACTTGGCCAAAAAGGGCGTATGCGTTTTTTCCTGAATATATTCAGGAAAAAAGCATACGCCCTTTTTGGCCAACCAAGCAAGCTTGCAAAGGAAATCTGCACTACAATGAAGTCTCACTTCCCCCCAGTCAAAAGGGCCATGTGAAAAAAGTGTAAAATTCAGAAAGGCAGGACAGGCCATGGAGAACTGGGAGCCTTGTTATGGTGATGGGCGGGATGTAAATTGCCAACAGCCACTCGGGAGAAGTGTATGGTGTTTCCTGAAACATCTAAAAAACAAAGCAACAGAGCTTAGGGCACTTCCACTTATAGTCCTATAGCTTAGGGAAATTAAAATCAAAAAGACACAGCCACCCCAAAGTTTGGGACGGCTCTGTATACAAGAACCTCGTTTACGGTACAAGTTCAATATCGCAGAAAGTGAAAAATGGATAAAGAAGTTGTGGTACTTACGTACAATGCAATATCACTCAACAATGAAATCTATGTCATCAGGCCCGTAGCAGCATAGAGTGGATTCAGGTATGATGATTCTAACTGAAATAAGTGACACAGAAAAAGAAACATCATAAGATATCACTAATACACGGAATGTAAACTTGGCTACACAGGAACTGGATTACAAAACAGAACAGGGTCTCAAATGTAGAAAACCAACTTATGCTTGCTTAAGGGAAAACGTGAGTTGGGGTGCTGCATAAAACCAGAGATTGAAATGAGCACAGATAAAGTTCCTTAAGCCAAATATGTAATAGACAAGAGCTACTCCTTGCTCAACTAGATGGACTCAACACCCCATATTAAATGCCTAAGAATGTACCTGACTATTAAGTATCTTAAAACCTATGGATTGCTATGTCTCCGAAAGAGAATCAAGCGTGTGTACAGGGGCATAAACGCAGCAGTGATAGGATTGGAGAGTTTTGGTGAGCAAATGAAGACCCTTTGAAGTCGTATTGTATGGTACCCATTACACGGGTCTCAACTCTCCAGGTTTAAGGGATTCTTCCTTCAGCTAAAACATGCATGTGGAACCCAGAGTATGATCAACCGTGTGATCGGGAGACGTTTTGAAATATGTCTCAGTTCTCATCCCCTGGTACTCGGGTGCAACATTCCAGATGCTTTACTAACACTCTCCCGACTTGGAGAGTCAGTGCCTTTAACCTCCTGTTTGGCCCAGTTTGCAAATTCCGCGGAAGATGAACAGGAATAGGGAGAACCAATGAGAGACTAGCTGGAGGTGTCTGGACGGGCAAATTTAACTCTCATTTCCCACCAAGAAGAGGAATTAACCAAAGGCTCAGCGTGCCATGCCAGAACCAGATTAGGGCCTGAAGCAATCCTGCGGTGTTGCGGCCAGCTCACAAGAAAGCGAGTTGAAGAAAGGAGCTCAGGGGCACTGTATTTCACAAACCTGCAGAGTTATAAATGACAGCTATCGTCCAAAAATATACTGAAGTAAGGCTGCCAAGAGGACTTGAAAGCGGGGCAGAATTGCAGGAAACCGATTTCAGGAGGTAGACTGGAATTGCATTTAAAGCATAGGAAAAGAGGCAGAACGTCGACAATGATGCACTTGGCCAAAAAGGGCGTATGCGTTTTTTCCTGAATATATTCAGGAAAAAAAGCATACGCCCTTTTTCGCCAACTAAGCAAGCTTGCAAAGGAAATCTGCACTACAATGAAGTCTCACTTCCCCCGGGTCAAAAGGGACATCTGAAAAAAGTGTAAAATCCAGAAAGGCAGGACAGGCCATGGAGAACTGGGAGCCTTGTTATGCTGATGGGTGGGATGTAAATTGCCAACAGCCACTCAGGAGAAGTGTATGGTGTTTCCTGAAACATCTAAAAAACAAAGCAACAGAGCCTAGGGCACTTCCACTTATGGTCCTACAGCTTAGGGAAATTAAAATCAAAAAGACACAGCCACCCCAAAGTTTGGGATGGCTCTGTTTACAAGAACCTCGTTTACGGTACATAATCAATATCGCAGAAAGTGAAAAATGGATAAAGAAGTTGTGGTACTTACGTACAATGCAATATCACTCAGCAATGAAATCTATGTCATCAGGCCCGTAGCAGCATAATGAGTGGATTCAGGTATGATGATTCTAACTGAAATAAGTCACACAGAAAAAGAAACATCATAAGATATCAATAATACACGGAATGTAAACTTCGCTACACAGGAACTGAATTTTAAAACAGAACATGGTCCCAAATTTAGAAAATCAACTTATGCTTGCTTAAGGGGAAAGGTGAGTTGGGGTGCTGCATAAAACCAGAGATTGAAATGAGCACAGATAAACTTCCTTAAGCCAAATATGTAATAGACAAGAGCTACTCCTTGCTCAACGAAATGGACTCAAAACCCCATATTAAACGCCTAAGAATGTACCTGACTAGTAATATCTTAAAATCTATGGATTGCTATGTCTCCGAAAGAGAATCAAGCATGTGTAGTGGGGCATAAACGCAGCCGTGATAGGATTGGAGAGGTTCGGTGAGCAAATGAAGACCCTTTGAAGTCATATTGCATGGTACCCATTCCACGGGTCTCAACTCTCAAGGTTTAAGGGATTCTTCCTTCAGCTAAAACATGCATGTGGAACCCAGAGTATGATCAACCGTGTGATCGGGAGACGTGTTCAAATATGTCTCAGTTCTCGTCGCCTGGTACTCGGGTGCAAAATTCCAGACGCTTTACTAACACTCTCTCGACTTGGAGAGTCAGTGCCTTTAACCTGCTGTTTCACTCAGTTTGCAATTTCTGTGGAAGATGAACAGGAATAGGGAGAACCAATGAGAGACTAGCTGGAGGTTTCTGGACGGGCAAATTTAACTCTCATTTCCCACCAGGAAGACGAATTAACCAAAGGCTCAGCATGCCGTGCCGGAACCAGATTACGGCCTGAAGCAATCCTGCGGTGTTGCGGCCAGCTCACAAGAAAGCGAGTTGAAGAAAGGAGCTCAGGGGCACTGTAATTCACAACCCTGCACAGTTATAAATGACAGCTATCGTCCAAAAATATACGAAGTAAGGCTGCCAAGAGTCCTTGAATGCAGGGCAGAAATGCAGGAAACCAATTTCAGGAGGTAGACTGGAATTGCATTTAAAGAGGCAGAACGTCGACAATGATGCACTTGGCCAAAAAGGGCATATGCGTTTTTTCCTGAATATATTCAGGAAAAAACGCATATGCACTTTTAGGCCATCAAGCAAGCTTGCAAAGGAAATCTGCACTACAATGAAGTCTCACTTCCCCCTGGTCAAAAGGGCGATCTGCAAAAAGTGTAAAATCCAGAAAGGCAGGACAGGCCATGGAGAACTGGGAGCCTTGTTATGCTGATGGGTGGGATGTGAATTGCCAACAGCCACTGGGGAGAAGTATATGGTGTTTCCTGAAACATCTATAAACAAAGCAACAGAGCCTACGGCACTTCCACTTATGGTCCTATAGCTTAGGGAAATTAAAATCAAAAAGACACAGCCACCCCAAAGTTTGGGATGGCTCTGTTTACAAGAACCTCGTTTACGGTACAAGTTCAATATCGCAGAAAGTGAAAAATGGATAAAGAAGTTGTGGTACTTACGTACAATGCAATATCACTCAGCAATGAAATCTATGTCATCAGGCCAATAGCAGCATAATGAGTGGATTCAGCTATGATGATCCTAACTGAAAAAAGTCACACAGAAAAGGAAACATCATAAGATATCACTAATACACGGAATGTAAACTTGGCTACACAGGAACTGGATTACAAAGAAGAACAGTGTCTCAAATGTAGAAAACCAACATATGCTTGCTTAAGGGGAAAGGTGAGTTGGGGTGCTGCATAAAACGGGAGATTGAAATGAGCACAGATAAAGTTCCTTAAGCCAAATATGGAATAGACAAGAGCTACTCCTTGCTCAACAAAATGGTCTCAACACCCCATATTAAACGCCTAAGAATGTACCTGACTAGTAAGTATCTTTAAACCTATGGATTGCTATGTCTCCGAAAGAGAATCAAGCGTGTGTACAGGGGCATAAACACAGCAGTGATAGGATTGGAGAGGTTCGGTGAGCAAATGAAGACCCTTTGAAGTCATATTGCATGGTACCCATTCCACGGGTCTCAACTCTCCAGGTTTAAGGGATTCTTCCTTCAGCTAAAACATGCATGTGGAACCCAGAGTATGATATACCGTGTGATCGGGAGACGTGTTCAAATATGTCTCAGTTTTCCTCCCCTGGTACTCGGGTGCAACATTCCAGATGCTTTACTAACACTCTCCCAACTTGGAGACTCAGTGCCTTAAACCTCTTGATTGGCCCAGTTTGCAATTTCTGTGGAAGATGAACAGGAACAGGGAGAACCAGTTTGAGACTAGCTGGAGGTGTCTGGACGGGCAAATTTCACTCTCATTTCCCACCAGGAAGAGGAATTAAGCAAAGGCTCAGTGTGCCGTGCCGGAACCAGATTAGGGCCTGAAGCAATCCTGCGGTGTTGCGGCCAGCTCACAAGAAAGCGAGTTGAAGAAAGGAGCTCAGGGGCACTGTAATTCACAAACCTGCAGAGTTATAAATGACAGCTATCGTCCATGAATATACTGAAGTAAGGCTGCCAAGAGGACTTGAGAGCGGGGCAGAATTACAGGAAACCGATTTCAGGAGGTAGACTGGAATTGCATTTAAAGCATAGGAAAAGAGGCAGAAGGTCGACAATGATGCACTTGGCCAAAAAGGGCGTATGCGTTTTTTCCTGAATATTTTCAGGAAAAAACGCATACGCCCTTTTTGGCCAACCAAGCAAGCTTGCAAAGGAAATCTGCACTACAATGATGTCTCACTGCCCCCTGGTCAAAAGGGCCATCTGAAAAAAGTGTAAAATCCAGAAAGGCAGGACAGGCCATGGAGAACTGGGATCCTTGTTATGCTGAAGGACGGGATGTAAATTGCCAACAGCCACTCGGGAGAAGTGTATGATGTTTCCTGAAACATCTAAAAAACAAAGCAACAGAGCCTAGGGCACTTCCACTTATGGTCCTATAGCTTAGGGAAATTAAAATCAAAAAGACACAGCCACCCCAAAGTTTGGGACGGCTCTGTTTACAAGAACCTCGTTTACGGTACAAGTTCAATTTCGCAGAAAGTGAAAAATGGATAAAGAAGTTGTGGTACTTACGTACAATGCAATATCACTCAGCAATGAAATCTATGTCATCAGGCCCGTAGCAGCATAATGAGTGGATTCAGGTATGATGATTCTAACTGAAATAAGTCAGACAGAAAAAGAAACATCATAAGATATCACTAATACACGGAATGTAAACTTGGCTACACAGGAACTGGATTACAAAAGAGAACAGTGTCTCAAATTTAGAAAACCAACTTATGCTTGCTTAAGGGGAAAGGTGAGTTGGGGTGCTGCATAAAACCAGAGATTGAAATGAGCACAGATAAAGTTCCTTAAGCCAAATATGGAATAGACAAGAGCTACTCCTTGCTCAACGAAATGGACTCAACACCCCATATTAAACCCCTAAGAATGTCCCTGACTAGTAAGTATCTTAAAACCTATGGATCGCTCTGTCTCCGAAAGAGAATCAAGCGTGTGTACAGGGGCATAAACGCAGCAGTGATAGGATTGGAGAGGTTCGGTGAGCAAATGAAGACCCTTTGAAGTCATATTGCATGGTACCCATTCCACGGGTCTCAACTCTCCAGGTTTAAGGGATTCTTCCTTCAGCTAAATCATGCATGTGGAACCCAGAGTATGATCAACCGTGTGATCGGGAGACGTGTTCCAATATGTCTCAGTTCTCGTCCCCTGGTACTCGGGTGCAACATTCCAGACGCTTTACTAACACTCTCCCGACTTGGAGAGTCAGTGCCTTTAACCTCCTCTTTGGCCCAGTTTGCAATTTCTGCGGAAGATGAACAGGAATAGGGAGAACCAATGAGAGACTAGCTGGAGGTGTCTGGACGGGCAAATTTAACTCTCATTTCCCACCAGGAAGAGGAATTAACCAAAGGCTCAGCGTGCCGTGCCAGAACAAGATTAGGGCCTGAAGCAATCCTGTGGTGTCGCGGCCGGCTCACAAGAAAGCGAGTTGAAGAAAGGAGCTCAGGGGCACTGTAATTCACAAACCTGCAGAGTTATAAATGACAGCTATCGTCCAAAAATATACTGAAGTAAGGCTGCAAAGAGGACTTGAAAGCGGGGCAGAATTGCAGGAAACCGATTTCAGGAGGTGGACTGGAATTGCATTTAAAGCATAGGAAAAGAGGCAGAACGTCGACAATGATGCACTTGGCCAAAAAGGGCGTATGCGTTTTTTCCTGAATATATTCAGGACAAAACGCATACGCCCTTTCTGGCCAACCAAGCAAGCTTGCAAAGGAAATCTGCACTACAATGAAGTCTTCCTTTCCCCTGGTCAAAAGGGCCATCTGGAAAAAGTGTAAAATCCAGAAAGGCAGGACAGGCCATGGAGAACTGGGAGCCTTGTTATGCTGATGGGTGGGATGTAAATTGCCAACAGCCACTGGGGAGAAGTATATGGTGTTTCCTGAAACATCTATAAACAAAGCAACAGAGCCTAGGGCACTTCCACTTATGGTCCTATAGCTTAGGGAAATTAAAATCAAAAAGACACAGCCACCCCAAAGTTTGGGATGGCTCTGTTTACAAGAAACTCGTTTAAGGGACTAGTTGAATATCGCAGAAAGTGAAAAATGGATAAAGAAGTTGTGGTACTTACGTACAATGCAATATCACTCAGCAATGAAATCTATGTCATCAGGCCCGTAGCAGCATAATGAGTGGATTCAGGTATGATGATTCTAACTGAAATAAGTCACACAGAAAAATAAACATCATAAGATATCACAAATACACTTAATGTAAACATGGCTACACAGGAACTGGATTACAAAACAGAACAGGGTCTCAAATTTAGAAAACCAACTTATGCTTGCTTAAGGGGAAAGGTGAGTTGGGGTGCTGCATAAAACCAGAGATTGAAATGAGCACAGATAAAGTTCCTTAAGCCAAATATGGAATAGACAAGAGCTACTCCTTGCTCAACGAAATGGACTCAACACCCCATATTAAACGCCTAAGAATGTACCTGAGTAGTAAGTATCTTAAAACCTATGGATCACTATGTCTCCGAAAGAGAATCAAGCGTGTGTACAGGGGCATAAACGCAGCAGTGATAGGATTGGAGAAGTTCGGTGAGCAAATGAAGACCCTTTGAAGTCATATTGCATGGTACCCCTTCCACGGGTCTCAACTCTCCAGGTTTAAGGGATTCTTCCTTCAGCTAAAGCATGCATGTGGAACCCAGAGTATGATCAACTGTGTGATTGGGAGACGTGTTCCAGTATGTCTCAGTTCTTGTCCCCTGGTATTCGGGTGCAACATTCCAGACACTTTACTAACACTCTCCCGACTTGGAGAGTCAGTGCCTTTAACCTCCTGTTTGGCCCAGTTTGCAATTTCTGCGGAAGATGAACAGGAATAGGGAGAACCAATGAGAGACTAGCTGGAGGTCTCTGGACGGGTAAATTTAACTCTCATTTCCCACCAGGAAGAGGAATTAACCAAAGGCTCAGCGTGCTGTGCTGGAACCAGATTAGGGCCTGAAGCAATCCTGCAGTGTTGCGGCCAGCTCACAAGAAAGCGAGTTGAAGAAAGAAGCTCAGGGGCACTGTAATTCACAAACCTGCAGAGTTATAAATGACAGCTATCGTCCAAAAACATACTGAAGTAAGGCTGCCAAGAGGACTTGAAAGCGGGGCAGAATTGCAGGAAACCGATTTCAGGAGGTACACTGGAATTGCATTTAAAGCATAGGAAAAGAGGCAGAACGTCGACAATGATGCACTTGGCCAAAAAGGACGTATGCGTTTTTTCCTGAATATATTCAGGAAAAAACGCATACGTACTTTTTGGCCAACCAAGCAAGCTTGCAAACGAAATCTGCACTACAATGAAGTCTCACTTCCCCCCGGTCCAAAGGGCCATCTGAAAAAAGTGTAAAATCCAGAAAGACAGGACAGGCCATGGAGAACTGGGAGCCTTGTTATGCTGATGGGCGGGATGTAAATTGCCAACAGCCACTCGGGAGAAGTGTATGGTGTTTCCTGAAACATCTAAAAAACAAAGCAAAAGAGACTAGGGCACTTCCACTTATGGTCCTATAGCTTAGGGAAATTAAAATCAAAAAGACACAGCCACCCAAAAATTTGGGACGGCTCTGTTTACAAGAACCTCGTTTACGGTACAAGTTCAATATCGCAGAAAGTGAACACTGGATGAAGAATTTGTGGTACTTACGTACAATGCAATATCATTCAGCATTGACATCTGTGTCATCAGGCCTGTAGCAGCATAATGAGTGGATTCAGGTATGATGATTCTAACTGAAATAAGTCACACAGAAAAAGAAACATCATAAGATATCACTAATACACGGAATGTAAACTTGGCTACACAGAACTGGATTACAAAACAGAACAGGGTCTCAAATTTAGAAAACCAACTTATGCTTTCTTAAGGGGAAAGGTGAGTTGGGGTGCTGCATAAAACCAGAGATTGAAATGAGCACAGATAAAGTTCCTTAAGCCAAATATGGAATAGACAAGAGCTACTCCTTGCTCAACGAGATGGACTCAACACCCCATATTAAACGCCTAAGAATGTACCTGACTAGTAAGTATCTTAAAACCTATGGATTGCTATGTCTCCAAAAGAGAATCCAGCGTGTGTACAGGGGCATAAACGCAGCAGTGATAGGATTGGAGAGGTTCGGTGAGCAAATGAAGACCCTTTGAAGTCATATTGCATGGTACCCATTCCACGGGTCTCAACTCTCCAGGTTTAAGGGATTCTTCCTTCAGCTAAAACAGGCATGTGGAACCCAGAGTATGATCAACCATGTGATCGGGAGACGTGTTCCAATATGTCTCAGTTCTCGTTCCCTGGTACTCGGGTGCAACATTCCAGACGCTTTACTAACACTCTCCCGACTTGGAGAGTCAGTGCCTTTAACCTCCTGTTTGGCCCAGTTTGCAATTTCTGCGGAAGATGAACAGGAATAGGGTGGACCAATGAGAGATTAGCTGGAGGTGTCTGGACAGGCAAATTTAACTCTCATTTCCCACCAGGAAGAGGAATTAACCAAAGGCTCAGCGTGCCGTGCCGGAACCAGATTAGGGACTGAAGCAATCCTGCGGTGTTGCGGCCAGCTCACAAGAAAGCGAGTTGAAGAAAGGAGCTCAGGGGCACTGTAATTCACAAACCTGCAGAGTTATAAATGACAGCTATCGTCCAAAAATATACTGAAGTAAGGCTGCCAAGAGGACTTGACAGCGGGGCAGAATTGCAGGAAACCGGTTTCAGGAGGTAGACTGGAATTGCATTTAAAGCATAGGAAAAGAGGCAGAACGTCGACAATGATGCACTTGGCCAAAAAGGGCGTATGCGTTTTTTCCTGAATATATTCAGGAAAATCGCATACGCACTTTTTGGCCAACCAAGCAAGCTTGCAAAGGAAATCTGCACTACAATGAAGTCTCACTTCCCCCCGGTCAAAAGGGCCATCTCAAAAAAGTGTAAAATCCAGAAAGGCAGGACAGGCCATGGAGAACTGGGAGCCTTGTTATGCTGATGGGCCGGATGTAAATTGCCAACAGCCACTCAGGAGAAGTGTATGGTGTTTCCTGAAACATCTAAAAAACAAAGCAACAGAGCCTAGGGCACTTCCACTTATGGTCCTATAGCTTAGGGAAATTAAAATCAAAAAGACACAGCCACCCAAAAATTTGGGACGGCTCTGTTTACAAGAACCTCGTTTACGGTACAAGTTCAACATCACAGAAAGCGAAAAATGGATAAAGATGTTGTGGTATTTACGTACAATGCAATATCCCTCAGCAATGACATCTATGTCATCAGGCCCGTAGCAGCATAATGAGTGGATTCAGGTATGATGATTCTAACTGAAATAAGTCACACAGAAAAAGAAACATCATAAGATATCACTAATACACGGAATGTAAACTTGGCTACACAGGAACTGAATTACAAAACAGAACAGGGTCTCAAATTTAGAAAACCAACTTATGCTTGCTTAAGGGGAAAGGTGAGTTGGGGTGCTGCATAAAACCAGAGATTGAAATGAGCACAGATAAAGTTCCTTAAGCCAAATATGGAATAGACAAGAGCTACTCCTTGCTCAACGAAATGGACTCAACACCCCATCTTAAACGCCTAAGAATGTACCTGACTAGTAAGTATCTTAAAACCTATGGATTGCTATGTCTCCAAAAGAGAATCAAGCGTGTGTAGAGGGGCATAAACGCAGCAGTGATAGGATTGGAGAGGTTCGGTGAGCAAATGAAGACCCTTTGAAGTCATATTGCATGGTACCCATTCCACGGGTCTCAACTCTCCAGGTTTAAGGGATTCTTCCTTCAGCTGAAACATGCATGTGGAACCCAGAGTATGATCAACCGTGTGATCAGGAGACGTGTTCAAATATGTCTCAGTTCTCGTCCCCTGGTACTCGGGTGCAACATTCCAGACGCTTTACTAACACTCTCCCGACTTGGAGAGTCAGTGCCTTTAACCTCCTGTTTGGCCCAGTTTGCAATTTCTGCGGAAGATGAACAGGAATAGGGAGGACCAATGAGAGACTAGCTGGAGGTGCCTGGACGGGCAAATTTAACTCTCAATTCCCACCAGGAAGAGGAGTAAACCAAAGGCTCAGCGTGCCGTGCCGGAACCAGATTAGGGCCTGAAGCAATCCTGCGGTGTTGTGGCCAGCTCACAAGAAAGCGAGTTGAAGAAAGGAGCTCAGGGGCACTGTAATTAACAAACCTGCAGAGATATAAATGACAGCTATCGTCCAAAAATATACTGAAGTAAGCCTGCCAAGAGGACTTGAAAGTGGGGCAGAATTGCAGGAAACTGCTATCGGGAGGTAGACTGGAATTCCATTTAAAGCATAGGAAAAGAGGCAGAACGTCCACAATGATGCACTTGGCCAAAAAGTGCATATGCGTTTTTTCCTGAATATATTCAGGAAAAAACGCATACGCCCTTTTTGGCCAACCAAGCAAGCTTGCAAAGGAAATCTGCACTACAATGAAGTCTCACTTCTCCCCGGTCAAAAGGGCCATCTGAAAAAAGTGTAAAATCCAGAAAGGCAGGACAGGCCATGGAGAACTGGGAGCCTTGTTATGCTGATGGGCGGGATGTAAATTGCCAACAGCCACTCGGGAGAAGTGTATGGTGTTTCCTGAAACATCTAAAAAACAAAGCAACAGAGCCTAGGTCAATTCCACTTATGGTCCTATAGCTTAGGGAAATTAAAATCAAAAAGACACAGCCACCCCAAAGTTTGGGACGGCTCTGTTTTCTAGAACCTCGTTTACGGTACAAGTTCAATATCGCAGAAAGCAAAAAATGGATAAAGAAGTTGTGGTACTTATGTACAATGCAATATCACTCAGCAATGAAATCTATGTCAACAGGCCTGTAGCAGAAAATGAGTGGGTTCAGGTATGATGATTCTAACTGAAATAAGTCACACAGAAAAAGAAACATCATAAGATATCACTAATACACAGAATGTAAACTTGGCTACAGAGGAACTGAATTACAAAACAGAACAGGGTCTCAAATTTAGAAAACCAACTTATGCTTGCTTAAGGGGAAAGGTGAGTTGGGGTGCTGCATAAAACCAGAGATTGAAATGAGCACAGATAAAGTTCCTTAAGCCAAATATGTAATAGACAAGAGCTACACCTTGCTCAACGAAATGGACTCAACACCCCATATTAAAAGACTAAGAATGTACTTGACTAGTAAGTATCTTAAAACCTATGGATGGCTATGTCTCCAAAAGAGAATCAAGCGTGTGTACAGGGGCATAAACGCAGCAGTGATAGGATTGGAGAGGTTTGGTGAGCAAACGAAGACCCTTTGAAGTCATATTGCATGGTACCCATTCCACGGGTCTCAACTCTCCAGGTTTAAGGGATTCTTCCTTCAGCTAAAACATGCATGTGGAACCCAGAGTATGATCAACCGTGTGATCGAAGATGTGTGCCAATATATCTCAGTTCTCATCCCCTGGTACTCGGGTGCAACATTCCAGACACTTTACTAACACTCTCCCGACTTGGAGAGTCAGTGCCTTTAACTTCCTGTTTGGCCCAGTTTGCAATTTCTGCAGAATATGAAAAGGAATAGGGAGAACCAATGAGAGACTAGCTGGAGGTGTCTGGACGGGCAAATTTAACTCTCATTTCCCACCAGGAAGAGGAATTAACCAAAGGCTCAGCATGCCGTGCCGGAACCAGATTAGGGCCTGAAGCAATCCTGCGGTGTTGCGGCCAGCTCACAAGTAAGCGAGTTGAAGAAAGGAGCTCAGGGGCACTGTAATTCACAAAGCTGCAGAGTTATAAATGACAGCTATCGTCCAAAAATATACTGAAGTAAGGCTGCCAAGAGGACTTGAATGCGGGGCAGAATTGCAGGAAACCAATTTCAGGAGGTAGACTGGAATTGCATTTAAAGCATAGGAAAAGAGGCAGAACGTCGACAATGATGCACTTGGCCAAAAAGTGTGTATGCGTTTTTTCCTGAATATATTCAGGAAAAAATGCATACACACATTTTGGCCAACCAAGCAAGCTTGCAAAGGAAATCTGCACTACAATGAAGTCTCACTTCCCCCCGGTCAAAAGGGCCATCTCAAAAAAGTGTAAAATCCAGAAAGGCAGGACAGGCCATGGAGAACTGGGAGCCTTGTTATGCTGATGGGCGGGATGTACATTGCCAAGAGCCACTCGGGAGAAGTGTATGGTGATTCCTGAAACATCTAAAAAACAAAGCAACAGAGCCTAGGGTACTTCCACTTATGGTCTTATAGCTTAGGGAAATTAAAATCAAAAAGACACAGCCACCCCAAAGTTTCGGACGGCTCTGTTTACAAGAACCTCGTTTACGGTACAAGTTCAATATCGCAGAAAGCGAAAAATGGATAAAGAAGTTGTGGTACTTACGTACAATGCAATATCACTCAGCAATGAAATCTATGTCATGAGGCCCGTAGCAGCATATTGAGTGGGTTCAGGTATGATGATTCTAACTGAAATAAGTCACACAGAAAAAGAAACATCATAAGATATCACTAATACACGGAATGTAAACTTGGCTACACAGGAACTGAATTACAAAACAGAACAGGGTCTCAAATTTAGAAAACCAACTTATGCTTGCTTAAGGGGAAAGGTGAGTTGGGGTGCTGCATAAAACCAGAGATTGAAATGAGCACAGATAAATTTCCTTAAGCCAAATATGGAATAGACAAGAGCTACTCCTTGCTCAACGAAATGGACTCAACACCCCATCTTAAACGCCTAAGAATGTACCTGACTAGTAAGTATCTTAAAACCTATGGATTGCTATGTCTCCAAAAGAGAATCAAGCATGTGTAGAGGGGCATAAACGCAGCAGTGATAGGATTGGAGAGGTTCGGTGAGCAAATGAAGACCCTTTGAAGTCATATTGCATGGTACCCATTCCACGGGTCTCAACTCTCCAGGTTTAAGGGATTCTTCCTTCAGCTGAAACATGCATGTGGAACCCAGAGTATGATCAACCGTGTGATCAGGAGACGTGTTCAAATATGTCTCAGTTCTTGTCCCCTGGTACTCGGGTGCAACATTCCAGACGCTTTACTAACACTCTCCCGACTTGGAGAGTCAGTGCCTTTAACCTCCTGTTTGGCCCAGTTTGCAATTTCTGCGGAAGATGAACAGGAATAGGGAGGACCAATGAGAGACTAGCTGGAGGTGCCTGGACGGGCAAATTTAACTCTCATTTCCCACCAGAAAGAGGAATTAACCAAAGGCTCAGCGTGCCGTGCCGGAACCAGATTAGGGCCTGAAGCAATCCTGCGGTGTTGCGGCCAGCTCACAAGAAAGCGAGTTGAAGAAAGGAGCTCAGGGGCACTGTAATTAACAAACCTGCAGAGTTATAAATCACAGCTATCGTCCAAAAATATACTGAAGTAAGCCTGCCAAGAGGACTTGAAAGTGGGTCAGAATTGCAGGAAACTGCTATCGGGAGGTAGACAGGAATTCCATTTAAAGCATAGGAAAAGAGGCAGAACGTCCACAATGATGCACTTGGCCAAAAAGTGCATATGCGTTTTTTCCTGAATATATTCAGGAAAAAACGCATACGCCCTTTTTGGCCAACCAAGCAAGCTTGTAAAGGAAATCTGCACTACAATGAAGTCTCACTTCTCCACGGTCAAAAGGGCCATCTGAAAAAAGTGTAAAATCCAGAAAGGCAGGACAGGCCATGGAGAACTGGGAGCCTTGTTATGCTGATGGGCGGGATGTAAATTGCCAACAGCCACTCGGGAGAAGTGTATGGTGTTTCCTGAAACATCTAAAAAACAAAGCAACAGAGCCTAGGTCAATTCCACTTATGGTCCTATAGCTTAGGGAAATTAAAATCAAAAAGACACAGCCACCCCAAAGTTTGGGACGGCTCTGTTTTCTAGAACCTCGTTTACGGTACAAGTTCAATATCGCAGAAAGCAAAAAATGGATAAAGAAGTTGTGGTACTTATGTACAATGCAATATCACTCAGCAATGAAATCTATGTCAACAGGCCTGTAGCAGAAAATGAGTGGGTTCAGGTATGATGATTCTAACTGAAATAAGTCACACAGAAAAAGAAACATCATAAGATATCTCTAATACACAGAATGTAAACTTGGCTACAGAGGAACTGAATTACAAAAGAGAACAAGGTCTCAAATTTAGAAAACCAACTTATGTTTGCTTAAGAGGAAAGGTGAGTTGGGGTGCTGCATAAAACCAGAGATTGAAATGAGCACAGATAAAGTTCCTTAAGCCAAATATGTAATAGACAAGAGCTACTCCTTGCTCAACGAAATGGACTCAACACCCCATATTAAAAGACTAAGAATGTACCTGACTAGTAAGTATCTTAAAACCTATGGATTGCTATGTCTCCGAAAGAGAATCAAGCATGTGTACAGGGGCATAAACGCAGCAGTGATAGGATTGGAGAGGTTCGGTGAGCAAACGAAGACCCTTTGAAGTCATATTGCATGGTACCCATTCCACGGGTCTCAACTCTCCAGGTTTAAGGGATTCTTCCTTCAGCTAAAACATGCATGTGGAACCCAGAGTATGATCAACCGTGTGAGCGGAAGATGTGTGCCAATATATCTCAGTTCTCATCCCCTGGTACTCGGGTGCAACATTCCAGACACTTTACTAACACTCTCCCGACTTGGAGAGTCAGTCCCTTTAACTTCCTGTTTGGCCCAGTTTGCAATTTCTGCAGAAGATGAACAGGAATAGGGAGAACCAATGAGAGACTAGCTGGAGGTGTCTGGACGGGCAAATTTCACTCTCATTTCCCACCAGGAAGAGGAATTAACCAAAGGCTCAGCGTGCCGTGCCGGAACCAGATTAGGGCCTGAAGCAATCCTGCGGTGTTGCGGCCAGCTCACAAGAAAGCGAGTTGAAGAAAGGAGCTCAGGGGCACTGTAATTCACAAAGCTGCAGAGTTATAAATGACAGCTATCGTCCAAAAATATACTGAAGTAAGGCTGCCAAGAGGACTTGAAAGCGGGGCAGAATTGCAGGAAACCGATTTCAGGAGGTAGACTGGAATTGCATTTAAAGCATAGGAAAAGAGGCAGAACGTCGACAATGATGCACTTGGCCAAAAAGTGTGTATGTGTTTTTTCCTGAATATATTCAGGAAAAAAAGCATACGCTCTCTTTGGCCAACCAAGCAAGCTTGCAAAGGAAATCTGCACTACAATGAAGTCTCACTTCCCCCCGGTCAAAAGGGCCATCTGAAAAAAGTGTAAAATCCAGAAAGGCAGGACAGGCCATGGAGAACTGGGAGCATTGTTATGCTGATCGGCGGGATGTAAATTGCCAACAGGCACTCGGGAGAAGTGTATGGTGTTTCCTGAAATATCTAAAAAACAAAGCAACACAGCCTAGGGCACTTCAACTTATGGTCCTATAGCATAGGGAAATTAAAATCAAAAAGACACAGCCACCCCAAAATTTGGGACGGCTCTTTTACAGGAACCTCTTCTTCAGCACAAGTTAAATATGCCAGAGAGCAAATAATGGATAAAGAAGTTGCGGTACTTACGTACAACAGAATACCTCTCAGCAATGAAAACTATGTCACCAGGCCCGTACCAGCATAATGAGTGGATTGAGGCACGGTGATTCTAAGTGAAAAAAGTCACACAGAAAGAGAAACATCATAAGGTATCACTAATACATGGAATGTGAACTTGGTTACACATGAACTGAATTACAAAACAGAACAGGGTCTCATGTTTAGAAAACCAACTTATGCTTGCTTAAGGGGGAAGGTGAGTTGTGGTGCTGCATAAAAGCAGAGTTTGAAATTAGCACAGATACCGTTCCATAAGCTAAATATGTAATAGACAAGACCTACCCCTTGCTCAACAAAATGGACTCAACAATGAGGTATCACCTCACACCTGGTAGAATGGGCATCATCAGAAAATCTACAAACAAAAAATGCTGGAAATGTGTGGAGAAAAGGAACCCTCTTCCACTATTGTTGGGAATATAAATTGATACAGTCACTATGGAGAACAATATGGAGTTTCTTAAGAAACTAACAGTAGAATTACCATATGATACAGCAATCCCAGTTCTGGACATATACCCAGACAAAACCATAAATCAAAAAGAGACATTCACCGCAATGTTCATTGTATCACTCTTTACAATATCGAGGTAATGGAAGCAACCTAAATGCCCACAGACAGACGAATGCATAAAGCTGTGGTACATATATAAAATGGAATATTACTAAGCCATGAAAAGGAATGAAATTAGGTCATTTGTAGAGACGTCGATGGATCTAGAGACTGTCATACAGAGTGAAGTAAGTCAGAAAGAGAAAAACAAATCTTGTATATTCATGCATATATGTGGAACCTAGAAAAACTGTGCAGGTTAACCATTTTGCAAGGCATAAATAGAGCAACAGATGTAGACAACAAACGTATGGACAACAAGGGGGGAAAGCTGTTGGGGGGGGTGGTGGTGGGAGGAGTTGAGAGACTGGGATTGGCATGTATACATTTATATGTATAAAATAGATAACCAATAAGAACCTGCTGTATAAAAATATAAAATAAAATTAAAAATTAAAAAGAAATAAAATTTAAAAAATAAAACAGAAAAAACAATTATTCCCTTCACATACATGTATTTATATGAATAAATTATTTCCATGCTTATATCTGTAAATACAAAAAAGAGCAATAAAATCTACCTTGAACCAAAAACGAAAAAGAGAAAAAAAACACAGAACCCACCAGTTCCACAGAGGAAAACCGTATCAGGGCACTTGCTCCAGTTGTAAACAATTCTGAAGTTGGTCAGTGGTGGGGAATCGTCTCCCATTCAGCCAGCAGCCCCCACGCAACAAGCGTCCTCATTGCAAAGCTGGGGCACCGTGCCGAGGCATCTGTGAGTAAACGTGAGCTGAGCCCCAGGCCAGTTGCTGCTGAACTATTCCCACCCGTCCCAGGTAAAACACCTGAATATATACAAGGACTTGAAAGCCTAGAGGAAGGGCCATAGAGCCACACGAGTGACAGCATACCGGCCGACTTGGTGCCTGCAGGCCAGCCAGGATGGTCCTGTCCCTGGGTGCTCTTCTGGAAGATTTCCATTTCCCTGCCTGAGATACCCGTCCTGTCCCTGCCCCCACTGCTTTTTTCCTTCCTCACCTCTGCCCAGGGAGAAATTCCAGCAGCAGGTATGGGTGACACATCCTCTTCTTTAGCAGGTGGCAGCCTGGCAACTGCTGCAGAAAGTCCAGCAGAACCCCACTCACACTGGGCCACCCACAAAGCCGTGGCCTCTCACTCCCTCCCACCAGCCCAGCCCCGAGACTGCTGACAGGGCAGAGAAAATGGTGTCAGGCACGGCTGCAGGGCCTCTTGCTGCCTGGAGTGGTATTTATATTGATCTCAACCCAGGCACACCTGGGGAGGGCTGGCCGGCACGGTAAGGCTGCCCAGGTCAGCCAATCATCACCCCTCAGGGGCCCACAGTTGCAGAAAATGGAACTTGCTGAACCGGCCAGGTCCAAGGAACAGGTGTGGGCTCCTGAGAGTCAGGATAGACAAGGGGCTGCAGCTTTGGCTTGTTTTCTAATCATTTTATCTGGCCCATGAGTGGGAGACAACTTCAAGAAAACCCTCTCCTAATGAGAGGAACCCAGGAGTCAGGGAGAGGAGGGGTGGGTGGTGGTTGGAGACAGAGGCCTGGTGCCCCGGGTGCAGTGGAAGTCTCTGGAAGACCAGGTGGAGGGAGGCCGCACAGAGTGATGCCCAGGGTCACAGACCTGTCGCAGCTGCTGTTTGTTAGTTCAAGTCCTGCTCTGAGGTGCTCTGTGTCAGCTCTGAGCGACAGGTGAGCTGGGGGTGCTCTGCAATGAGGGCTATGTGCACGGTTCCTGTGTGCCCAGCCCTGCCACGGTACCTGCAAGGGTAGCTCTGTATCCTGGGAGGGGCCTGACCACGAGAGCCCCGTGGGCTGGGGTGGGGGTGGGGTACCTGCCCAGGTGAGCTCCATATTCTGGGATTGGTCTGACCACGAGAGCCCCATGGGCTGCTGGGGACCTGGTAAAGGATGTCAGGACAGTCAGTGAAGCCACCGAGGATATACCTCCAGCTGCTCCTAATTCCTACACCCTGCTGGTCATTCTACCAACCACCAGGACATGGTATTCTGTATTAGTCTTCAATGATGCCTTCTTTTGTATTCCATTAGTCCCAGAGTCACAAGAAATTTTGGCTTGTGAGTGGCAGGACTCAACATACAACTAAAACAATACTTCCGGGCCGTCTTGCCCCAAGGGTGCAAAAATTCCCACACCATCTTTGGGGAAAGCTTAGCTAAAGACCTAAAAGTTATACCTCTGGAAAAGGAAACCCTCCTTCAGTACGCAGACGACATTCTGATCGCCAGCCCTACTAAGGAGGCCTCTGAACTACCAAGCCAATAAAGGATAGAAGTTGTCCAAGAAAAAGCTCAAATATCACAGACTGCGGTGACCTGCCTGGGCTTTGTTCTCACAGAAGGTCGGAGAAGCCCATCCCAGGAAAGGGAAGAAACCATTTTCAGCCTTACCCCTTTCTAAAACTAGAAGACAGCTTAGGGGTTCCTGGGGAGGCCAGGGTTTGCTGCTTCTGGATCCCTAACTACAGTCTACTAGCTGGGCCTCTATATGAAACACTGAAAGGAAAAGATGATGATCCTTTTGAATAGAATCCAGAAGTGGCCTTTCAAGAATGGAAAGAGCAGTCAATTCAGACCCTTGCCCTGGAACTCCCTAATTTAGCTAAACCCTTTGACCTTTACATTCCCGGTGAAAGGTGAATCGCCATTGGAGAATTAGTGCAAAAACTGGGACCACTTGAAATGGAACAATGCAAGAATGCCATCCAGGTAGGATAAACTACGGGCACCAAGGGGCTTGGCCCACTGCCACATCTGGCCAAGATACTGGCGGTATCTAAAAACCTGGAAATCAGCAGCCCAAAAGGCCACCTCCCTCCTAAGGGAAAAGGACCCTACGTGGTGATCCTAACCACCAACCATGCCCTGAAGTTGCAGGGTTCGCTCCATGGGCACACCAACCTCGAGTGAGGAGGCCCTCCAACTCCAACATCCAGAGAGATAACCGGGGGCAACAGGGCACCATGACGACTCGTGTGAACATCACTTGACCTGGAGTTTCTCTCATAAAACAACAAGAGTGTGTCCCAAAAGAGTAGACTACTGCTTGCAGGACTTACTGCACCCAGAGGGGAGCTAATAATCTTGGCGGGGGAACCGTATATCACACTGTCACCATAGAAAAGCCTACAGACACCGTGATGATGGTGGCCAATAAGACCAGCTGGACTCCTGTTTACTTCAAAAGGCTGTTGACTCAGTGGCCATCATGGTCCTTGATCACCACTGACCCTGGACTGTCTGGGAGTTGAGCAGGCAGGGCTCTGACACCTGGTGCTGTTTGTACATTAATTCAGGGGCCTAATTGAAGAAAGTGCAGACTACTGGTCAGAGCATCTAGGCTGGCAGAAACGGTCAGCCTAAGGTGGCCGAACAAATGTGGGGCGGGGTGAAACCGGCCCCCACAGCGTCTCTGCACATCTCTTTCCTGGACCCTTAAAGGTCATTAGAATCTATAACACTTCCAATGCTGGTGCTCAGGTGGACGAGCAGGGAGGCAGGGGGCCTGGGGACAATCAACGTCACCTGGAGGCTGCTGGGGAGAAGCCCTGACCCTCGCCCCCGGGTATGAGGGCTCCCAACTCAGCACTCAGCAGTTTCAGAAGAAGGGTCTGCACCCTCAGCACTCCAAGAATGAGGAACGGGACAAAAGGCAGAGGAGGGGTTTGTCCCCAGCAAAGCCCATTAAAAATCCCTGGGAGATAAAAATAGAATCTGGGCAATAAAGTCAAGTCTAACCGTTTTTATCCTTTGTGCTTTGTCTAATTTCATGTGCTCCTAGGGTCCCGCATGCAGAGGTTCCACACCCGGCACTTCAGACCAGATTTCCTAGTGCAGAATGGCTGGGACGACACCTCAGCTCCTGGGGCCCAGTGCAGACTCCGCGATATAGAGCCTGAGCTGCAGCCAACCCAGACCTCGAGAGCTCCGCCCCCTCCCTCCCACTGACTCTGACAGGATCTCTACACAACAGCCCAGCCCACAGCCCACGGGGTAGTGCATGCTCTCACCTCTCCATTCTCTGATCAAAATATAAAGTTTCCTTTGCTTGTGAACCAAACTCAGTCTCGATCTGTTGGCCCCAATGACACTGGGCAGGGGGACACTTGTTGGGGTCCACTCTGGAGGATCAGTAACAGAAATTGAGACTATTGTAACCTCAATGAACAGATGTGTGAGCCAAACTGTAGTTAACATAGAACAGTGTATAAGGCTCGGGTAAAATAAGATGTTTCTAACACTTCCATTTGATATTTCCATCACTTTATTATAAGCAAGTTCAGTGAAAAGGTTTGTCTTATTTGTCAGGTCAATATTAGAGAAACGAAGTGATTTCTTTCCAAGGATGTACATCTAATAATCTTGGTTAAAGCTTCAATCTTGTTTTAAATGCTTTTCCATTGAAAATGATACCTCTCTTTCAGCTCCCCCATTTCTGAGAAGTATAAAATCTTATAATTTATTATTACCAAAGGGGAAAGGTGGGAGGAGGGATAAATTAACAGTTTGGGATTAACACATACACACTGCTATGTATAAAATAGATCATCAACAAGGAACTACTGTATAGCACAGGGAACTACACTCAACATTTTGCAATAAGCTATAAGGGGAAATAATCTGGAAAAGAATAGATATTTTTATTGTCATTGTCATCTATCAATGACAGTTAAAGTGTAACCTAAGGGAAGCTGGTGGTGAGTGCTTCTGACCCTGAAGACTTCAATCATCTAAAGTTTGGACTCTGCCTACTTCCCCAGGCCCTTAATGAACATATGTGTAGCCGTAGCTTAAAAAATTCCCCAGTTTGGGTTTCGGGCAGACACTGATTTTGAAAAAGCCCTGGTGTTCTCCTTACATGAATGGGACTCTTCCTACTGCTAAAACATGTCTGTCACACCCAGAGGATGGTATACCGTCTGATCGGGAAGAGTTTGGAAAAGGCATCTCATCTCCTCATCTCCTGGTGCTCAGGTTCACCCCTCCAGCGTCTTTACTAACAGTCTCCCCACTTGGAGATGTCAGCACTGTCAACATCCTGTTGCGTACAGTTTGGAATTTGTCCAGAGGATGAAGCGGAAGGATGAGGAACAATGAGAGACAAGTCCTAGGTGTTCAGACAGGCACATGTCACTCTAATTTCCAATCAGGAAGACGAATTGACCAAAGGCTAGGGTTGCCCATGGAAACAGTATAGGGCTTGAGGAAATCCCACTGCTTTGTGGCCAGTTCCCATAAACACAAGTTGAACAATGGAACTCAGGGGCAGTAAAATTCACGAAACTGCAGAGTTGAAAATATCCATCACTGAAAAATGTCTTGACGAAAGTCAGAGAAAAGGACTTGTAAGCAAGGGAGAATGGCAGGAGAGGGATCTGAGGAGGTAGAAAGGACTCGCCATTAAGCACGAGAAAAGGAGCTGAACATTGCCAACATTGCAGTTGGCCAAAAAGGGTGTATGCGTTTTTTTCTGTATATATTCAAGAAAAGGGCATACACTTTTTTAGCCAAGCAAACAGGTGGGCACTGGAAGTCAATACTACAAAAGATATCACTTCGCATCAGTCAGAAGAGCCATCCTCATAAAGCGTAAACAACAGAAATGCAGGACAGGGCAAGGAGAAGAGGGAACCCTGTGAGACTTATAGTGGAAATGTACATTGCCAACGGCCATTCTGGAGAAGTGTATTGTGTTTACTAAAGCATCTAAAAAATGAGCTACAGAGCATAGGGCACTTGCACTCATGGGCGTATATCTTGGGAAAAACAAAAATCGAGAGGACACAGGCACCCCAATGTTTACCCCCTCTCTGTTTAAAAGATCCTCGACTAGGATATAACTTAAATGTCTCTGGAGAGAAAAAATGGATAGAGATGTGGTACTTAGGTAGAGTGGAATATTATTCAGCCTGGAAGTCAATGAAACATGGCCAGTTGTAACAACTCCGGAGGAGTTACGTATGATCATTCTAAGTGACATAATTCAAAAAGAAAAAGACACATATCATAAGATATCACTTAAAGGTGGAATCCAAAATGGCTACACATGAAATAAATTACAAAACAAAAACATAGTCAAATATGTAGAAAACACGCATAAGGCTGCTAAACGGGAAAGGTGGGGAGGGGTGAGGCATCATCCAGGAGGTTGAAATTAGCAAAGATACCATTTCAAATACCAAACTGATAATCAACAAGGCCTACACGATAGCTACAAGAACTGCACTCAGCACACTCAAGTCACCGGAAAAGAATATATACGACTGGTAAGAATCTGAAAAAGAATTTACTGATGTCTCTCTGTACGTGAATCAAGTGGATGTACAGCAGCAAGAAACAGAGCTTTGAAAATCAGCTGTAACCAATATAGTAATAAATTGAAAAAAATAAACGACAGAGAGACAGAGAAAACCTCTTACAACTTTTCCTCAGGGACGGTGATGCAACATGGATTGAACACATCTAGACCCACAGCAGGATGAGACATAAGGCTGGAAACTGTTTGCACTAAGAGAAATGTGAGGTTGGGTGAGGAAATGCACACCCTTTAAAGTAACACTACCTGGTACCCATTCAATGGGTCCCAAATCTGCAGGTTCAAGGGATCTTCCTACAGCTAAAACATGCATGGAAAACCCAGAGGACTGTACACCATGTGATTGGGAGATGTGTCTAAAATGCAGCTCATTTATCCTCTCCTGGTGCTCCTGTTCACCATTCCAGCCACGTTACTTAGAATCTCCCCACTTGGAGAATCAGCACATTTAAACTTGTTTCACACATTTTGCAAATTGTGAGGAGGATGAACGGGAAGAGGGGGAACCAATGAGAGAATAGTTGTAGGGGTTTGGACGGGCACATATCACTCTAATTTCCCATTAAGAATAAGAATTGAAAAAAGGCTCAGCCCGCCTCGCCAGAGCCAAAATAGGGCCTGAAGCAATCCTGCGGGTTTGAGGCCAGCTCACAAAAGAGCAACTTAAAAAATGGAGCTCAGGGTCACTGCAATTCACAAACCTGCAGAGTTATAAATGAAAACTAACGTCCAAAACTATGTTGAGGTAAGGCAAAGAAGAGGATCTGAATGCAAGACAGAATTGCAAGAAACAGATTTCAAGAGATAGATTGGACTCGTCTTTAAAGCACATGAAAAGCGGCAGAATTTCGACAATGATGCAGTTGGCCCAAAAGGGCGTATGCGTTTTTCCTGATTATATCCAGGAAAAAACGCATACGCACTTTATGGGCAACGAAGCAAGCAAGCAATGCAAATGTGCACAACAAAGAAGTCTCATTTCCCACCGGTCAAAAGGGCCATCCTAAAAAATTGTAAAAACCAGAAATGCAGGACAGGCCATGGAGAACAGGGAGCCTTTATACGCTGATGGGCAGTGTGTGAACTGCCGAGAGCCACTCTGGAGAAGTGTATGGTGGTTCCTAAATCATCTAAAAAACAGAGCTACAGAGCATAGGACACTTCCAATCATGGGAGTATATCTAGGGAAGTCTAAAAATCAACAAGACACAAGCACACCACAGTTTAGGGCTACTCTGTTTACAAGAACCTCAACTTCAGTACACCTTAAATATCCCAGGAAAGAGAACAATGGATAAAGAAGATGTGGTACTTATGTACAATGGAATATCTCTTCACCATGAAATCAATGTAATAAGGCTAGTAGAAGGATAAAGAGTGGATTTAGGTCCGATAATACTACTTGAAATAAGTCAAACAGAAAAAGAAACATATCATAAGATATCACTTATAGAGGGAGGGTAAATATGGCTGCACAAGAAATGAATTACAGAACAGAACAGTGTCTCACATTTAGAAAACACACTTATGTCAGCTTAAGGGGAAAGGAGAGGTGGGGTGATGCATAAAACCAGAGTTTGAAATTAGCACAGATACCGTTCAATAAACCAAATAGATATTAGACAAGATCTACACTTGCTCAATGAACTGGCCTCAACACACCTTATAAACCACAGAGAAATATATCTGAGTAATAAGAATCTTAAAATCCATGTATTGGGCTTCCCTGGTGGCACAGTGGTTGAGAGTCCGCCTGCCGATGCAGGGGACGCGGGTTCATGCCCCGGTCCAGGAGGATCCCATGTGCCGCGGAGTGGCTGGGCCCGTGAGCCATGGCCGCTGAGCCTGCGCATCCGGAGCCTGTGCTCCACGGCAGGAGAGGCCACAACAGTGAGAGGCCCACGTATCGCAAAAGAAAAAAAAAAAATCCATGTATTGATATATCTCCATAAGGGAATCAAGTGTGTGCAGAGCGGCACAAACACAGCAGTGAAAATGAGCTAAACCCCATTATAGAAATAAATTTTAAAAACAAAACGCAGAAACAATGAAAGAGAGAAAAATTCTTACAAAATTTGCTCAGGGGCTGTGATGCAACCTGGATTGACCACATATAAACCCACAGCTGGATAACACATAAGGCTGGACACTTGGGGCTGAGAGGATTGGTGAGTTTTGGTGAGCAACTGCCAAAAGTTTAATGCAATACTTCATGCTACTCATTCCAAGGGTCCCAACAATCCAGGTTGAAGGGAATCTTCCTACAGCTAAACCATGCTTGGGAAACCCAGCGACTGGTATACCATATGATCGGGAAAGGTTTCTAAAACGCACCTCATTTTTCCTCTCCTGGGGCTCCGGATCGACATTCCAGCCGCTTTACTAACAACATCCTCACATGGAGAGTCAATGCCTTTAAGTTCTGGTATCGCACAGTCTGCAGTTAGTGCGGAGGATGAATGGGAATAGGGGGAACCAGTGAGAAACAAGCTGTAGCGGTTTCAATGGGCACATGTCACTCTAATTTCACATCAGTAAGAAGAATAAACCAAAGGCACAGCAAGGTGCCCCAGAAGAAGAATAGGGCCTGAAGGAATCCTGTGGTTATGAGGCAAGATCACAAAAATATGAGCTGAAAAATGGAGCTAAGGGCCACTGCAATTCAAAAACATGCAGAGTTATAAAGGCCAACTATTTTCAAAAACTATATTGAGGTAAGGTTATGAAGAGGCATTGAAAGGAAGGCAGAATTGCAGGAAACCGATTTTAGGAGGTACACTGGAATTGCATTTAAAGCATAGGAAAAGATGCAAAGCGTCGACAATGATGCACTTGGACAAAAAGGGCGTATGCGTTCTTTCCTGAGTATATTCAGGAAAAAACGCATACGCCCTTTTTGGCCAACCAACCAAGCTTGCAAAGGAAATCTGCACTACAATGAAGTCTCACTTCCCCCGGTCAAAAGGGCCAACTGAAAAAAGTGTAAAATCCAGAAAGGCAGGACAGGCCATGGAGAACTGGGAGCCTTGTTATGCTGATGGGCGGGATGTATATTGCCAACAGCCACTCGGGAGAAGTGTATGGTGTTTCCTGAAACATCTAAAAAACAAAGCAACAGAGCCTAGGGCACTTCCACTTATGGTCCTATACCTTAGGGAAATTAAAATCAAAAAGACACAGCCACCGCTAAGTTTGGGACGGCTCTGTTTACAAGAAACTCGTTTAAGGGACAAGTTCAATATCGCAGAATGTGAAAAATGCATAAAGCAGTTGGGGTAATTACATACAATGCAATATCACTCAGCAATGAAGTCTATGTCATCAGGCCCGTAGCAGCATAATGAGTGGATTCAGGTATGATGATTCTAACTGAAATAAGTCACACAGAAAAAGAAACATCATAAGATATCACTAATACACGGAATGTAAACTTGGCTACACAGGAACTGGATTGCAAAACACAACAGGGTCTCAAATTTAGAAAACCAACTTATGCTTGCTTAAGGGGAAAGGTGAGTTGGGGTGCTGCATAAAACCAGAGATTGAAATGAGCACAGATAAAGTTCCTTAAGCCAAATATGTAATAGACAAGAGCTACTCCTTGCTCAACGAAATGGACTCAACACCCCATATTAAACGCCTAAGAATGTACCTGACTAGTAAGTATCTTAAAACCTATGGATTGCTATGTCTCCGAAAGAGAATCAAGCGTGTGTACAGGGGCATAAACGCAGCAGTGATAGGATTGGAGAGGTTCGGTGAGCAAATGAAGACCCTTTGAAGTCATATTGCATGGTACCCATTCCACGGGTCTCAACTCTCCAGGTTTAAGGGATTCTTCCTTCAGCTAAAACATGCATGTGGAACCCAGAGTATGATCAACCGTGTTATCGGGAGACATGTTCCAATATGTCTCAGTTCTCGTCCCCTGGTACTCGGGTGCAACATTCCAGACGCTTTACTAAGTCTCTCCCAACTTGGAGAGTCAGTGCCTTTAACCTCCTGTTTGGCCCAGTTTGCAATTTCCGCGGAAGATGAACAGGAATAGGGAGAACCAATGAGAGACAAGCTGGAGGTGTCTGGACGTGCAAATTTAACTCTCATTTCCCACCAGGAAGAGGAATTAACCAAAGGCTCAGCGTGCCGTGCCGGAACCAGATTAGGGCCTGAAGCAATCCTGCGGTGTTGCGGCCAGCACACAAGAAAGCGAGTTGAAGAAAGGAGCTCAGGGGCACTGTAATTCACAAACCTGCAGAGTTATAAATGACAGCTATCGTCCAAAAATATACTGAAGTAAGGCTGCCAAGAGGACTTGAAAGCGGGGCAGAATTGCAGGAAACCGATTTCAGGAGGTAGACTGGAATTGCATTTAAAGAATAGGAAAAGAGGCAGAACGTCGACAATGATTCACTTGGCCAAAAAGGGCGTATGCGTTCTTTCCTGAGTATATTCAGGAAAAAACGCATACGCCCTTTTTGGCCAACCAAGCAAGCTTGCAAAGGAAATCTGCACTACAATGAAGTCTCACTTCCCCCCGGTCAAAAGGACCAACTGAAAAAAGTGTAAAATCCAGAAAGGCAGGACAGGCCATGGAGAACTGGGAGCCTTGTTATGCTGATGGGCGGGATGTATATTGCCAACAGCCACTCTGGAGAAGTGTATGGTGTTTCCTGAAACATCTAAAAAACAAAGCAACAGAGCCTGGGGCACTGCCACTTATGGCCCTATAGCTTATGGAAATTAAAATAAAAAAGACACAGCCACCCCAAAGTTTAGGACGGCTCTGTTTACAAGAAACTCGTTTACGGGACAAGTTCAATATCACAGAAAGTGAAAAATGGATAAAGAAGTTGTGGTACTTACGTACAATGCAATATCACTCAGCAATGAAATCTATGTCATCAGGCCCGTAGCAGCATAATGAGTGGATTCAGGTATGATGATTCTAACGGAAATAAGTCACACAGAAAAAGAAACATCATAAGATATCACTAATACACGGAATGTAAACTTGGCTACACAGGAACTGAATTACAAAACAGAACAGGGTCTCAAATTTAGAAAACCAACTTATGCTTGCTTAAGGGGAAAGGTGAGTTGGGGTGCTGCATAAAACCAGAGATTGAAATAAGCACAGATAAAGTTCCTTAAGCCAAATATGTAACAGACAAGAGCTACTCCTTGCTAAACGAAATGGACTGAACACCCCATATTAAATGCCTAAGAATGTACCTGACTAGTAAGTATCTTAAAACCTATGTTTCGCTATGTCTCCGAAAGAGAATCAAGCGTGTGTACAGGGGCATAAATGCAGCAGTGATAGGATTGGAGAGGTTCGGTGAGCAAATGAAGACCCTTTGAAGTCATATTGCATGGTACCCATTCCACGGGTCTCAACGCTCCAGGTTTAAGGGATTCTTCCTTCAGCTAAATCATGCATGTGGAACCCAGAGTATGATCAACCGTGTGATCGGGAGACGTGTTCAAATATGTCTCAGTTCTCGTCCCCTGGTACTCGGGTGCAACATTCCAGACGCTTTACTAACACTCTCCCGACTTGGAGAGTCAGTGCCTTTAACCTCCTGTTTGGCCCAGTTTGCAATTTCTGCGGAAGATGAACAGGAATAGGGAGAACCAATGAGAGACTAGCTGGAG
This sequence comes from Orcinus orca, assembly GCF_937001465.1. Lineage (NCBI taxonomy): Eukaryota > Metazoa > Chordata > Mammalia > Artiodactyla > Delphinidae > Orcinus > Orcinus orca. Next base: position 2,919,355 of record NW_026043992.1, read on the forward strand.
GTGTCTGGACGGGCAAATTTAACTCTCATTTCCCACCAGGTAGAGGAATTAACCAAAGGCTCAGCGTGCCGTGCCGGAACCAGATTAGGGCCTGAAGCAATCCTGCGGTGTTGCGGCCAGCTCACAAGAAAGCGAGTTGAAGAAAGGAACTCATTGGCACTGAATTCACAAACCTGCAGAGTTATAAATGACAGCTATCGTCCAAAAATATACTGAAGTAAGGCTGCCAAGAGGACTTGAAAACGGGGCAGAATTGCAGGAAACCGATTGCAAGAGGTAGACTGGAATTGCATTTAAAGCATAGGAAAAGAGGCAGAACGTCCACAATGATGCACTTGGACAAAAAGGGCGTATGCGTTTTTTCCTGAATATATTCAGGAGAAAACGCATACGCCCTTTTTGGCCAACCAAGCAAGCTTGCAAAGGAAATCTGCACTACAATGAAGTCTCACTTCCCCCAGTCAAAAGGGCCATCTGAAAAAAGTGTAAAATCCAGAAAGGCAGGACAGGCCATGGAGAACTGGGAGCCCTGTTATGCTGATGGGTGGGATGTAAATTGCCAACAGCCACTCGGGAGAAGTGTATGGTGTTCCTGAAACATCTAAAAAACAAAGCAACAGAGCCTAGGGCACTTCCACTTATGGTTCTACAGCTTAGGGAAATTAAAATCAAAAAGACACAGCCACCCCAAAATTTGGGACGGCTCTTTTACAGGAACCTCTTCTTCAGCACAAGTTAAATATGCCAGAGAGCAAATAATGGATAAAGAAGTTGCGGTACTTACGTACAACAGAATACCTCTCAGCAATGAAAACTATGTCACCAGGCCCGTACCAGCATAATGAGTGGATTGAGGCACGGTGATTCTAAGTGAAAAAAGTCACACAGAAAGAGAAACATCATAAGGTATCACTAATACATGGAATGTGAACTTGGTTACACATGAACTGAATTACAAAACAGAACAGGGTCTCATGTTTAGAAAACCAACTTATGCTTGCTTAAGGGGGAAGGTGAGTTGTGGTGCTGCATAAAAGCAGAGTTTGAAATTAGCACAGATACCGTTCCATAAGCTAAATATGTAATAGACAAGACCTACCCCTTGCTCAACAAAATGGACTCAACAATGAGGTATCACCTCACACCTGGTAGAATGGGCATCATCAGAAAATCTACAAACAAAAAATGCTGGAAATGTGTGGAGAAAAGGAACCCTCTTCCACTATTGTTGGGAATATAAATTGATACAGTCACTATGGAGAACAATATGGAGTTTCTTAAGAAACTAACAGTAGAATTACCATATGATACAGCAATCCCAGTTCTGGACATATACCCAGACAAAACCATAAATCAAAAAGAGACATTCACCGCAATGTTCATTGTATCACTCTTTACAATATCGAGGTAATGGAAGCAACCTAAATGCCCACAGACAGACGAATGCATAAAGCTGTGGTACATATATAAAATGGAATATTACTAAGCCATGAAAAGGAATGAAATTAGGTCATTTGTAGAGACGTCGATGGATCTAGAGACTGTCATACAGAGTGAAGTAAGTCAGAAAGAGAAAAACAAATCTTGTATATTCATGCATATATGTGGAACCTAGAAAAACTGTGCAGGTTAACCATTTTGCAAGGCATAAATAGAGCAACAGATGTAGACAACAAACGTATGGACAACAAGGGGGGAAAGCTGTTGGGGGGGGTGGTGGTGGGAGGAGTTGAGAGACTGGGATTGGCATGTATACATTTATATGTATAAAATAGATAACCAATAAGAACCTGCTGTATAAAAATATAAAATAAAATTAAAAATTAAAAAGAAATAAAATTTAAAAAATAAAACAGAAAAAACAATTATTCCCTTCACATACATGTATTTATATGAATAAATTATTTCCATGCTTATATCTGTAAATACAAAAAAGAGCAATAAAATCTACCTTGAACCAAAAACGAAAAAGAGAAAAAAAACACAGAACCCACCAGTTCCACAGAGGAAAACCGTATCAGGGCACTTGCTCCAGTTGTAAACAATTCTGAAGTTGGTCAGTGGTGGGGAATCGTCTCCCATTCAGCCAGCAGCCCCCACGCAACAAGCGTCCTCATTGCAAAGCTGGGGCACCGTGCCGAGGCATCTGTGAGTAAACGTGAGCTGAGCCCCAGGCCAGTTGCTGCTGAACTATTCCCACCCGTCCCAGGTAAAACACCTGAATATATACAAGGACTTGAAAGCCTAGAGGAAGGGCCATAGAGCCACACGAGTGACAGCATACCGGCCGACTTGGTGCCTGCAGGCCAGCCAGGATGGTCCTGTCCCTGGGTGCTCTTCTGGAAGATTTCCATTTCCCTGCCTGAGATACCCGTCCTGTCCCTGCCCCCACTGCTTTTTTCCTTCCTCACCTCTGCCCAGGGAGAAATTCCAGCAGCAGGTATGGGTGACACATCCTCTTCTTTAGCAGGTGGCAGCCTGGCAACTGCTGCAGAAAGTCCAGCAGAGCCCCACTCACACTGGGCCACCCACAAAGCCGTGGCCTCTCACTCCCTCCCACCAGCCCAGCCCCGAGACTGCTGACAGGGCAGAGAAAATGGTGTCAGGCACGGCTGCAGGGCCTCTTGCTGCCTGGAGTGGTATTTATATTGATCTCAACCCAGGCACACCTGGGGAGGGCTGGCCGGCACGGTAAGGCTGCCCAGGTCAGCCAATCATCACCCCTCAGGGGCCCACAGTTGCAGAAAATGGAACTTGCTGAACCGGCCAGGTCCAAGGAACAGGTGTGGGCTCCTGAGAGTCAGGATAGACAAGGGGCTGCAGCTTTGGCTTGTTTTCTAATCATTTTATCTGGCCCATGAGTGGGAGACAACTTCAAGAAAACCCTCTCCTAATGAGAGGAACCCAGGAGTCAGGGAGAGGAGGGGTGGGTGGTGGTTGGAGACAGAGGCCTGGTGCCCCGGGTGCAGTGGAAGTCTCTGGAAGACCAGGTGGAGGGAGGCCGCACAGAGTGATGCCCAGGGTCACAGACCTGTCGCAGCTGCTGTTTGTTAGTTCAAGTCCTGCTCTGAGGTGCTCTGTGTCAGCTCTGAGCGACAGGTGAGCTGGGGGTGCTCTGCAATGAGGGCTATGTGCACGGTTCCTGTGTGCCCAGCCCTGCCACGGTACCTGCAAGGGTAGCTCTGTATCCTGGGAGGGGCCTGACCACGAGAGCCCCGTGGGCTGGGGTGGGGGTGGGGTACCTGCCCAGGTGAGCTCCATATTCTGGGATTGGTCTGACCACGAGAGCCCCATGGGCTGCTGGGGACCTGGTAAAGGATGTCAGGACAGTCAGTGAAGCCACCGAGGATATACCTCCAGCTGCTCCTAATTCCTACACCCTGCTGGTCATTCTACCAACCACCAGGACATGGTATTCTGTATTAGTCTTCAATGATGCCTTCTTTTGTATTCCATTAGTCCCAGAGTCACAAGAAATTTTGGCTTGTGAGTGGCAGGACTCAACATACAACTAAAACAATACTTCCGGGCCGTCTTGCCCCAAGGGTGCAAAAATTCCCACACCATCTTTGGGGAAAGCTTAGCTAAAGACCTAAAAGTTATACCTCTGGAAAAGGAAACCCTCCTTCAGTACGCAGACGACATTCTGATCACCAGCCCTACTAAGGAGGCCTCTGAACTACCAAGCCAATAAAGGATAGAAGTTGTCCAAGAAAAAGCTCAAATATCACAGACTGCGGTGACCTGCCTGGGCTTTGTTCTCACAGAAGGTCGGAGAAGCCCATCCCAGGAAAGGGAAGAAACCATTTTCAGCCTTACCCCTTTCTAAAACTAGAAGACAGCTTAGGGGTTCCTGGGGAGGCCAGGGTTTGCTGCTTCTGGATCCCTAACTACAGTCTACTAGCTGGGCCTCTATATGAAACACTGAAAGGAAAAGATGATGATCCTTTTGAATAGAATCCAGAAGTGGCCTTTCAAGAATGGAAAGAGCAGTCAATTCAGACCCTTGCCCTGGAACTCCCTAATTTAGCTAAACCCTTTGACCTTTACATTCCCGGTGAAAGGTGAATCGCCATTGGAGAATTAGTGCAAAAACTGGGACCACTTGAAATGGAACAATGCAAGAATGCCATCCAGGTAGGATAAACTACGGGCACCAAGGGGCTTGGCCCACTGCCACATCTGGCCAAGATACTGGCGGTATCTAAAAACCTGGAAATCAGCAGCCCAAAAGGCCACCTCCCTCCTAAGGGAAAAGGACCCTACGTGGTGATCCTAACCACCAACCATGCCCTGAAGTTGCAGGGTTCGCTCCATGGGCACACCAACCTCGAGTGAGGAGGCCCTCCAACTCCAACATCCAGAGAGATAACCGGGGGCAACAGGGCACCATGACGACTCGTGTGAACATCACTTGACCTGGAGTTTCTCTCATAAAACAACAAGAGTGTGTCCCAAAAGAGTAGACTACTGCTTGCAGGACTTACTGCACCCAGAGGGGAGCTAATAATCTTGGCGGGGGAACCGTATATCACACTGTCACCATAGAAAAGCCTACAGACACCATGATGATGGTGGCCAATAAGACCAGCTGGACTCCTGTTTACTTCAAAAGGCTGTTGACTCAGTGGCCATCATGGTCCTTGATCACCACTGACCCTGGACTGTCTGGGAGTTGAGCAGGCAGGGCTCTGACACCTGGTGCTGTTTGTACATTAATTCAGGGGCTTAATTGAAGAAAGCGCAGACTACTGGTCAGAGCATCTAGGCTGGCAGAAACGGTCAGCCTAAGGTGGCCGAACAAATGTGGGGCGGGGTGAAACCGGCCCCCACAGCGTCTCTGCACATCTCTTTCCTGGACCCTTAAAGGTCATTAGAATCTATAACACTTCCAATGCTGGTGCTCAGGTGGACGAGCAGGGAGGCAGGGGGCCTGGGGACAAACAACGTCACCTGGAGGCTGCTGGGGAGAAGCTCTGACCCTCGCCCCCGGGTATGAGGGCTCCCAACTCAGCACTCAGCAGTTTCAGAAGAAGGGTCTGCACCCTCAGCACTCCAAGAATGAGGAACGGGACAAAAGGCAGAGGAGGGGTTTGTCCCCAGCAAAGCCCATTAAAAATCCCTGGGAGATAAAAATAGAATCTGGGCAAAAAAGTCAAGTCTAACCGTTTTTATCCTTTGTGCTTTGTCTAATTTCATGTGCTCCTAGGGTCCCGCATGCAGAGGTTCCACACCCGGCACTTCAGACCAGATTTCCTAGTGCAGAATGGCTGGGACGACACCTCAGCTCCTGGGGCCCAGTGCAGACTCCGCGATATAGAGCCTGAGCTGCAGCCAACCCAGACCTCGAGAGCTCCGCCCCCTCCCTCCCACTGACTCTGACAGGATCTCTACACAACAGCCCAGCCCACAGCCCACGGGGTAGTGCATGCTCTCACCTCTCCATTCTCTGATCAAAATATAAAGTTTCCTTTGCTTGTGAACCAAACTCAGTCTCGATCTGTTGGCCCCAATGACACTGGGCAGGGGGACACTTGTTGGGGTCCACTCTGGAGGATCAGTAACAGAAATTGAGACTATTGTAACCTCAATGAACAGATGTGTGAGCCAAACTGTAGTTAACATAGAACAGTGTATAAGGCTCGGGTAAAATAAGATGTTTCTAACACTTCCATTTGATATTTCCATCACTTTATTATAAGCAAGTTCAGTGAAAAGGTTTGTCTTATTTGTCAGGTCAATATTAGAGAAACGAAGTGATTTCTTTCCAAGGATGTACATCTAATAATCTTGGTTAAAGCTTCAATCTTGTTTTAAATGCTTTTCCATTGAAAATGATACCTCTCTTTCAGCTCCCCCATTTCTGAGAAGTATAAAATCTTATAATTTATTATTACCAAAGGGGAAAGGTGGGAGGAGGGATAAATTAACAGTTTGGGATTAACACATACACACTGCTATGTATAAAATAGATCATCAACAAGGAACTACTGTATAGCACAGGGAACTACACTCAACATTTTGCAATAAGCTATAAGGGGAAATAATCTGGAAAAGAATAGATATTTTTATTGTCATTGTCATCTATCAATGACAGTTAAAGTGTAACCTAAGGGAAACTGGTGGTGAGTGCTTCTGACCCTGAAGACTTCAGTCATCTAAAGTTTGGACTCTGCCTACTTCCCCAGGCCCTTAATGAACATATGTGTAGCCGTAGCTTAAAAAATTCCCCAGTTTGGGTTTCGGGCAGACACTGATTTTGAAAAAGCCCTGGTGTTCTCCTTACATGAATGGGACTCTTCCTACTGCTAAAACATGTCTGTCACACCCAGAGGATGGTATACCGTCTGATCGGGAAGAGTTTGGAAAAGGCATCTCATCTCCTCATCTCCTGGTGCTCAGGTTCACCCCTCCAGCGTCTTTACTAACAGTCTCCCCACTTGGAGATGTCAGCACTGTCAACATCCTGTTGCGTACAGTTTGGAATTTGTCCAGAGGATGAAGCGGAAGGATGAGGAACAATGAGAGACAAGTCCTAGGTGTTCAGACAGGCACATGTCACTCTAATTTCCAATCAGGAAGACGAATTGACCAAAGGCTAGGGTTGCCCATGGAAACAGTATAGGGCTTGAGGAAATCCCACTGCTTTGTGGCCAGTTCCCATAAACACAAGTTGAACAATGGAACTCAGGGGCAGTAAAATTCACGAAACTGCAGAGTTGAAAATATCCATCACTGAAAAATGTCTTGACGAAAGTCAGAGAAAAGGACTTGTAAGCAAGGGAGAATGGCAGGAGAGGGATCTGAGGAGGTAGAAAGGACTCGCCATTAAGCACGAGAAAAGGAGCTGAACATTGCCAACATTGCAGTTGGCCAAAAAGGGTGTATGCGTTTTTTTCTGTATATATTCAAGAAAAGGGCATACACTTTTTTAGCCAAGCAAACAGGTGGGCACTGGAAGTCAATACTACAAAAGATATCACTTCGCATCAGTCAGAAGAGCCATCCTCATAAAGCGTAAACAACAGAAATGCAGGACAGGGCAAGGAGAAGAGGGAGCCCTGTGAGACTTATAGTGGAAATGTATATTGCCAACGGCCATTCTGGAGAAGTGTATTGTGTTTACTAAAGCATCTAAAAAATGAGCTACAGAGCATAGGGCACTTGCACTCATGGGCGTATATCTTGGGAAAAACAAAAATCGAGAGGACACAGGCACCCCAATGTTTACCCCCTCTCTGTTTAAAAGATCCTCGACTAGGATATAACTTAAATGTCTCTGGAGGGAAAAAATGGATAGAGATGTGGTACTTAGGTAGAGTGGAATATTATTCAGCCTGGAAATCAATGAACTATGGCCAGTTGTAACAACTGCGGAGGAGTTACGTATGATCATTCTAAGTGACATAATTCAAAAAGAAAAAGACACATATCATAAGATATCACTTAAAGGTGGAATCCAAAATGGCTACACATGAAATAAATTACAAAACAAAAACATAGTCAAATATGTAGAAAACACGCATAAGGCTGCTAAACGGGAAAGGTGGGGAGGGGTGAGGCATCATCCAGGAGGTTGAAATTAGCAAAGATACCATTCCAAATACCAAACTGATAATCAACAAGGCTTACACGGTAGCTAAAAGAACTGCACTCAGCACACTCAAGTCACCGGAAAAGAATATATACGACTGGTAAGAATCTGAAAAAGAATTTACTGATGTCTCTCTGTACGTGAATCAAGTGGATGTACAGCAGCAAGAAACAGAGCTTTGAAAATCAGCTGTAACCAATATAGTAACAAATTGAAAAAAATAAATGACAGAGAGACAGAGAAAACCTCTTACAACTTTTCCTCAGGGATGGTGATGCAACATGGATTGAACACATCTAGACCCACAGCAGGATGAGACATAAGGCTGGAAACTGTTTGCACTAAGAGAAATGTGAGGTTGGGTGAGGAAATGCACACCCTTTAAAGTAATACTACCTGGTACCCATTCAATGGGTCCCAAATCTGCAGGTTCAAGGGATCTTCCTACAGCTAAAACATGCATGGAAAACCCAGAGGACTGTACACCATGTGATCGGGAGATGTGTCTAAAATGCAGCTCATTTATCCTCTCCTGGTGCTCCTGTTCACCATTCCAGCCACGTTACTTAGAATCTCCCCACTTGGAGAATCAGCACATTTAAACTTCTGTTTCACACATTTTGCAAATTGTGAGGAGGATGAACGGGAAGAGGGGGAACCAATGAGAGAATAGTTGTAGGGGTTTGGACGGGCACATATCACTCTAATTTCCCATTAAGAATAAGAATTGAAAAAAGGCTCAGCCCGCCTCGCCAGAGCCAAAATAGGGCCTGAAGCAATCCTGCGGGTTTGAGGCCAGCTCACAAAATAGCAACATAAAAAATGGAGCTCAGGGTAACTGCAATTCACAAACCTGCAGAGTTATAAATGAAAACTAACGTCCAAAACTATGTTGAGGTAAGGCAAAGAAGAGGAGCTGAATGCAAGACAGAATTGCAAGAAACAGATTTCAAGAGATAGATTGGACTCGTCTTTAAAGCACATGAAAAGCGGCAGAATTTCGACAATGATGCAGTTGGCCCAAAAGGGCGTATGCGTTTTTTCCTGATTATATCCAGGAAAAAACGCATACGCCCTTATGGGCAACGAAGCAAGCAAGCAATGCAAATGTGCACAACAAAGAAGTCTCATTTCCCACCGGTCAAAAGGGCCATCCTAAAAAATTGTAAAAACCAGAAATGCAGGACAGGCCATGGAGAACAGGGAGCCTTTATACGCTGATGGGCAGTGTGTGAACTGCCGAGAGCCACTCTGGAGAAGTGTATGGTGGTTCCTAAATCATCTAAAAAACAGAGCTACAGAGCATAGGACACTTCCAATCATGGGAGTATATCTAGGGAAGTCTAAAAATCAACAAGACACAAGCACACCACAGTTTAGGGCTACTCTGTTTACAAGAACCTCAACTTCAGTACACCTTAAATATCCCAGGAAAGAGAACAATGGATAAAAAAGATGTGGTACTTATGTACACTGGAATATCTCTTCACAATGAAATCAATGTAATAAGGCTAGTAGAAGGATAAAGAGTGGATTTAGTCCGATAATACTACTTGAAATAAGTCAAACAGAAAAAGAAACATATCATAAGATATCACTTATAGAGGGAGGGTAAATATGGCTGCACAAGAAATGAATTACAGAACAGAACAGTGTCTCACATGTAGAAAACACACTTATGTCAGCTTAAGGGGAAAGGAGAGGTGGGGTGATGCATAAAACCAGAGTTTGAAATTAGCACAGATACCGTTCAATAAACCAAATAGATATTAGACAAGATCTACACCTTGCTCAATGAACTGGCCTCAACACACCCTATACACCGCAGAGAAATATATCTGAGTAATAAGAATCTTAAAACCCATGTATTGATATATCTCCATAAGGGAATCAAGTGTGTGCAGAGCGGCACAAACACAGCAGTGAAAATGAGCTAAACCCCATTATAGAAATAAATTTTAAAAACAAAACGCAGAAACAATGAAAGAGAGAAAAATTCTTACAAAATTTGCTCAGGGGCTGTGATGCAACCTGGATTGACCACATATAAACCCACAGCTGGATAAGACATAAGGCTGGACACTTGGGGCTGAGAGGATTGGTGAGTTTTGGTGAGCAACTGCCAAAAGTTTAATGCAATACTTCATGCTACTCATTCCAAGGGTCCCAACAATACAGGTTGAAGGGAATCTTCCTACAGCTAAACCATGCTTGGGAAACCCAACGACTGGTATACCATATGATCGGGAAAGGTTTCTAAAACGCACCTCATTTTTCCTCTCCTGGGGCTCTGGATCGACATTCCAGCCGCTTTACTAACAACATCCCCACATGGAGAGTCAATGCCTTTAAGTTCTGGAATCGCACAGTCTGCAGTAAGTGTGGAGGATGAATGGGAATAGGGGGAACCAGTGAGAAACTAACTGTAGCGGTTTCAATGGGCACATGTCACTCTAATTTCACATCAGTAAGAAGAATAAACCAAAGGCACAGCAAGGTGCCCAAGAAGAAGAATAGGGCCTGAAGGAATCCTGTGGTTATGAGGCAAGATCACAAAAATATGAGCTGAAAAATGGAGCTAAGGGCCACTGCAACTCAAAAACGTGCAGAGTTATAAAGGCCAACTATTTTCAAAAAATATATTGAGGTAAGGCTATGAAGAGGCATCGAAAGCAAGGCAGAATTGCAGGAAACCGATTTCAGGAGGTAGACTGGAATTGCATTTAAAGCATAGGAAAAGAGGCAGAACGTCGACAATGATGCACTTGGCCAAAAAAGGCGTATGCGATTTTTCCTGAATATATTCAGGAAAAAACGCATACGCCCTTTTTGGCCAACCAAACAAGCTTGCAAAGGAAATCTGCACTACAATGAAGTCTCACTTCCCACGGGTCAAAAGGGCCATCTGAAAAAAGTGTAAAATCCAGAAAGGCAGGACAGGCCATGGAGAACTGGGAGCCTTGTTATGCTGATGGGCAGGTTGTAATTTGCCAACAGCCACTCGGGAGAAGTGTATGTTGTTTCCTGAATCATCTAAAAAACAAAGCAACAGAGCCTAGGGCACTTCGACTTATGGTCCTATAGCTTAGGGAAATTAAAATCAAAAAGACACAGCCACCCCAAAATTTGGTACGGCTCTTATTACAAGAACCTCGTTTACGGTACAAGTTCAATATCACAGAAAGTGAAAAATGGATAAAGAAGTTGTGGTACTTACGTACAATGCAATATCACTCAGCAATGAAATCTATGTCATCAGGCACGTAGCAGCATATTGAGTGGATTCAGGTAGAATGATTCTAACTGAAATAAGTCACACAGAAAAAGAAACATCATAAGATATCACTAATACACGGAATGTAAACTTGGCTACACAGGAACTGAATTACAAAACAGAACAGGGTCTCAAATTTAGAAAACCAACTTATGCTTGCTTAAGGGGAAAGGTGAGTTGGGGTGTTGTATAAAACCAGAGATTGAAATGAGCACAGATAAAGTTCCTTAAGCCAAATATGTAACAGACAAGAGCTACTCCTTGCTCAACGAAATGGACTCAAAACCCCATGTTAAACACCTTATAATGTACCTGACTAGTAAGTATCTTAAAACCTAAAGATTGCTATGTCTCTGAAAGAGAATCGAGCGTGAGTACAGGGGCATAAACGCAGCAGTGATAGGATTGGAGAGGTTAGGTGAGCAAATGAAGACCCTTTGAAGACATATTGCATGGTACCCATTCCACGGGTCTCAACTCTCCAGGTTTAAGGTATTCTTCCTTCAGCTAAAACATGCATGTGGAACCCAGAGTATGATCAGCCGTGTGATCGGGACACGTGTTCAAATATATCTCAGTTTTCCTCCCCTGGTACTCGGGTGCAACATTCCAGATGCTTTACTAACACTCTCCCAACTTGGAGAGTCAGTGCCTTTAACCTCCTGTTTGGCCCAGTTTGCAATTTCTGTGGAAGATGAACAGGAATAGGGAGAACCAATGAGAGACTAGCTGGAGGTGTCTGGACGGGCAAATTTAACTCTCATTTCCCACCAGGAAGAGGAATTAACCAAAGGATCAGCGTGCCATGCCGGAACCAGATTAGGGCCTGAAGCAATCCTAAGGTGTTGCTGCCAGGTCACAAGAAAGCGAGTTGAAGAAAGGAGCTCAGGGGCACTGTAATTCACAAACCTGCAGAGTTATAAATGACAGCTATCGTCCAAAAATATACTGAAGTAAGGCTGCCAAGAGGACTTGAAAGCGGAGCAGAATTGCAGGAAACCAATTTCAGGAGGTAGACTGGAATTGCATTTAAAGCATAGGAAAAGAGGCAGAACGTCGACAATGATGTACTTGGCCAAAAAGTGCGTACGCGTTTTTTCTTGAATATATTCAGGAAAAAACGAATACGCCATTTTTGACCAACCAAGCAAGCTTGCAAAGGAAATCTGCACTACAATGAAGTCTCACTTCCCCCCGGTCAAAAGGGCCATCTGAAAAAAGTGTAAAATCCAGAAAGGCAGGACAGGCCATGGAGAACTGGGAGACTTGTTATGCTGATGTGCGTGATGTAAATTGCCAACAGCCACTCGGGAGAAGTGTATGTTGTTTCCTGAATCATCTAAAAAACAAAGCAACAGAGCCTAGGGCACTTCCACTTATGGTCCTATAGCTTAGGGAAATTAAAATCAAAAAGACACAGCCACCCCAAAGTTTGGGACGGCTCTGTTTACAAGAACCTCGTTTACGGTACAAGTTCAATATCGCAGAAAGTGAAAAATGGATAAAGAAGTTGTGGTACTTACGTACAATGCAATATCACTCAGCAATGAAATCTATGTCATCAGGCCCGTAGCAGCATAATGAGTGGATTCAGGTATGATAATTCTAACTGAAACAAGTCACACAGAAAAAGAAACATCATAAGATATCACTAATACACGGAATGTAAACTTGGCTACACAGGAACTGGATTACAAAACACAATAGGGTCTCAAATTTAGAAAACCAACTTATGCTTGCTTAAGGGGAAAGGTGAGTTGGGGTGCTGCATAAAACCAGAGATTGAAATGAGCACAGATAAAGTTCTGTGGAATAGACAAGAGCTACTCCTTGCTCAACGAGATGGACTCAACACCCCATCTTAAACGCCTAAGAATGTACCTGACTAGTAAGTATCTTAAAACCTATGGATTGCTATGTCTCCGAAAGAGAATCCAGCGTGTGTACACGGGCATAAACGCAGCAGTGATAGGATTGGAGAGGTTCGGTGAGCAAATGAAGACCCTTTGAAGTCATATTGCATGGTACCCATTCCACGGGTCTCAACTCTCCAGGTTTAAGGGATTCTTCCTTCAGCTAAAACAGGCATGTGGAACCCAGAGTATGATCAACCACGTGATCGGGAGACGTGTTCCAATATGTCTCAGTTCTCGTCCCCTGGTACTCGGGTGCAACATTCCAGACGCTTTACTAACACTCTCGTGACGTGGAGAGTCAGTGCCTTTAACCTCCTGTTTGGCCCAGTTTGCAATTTCTGCCGAAGATGAACAGGAATAGGGAGAACCAATGAGAGACTAGCTGGAGGTGTCTGGACGGGCAAATTTAACTCTCATTTCCCACCAGGAAGAGGAATTAACCAAAGGCTCAGCGTGCCATGCCGGAACCAGATTAGGGCCTGAAGCAATCCTGCGGTGTTGCGGCCAGCTCACAAGAAAGCGAGTTGAAGAAAGGAGCTCAGCGGCACTGTAATTCACAAACCTGCAGAGTTATAAATGACAGCTATCGTCCAAAAATATACTGAAGTAAGGCTGCCAAGAGGACTTGAAAGCGGGGCAGAATTGCAGGAAACCGATTTCAGGAGGTAGACTGGAATTGCATTTAAAGCATAGGAAAAGAGGAAGAACGTCCACAAAGATGCACTTGGCCAAAAAGTGCGTATGCGTTTTTTCCTGAGTATATTCAGGAAAAAACGCATACACAATTTTTGGCCAACCAAGCAAGCTTGCAAAGGAAATCTGCACTACAATGAAGTCTCACTTCCCCCCGGTCAAAAGGGCCATCTGAAAAAAGTGTAAAATCCAGAAAGGCAGGACAGTCCATGGAGAACAGGGAGCCTTGATATGCTGATGGGCGGGATGTAAATTGCCAACAGCCACTCCGGAAAAGTGTATGGTGTTTCCTGAAACATCTAAAAAACAAAGCAACAGAGCCTAGGGCACTTCCACTTATGGTCCTATAGCTTAGGGAAATTAAAATCAAAAAGATACAGCCACCCAAAAGTTTGGGACGGCTCTGTTTACAAGAACCTCGTTTACGGTACAAGTTCAATATCGCAGAAAGTGAAAAATGGATAAAGAAGTTGTGGTACTTACGTACAATGCAATATCACTCAGCAATGAAATCTACGTCATCAGGCCCGTAACAGCATAGGGTGGATTCAGGTATGATGATTCTAACTGAAATAAGTCACAAGAAAAAGAAACAACATAAGATATCACTAATACACGTAATGTAAAATTGGCTACACAGGAACTGGATTACAAAACAGAACAGGGTCTGAAATTTAGAAAACCAACTTATGCTTGCTTAAGGAGAAAGGTGAGATGGGGTGCTGCATAAAACCAGAGATTGAAATGAGCACAGATAAAGTTCCTTAAGCCAAATATGTAATAGACAAGAGCTACTACTTGCTCAACGAAATGGACTCAACACCGCGTATTAAACGCCTAAGAATGTACCTGACTACTAAGTATCTTAAAACCTATGGATTGCTATGTCTCTGAAAGAGAATCAAGCGTGTGTACAGGGACATAAACGCAGAAGTGTTAGGATTGGAGAGGTTCGGTGAGCAAATGAAGACCCATTGAAGTCATATTGCATGGTACCCATTCCACGGGTCTCAACTCTCCAGCTTTAAGGGAATCTTCCTTCAGCTGAAACATGCATGTGGAACGCAGAGTATGATCAACCATGTGATCGGGAGACGTGTTCAAATATGTCTCAGTTTTCGTCCCCTGGTACTCGGGTGCAACATTCCAGACGCTTTACTAACACTCTCCTGACTTGGAGAGTCAGTGCCTTTAACCTATTGTTTGACCCAGTTTCCAAATTCCGCGGAAGATGTACAGGAATAGGGAGAACCAATGAGAGACTAGCTGGAGGTGTCTGGACGGGCAAATTTAACTCTCATTTCCCACCAGGAAGAGGAATTATCCAAAGGCTCAGCGTGCCATGCCGGAACCAGATTAGGGCCTGAAGCAATCCTGCGGTGTTGCGGGCAGCTCACAAGAAAGCGAGTTGAAGAAAGGAGCTCAGGGGCACTGTAATTCACCAACCTGCAGAGTTATAAATGACAGGTATCGTCCAAAAATATACTGAAGTAAGGCTGCCAAGAGGACTTGAAAGCGGGGCAGAATTGCAGGAAACCGATTTCAGGAGGTAGACTGGAATTGCATTTAAAGCATAGGAAAAGAGGCAGAACGTCGACAATGATGCACTTGGCCAAAAAGGGCGTATGCATTTTTTCCTGAATATATTCAGGAAAAAACGCATACGCCCTTTTTGGCCAACCAAGCAAGCTTGCAAAGGAAATCTGCACTACAATGAAGTCTCAGTTCCCCCCGGTCAAAATGGTCATCTGAAAAAAGTGTAAAATCCAGAAAGGCAGGACAGGCCATGGAGAAATGGGAGCCTTGTTATGCTGATGGGCGGGATGTAAATTGCCAACAGCCACTGGGGAGAAGATTATGGTGTTTCCTGAAACATCTAAGAAACAAAGCAACAGAGCCTATGGCACTTCCACTTATGGTCCTATAGCTAAGGGAAATTAAAATCAAAAACACAGCCACCCCAAAGTTTGGAACGGCTCTGTTTACAAGAACCTCGTTTACGGTACAAGTTCAATTTCGCAGAAAGTGAAAAATGGATAAAGAAGTTGTGGTATTACGTACAATGCAATATCCCTCAGCAATGAAATCTATGTCATCAGGCCCGTAGCAGCATAATGAGTGGATTCAGGTATGATGATTCTAACTGAAATACGTCACACAGAAAAAGAAACATCAGAAGATATCACTAATACATGGAATGTAAACTTGGCTACACAGGAACTGAATTACAAAACAGAACAGGGTCTCAAATTTAGAAAAGCAACTTATGCTTGCTTAAGGCGAAAGGTGAGTTGGGATGCTGCATAAAACCAGAGATTGAAATGAGCACAGATAAAGTTCCTTAAGCCAAATATGTAATAGACAAGAGCTACTCCTTGCTCAACGAAATGGACTCAACACCCCATATTAAACGCCTAAGAATGTACCTGACTAGTAAGTATCTTAAAACCTATGCATTGCTATGTCTCTGAAAGAGAATCATGCGTGAGTACAGGGGCATAAACGCAGCAGTGATAGGATTGGAGATGTTCGGTGAGAAAATGAAGACCCTTTGAAGTCATATTGCATGGTACCCATTCCACGGGTCTCAACTCTCCAGGTTTAAGGGATTCTTCCTTCAGCTAAAACATGCATGTGGAACCCAGAGTATGATCAACCATGTGATCAGGAGACGTGTTCCAATATGTCTCAGTTCTCATCCCCTGGTACTTGGGTGCAACATTCCAGATGCTTTACTAACACTCTCCCGACTTGGAGAGTCAGTGCCTTTAACCTCCTGTTTGGCCCAGTTTGCAATTTCTGCGGAAGATGAACAGGAATAGGGAGAACCAATGAGAGACTAGCTGGAGGTGTCTGGACGGGCAAATTTAACTCTCATTTCCCACCAGGAAGAGGAATTAACCAAAGGCTCAGCCTGCCATGCCGGAACCAGATTAGGGCCTGAAGCAATCCTGCGGTGTTGCGGCCAGCTCACAAGAAAGCGAGTTGAAGAAAGGAGCTCAGCGGCACTGTAATTCACAAACCTGCAGAGTTATAAATGACAGCTATCGTCCAAAAATATACTGAAGTAAGGCTGCCAAGAGGACTTGAAAGCGGGGCAGAATTGCAGGAAACCGATTTCAGGAGGTAGACTGGAATTGCATTTAAAGCATAGGAAAAGAGGCAGAACGTCGACAATGATGCACTTGGCCAAAAAGGGCGTATGCGTTTTTTCCTGAATATATTCAGGAAAAAACGCATACGCCCTTTTTGGCCAACCAAGCAAGCTTGCAAAGGAAATCTGCACTACAATGAAGTCTCACTTCCCCCTGGTCAAAAGGGCCATCTGAAAAAAGTGTAAAATCCAGAAAGGCAGGACAGGCCATGGAGAACTGGGAGCCTTGTTATGCTGATAGGCGGGATGTATATTGCCAACGGCCACTCGGCAGAAGTGTATGGTGTTTCCTGAAACATCTAAACAACAAAGCAACAGAGCCTAGGGTACTTCCACTTATGGCCCTATAGCTTAGGGAAATTAAAATCAAAAAGACACAGCCACCCCAAAGTTTGGGACGGCTCTGTTTACAAGAACTTCGTTTACGGTACAAG
Source organism: Orcinus orca (assembly GCF_937001465.1). Classification (NCBI taxonomy): domain Eukaryota; kingdom Metazoa; phylum Chordata; class Mammalia; order Artiodactyla; family Delphinidae; genus Orcinus; species Orcinus orca. The sequence goes on from NW_026043992.1 coordinate 2,936,420, forward strand.
TTCAATATCGCAGAAAGCGAAAAATGGATAAAGAAGTTGTGGTACTTACGTACAATGCAATATCACTCAGCAATGAAATCTATGTCATCAGGCCCGTAGCAGCATAATGAGTGGATTCAGGTATGATGATTCTAGCTGAAATAAGTCACACAGAAAAAGAAACATCATAAGATATCACTAATCCACGGAATGTAAACTTGGCTACACAGGAACTGGATTACAAAAGAGAACAGGGTCTCAAATTTAGAAAACCAACTTATGCTTGCTTAAGGGGAAAGATGAGTTGGGGTGCTGCATAAAACCAGAGATTGAAATAAGCACAGATAAAGTTCCTTAAGCCAAATATGGAATAGACAAGAGCTACTCCTTGCTCAACGAAATGGACTGAACACCCCATATTAAACGCCTAAGAATGTACCTGACTAGTAAGTATCTTAAAACCTATGGATCGCTATGTCTCTGAAAGAGAATCAAGCGTGTGTACAGGGGCATAAACGCAGCAGTGATAGGATTGGAGAGGTTCGGTGAGCAAATGAAGACCCTTTGAAGTCATATTGCATGGTACCCATTCCACGGGTCTCAACTCTCCAGGTTTAAGGGACTCTTCCTTCAGCTAAAGCATGCATGTGGAACCCAGAGTATGATCAACCGTGTGATCGGGAGACGTGTTCCAATATGTCTCAGTTCTCGTCCCCTGGTACTCGGGTGCAACATTCCAGATGCTTTACTAACACTCTCCCGACTTGAAGAGTCAGTCCCTTAACCTCCTGTTTGGGCCAGTTTGCAATTTCTGCGGAAGATGAACAGGAATAGGGAGAACCAATGAGAGACTAGCTGGAGGTGTCTGGACGGGCAAATTTAACTCTCATTTCCCACCAGGAAGAGGAATTAACCAAAGGCTCAGCGTGCCGTGCCGGAACCAGATTAGGGCCTGAAGCAATCCTGCGGTGTTGCGGCCAGCTCACAAGAAAGCGAGTTGAAGAAAGGAACTCAGTGGCACTGAATTCACAAACCTGCAGAGTTATAAATGACAGCTATCGTTCAAAAATATACTGAAGTAAGGCTGCCAAGAAGACTTGAAAGCGGGGCAGAATTGCAGGAATCCGATTGCAAGAGGTAGACTGGAATTGCATTTAAAGCATAGGAAAAGAGGCAGAACGTCCACAATGATGCACTTGGCCAAAAAGGGCGTATGCGTTTTTTCCTGAATATATTCAGGAAAAATCGCATACGCCCTTTTTGGCCAACCAAGCAAGCTTGCAAAGGAAATCTGCACTACAATGAAGTCTCACTTCCCCCCCGTCAAAAGGGCCATCTGAAAAAAGTGTAAAATCCAGAAAGGCAGGACAGGCCATGGAGAACTGGGAGCCTTGTTATGCTGATGGGCAGGTTGTAAATTGCCAACAGCCACTCGGGAGAAGTGTATGGTGTTTCCTGAAACATCTAAAAAACAAAGCAACAGAGCCTAGGGCACTTCCACTTATGGTCCTATAGCTTAGGGAAATTAAAATCAAAAAGACACAGCCACCCCAAAATTTGGGACGGCTCTTTTACAGGAACCTCTTCTTCAGCACAAGTTAAATATGCCAGAGAGCAAATAATGGATAAAGAAGTTGCGGTTCTTACGTACAACAGAATACCTCTCAGCAATGAAAACTATGTCACCAGGCCCGTACCAGCATAGTGAGTGGATTGAGGCACGGTGATTCTAAGTGAAAAAAGTCACACAGAAAGAGAAACATCATAAGGTATCACTAATACATGGAATGTGAACTTGGTTACACATGAACTGAATTACAAAACAGAACAGGGTCTCATGTTTAGAAAACCAACTTATGCTTGCTTAAGGGGGAAGGTGAGTTGTGGTGCTGCATAAAAGCAGAGTTTGAAATTAGCACAGATACCGTTCCATAAGCTAAATATGTAATAGACAAGACCTACCCCTTGCTCAACAAAATGGACTCAACAATGAGGTATCACCTCACACCTGGTAGAATGGGCATCATCAGAAAATCTACAAACAAAAAATGCTGGAAATGTGTGGAGAAAAGGAACCCTCTTCCACTATTGTTGGGAATATAAATTGATACAGTCACTATGGAGAACAATATGGAGTTTCTTAAGAAACTAACAGTAGAATTACCATATGATACAGCAATCCCAGTTCTGGACATATACCCAGACAAAACCATAAATCAAAAAGAGACATTCACCACAATGTCCATTGTATCACTCTTTACAATATCGAGGTAATGGAAGCAACCTAAATGCCCACAGACAGACGAATGCATAAAGCAGTGGTACATATATAAAATGGAATATTACTAAGCCATGAAAAGGAATGAAATTAGGTCATTTGTAGAGACGTCGATGGATCTAGAGACTGTCATACAGAGTGAAGTAAGTCAGAAAGAGAAAAACAAATCTTGTATATTCATGCATATATGTGGAACCTAGAAAAACTGTACAGGTTAACCATTTTGCAAGGCATAAATAGAGCAACAGATGTAGACAACAAACGTATGGACAACAAGGGGGGAAAGCTGTTGGGGGGGGTGGTGGTGGGAGGAGTTGAGAGTCTGGGATTGGCATGTATACATTTATATGTATAAAATAGATAACCAATAAGAACCTGCTGTATAAAAATATAAAATAAAATTCAAAATTAAAAAGAAATAAAATTTAAAAAATAAAACAGAAAAAACAATTATTCCCTTCACATACATGTATTTATATGAATAAATTATTTCCATGCTTATATCTGTAAATACAAAAAAGAGGAATAAAATCTACCTTGAATGAAAAACGAAAAAGAGAAAAAAAACACAGAACCCACCAGTTCCACAGAGGAAAACCGTATCAGGGCACTTGCTCCAGTTGTAAACAATTCTGAAGTTGGTCAGTGGTGGGGAATCGTCTCCCATTCAGCCAGCAGCCCCCACGCAACAAGCGTCCTCATTGCAAAGCTGGGGCACCGTGCCGAGGCATCTGTGAGTAAACGTGAGCTGAGCCCCAGGCCAGTTGCTGCTGAACTATTCCCACCCGTCCCAGGTAAAACACCTGAATATATACAAGGACTTGAAAGCCTAGAGGAAGGGCCATAGAGCCACACGAGTGACAGCATACCGGCCGACTTGGTGCCTGCAGGCCAGCCAGGATGGTCCTGTCCCTGGGTGCTCTTCTGGAAGATTTCCATTTCCCTGCCTGAGATACCCGTCCTGTCCCTGCCCCCACTGCTTTTTTCCTTCCTCACCTCTGCCCAGGGAGAAATTCCAGCAGCAGGTATGGGTGACACATCCTCTTCTTTAGCAGGTGGCAGCCTGGCAACTGCTGCAGAAAGTCCAGCAGAGCCCCACTCACACTGGGCCACCCACAAAGCCGTGGCCTCTCACTCCCTCCCACCAGCCCAGCCCCGAGACTGCTGACAGGGCAGAGAAAATGGTGTCAGGCACGGCTGCAGGGCCTCTTGCTGCCTGGAGTGGTATTTATATTGATCTCAACCCAGGCACACCTGGGGAGGGCTGGCCGGCACGGTAAGGCTGCCCAGGTCAGCCAATCATCACCCCTCAGGGGCCCACAGTTGCAGAAAATGGAACTTGCTGAACCGGCCAGGTCCAAGGAACAGGTGTGGGCTCCTGAGAGTCAGGATAGACAAGGGGCTGCAGCTTTGGCTTGTTTTCTAATCATTTTATCTGGCCCATGAGTGGGAGACAACTTCAAGAAAACCCTCTCCTAATGAGAGGAACCCAGGAGTCAGGGAGAGGAGGGGTGGGTGGTGGTTGGAGACAGAGGCCTGGTGCCCCGGGTGCAGTGGAAGTCTCTGGAAGACCAGGTGGAGGGAGGCCGCACAGAGTGATGCCCAGGGTCACAGACCTGTCGCAGCTGCTGTTTGTTAGTTCAAGTCCTGCTCTGAGGTGCTCTGTGTCAGCTCTGAGCGACAGGTGAGCTGGGGGTGCTCTGCAATGAGGGCTATGTGCACGGTTCCTGTGTGCCCAGCCCTGCCACGGTACCTGCAAGGGTAGCTCTGTATCCTGGGAGGGGCCTGACCACGAGAGCCCCGTGGGCTGGGGTGGGGGTGGGGTACCTGCCCAGGTGAGCTCCATATTCTGGGATTGGTCTGACCACGAGAGCCCCATGGGCTGCTGGGGACCTGGTAAAGGATGTCAGGACAGTCAGTGAAGCCACCGAGGATATACCTCCAGCTGCTCCTAATTCCTACACCCTGCTGGTCATTCTACCAACCACCAGGACATGGTATTCTGTATTAGTCTTCAATGATGCCTTCTTTTGTATTCCATTAGTCCCAGAGTCACAAGAAATTTTGGCTTGTGAGTGGCAGGACTCAACATACAACTAAAACAATACTTCCGGGCCGTCTTGCCCCAAGGGTGCAAAAATTCCCACACCATCTTTGGGGAAAGCTTAGCTAAAGACCTAAAAGTTCTACCTCTGGAAAAGGAAACCCTCCTTCAGTACACAGACGACATTCTGATCGCCAGCCCCACTAAGGAGACCTCTGAACTACCAAGCCAATAAAGGATAGAAGTTGTCCAAGAAAAAGCTCAAATATCACAGACTGCGGTGACCTGCCTGGGCTTCGTTCTCACAGAAGGTCGGAGAAGCCCATCCCAGGAAAGGGAAGAAACCATTTTCAGCCTTACCCCTTTCTAAAACTAGAAGACAGCTTAGGGGTTCCTGGGGAGGCCAGGGTTTGCTGCTTCTGGATCCCTAACTACAGTCTACTAGCTGGGCCTCTATATGAAACACTGAAAGGAAAAGATGATGATCCTTTTGAATAGAATCCAGAAGTGGCCTTTCAAGAATGGAAAGAGCAGTCAATTCAGACCCTTGCCCTGGAACTCCCTAATTTAGCTAAACCCTTTGACCTTTACATTCCCGGTGAAAGGTGAATCGCCATTGGAGAATTAGTGCAAAAACTGGGACCACTTGAAATGGAACAATGCAAGAATGCCATCCAGGTAGGATAAACTACGGGCACCAAGGGGCTTGGCCCACTGCCACATCTGGCCAAGATACTGGCGGTATCTAAAAACCTGGAAATCAGCAGCCCAAAAGGCCACCTCCCTCCTAAGGGAAAAGGACCCCACGTGGTGATCCTAACCACCAACCATGCCCTGAAGTTGCAGGGTTCGCTCCATGGGCACACCAACCTCGAGTGAGGAGGCCCTCCAACTCCAACATCCAGAGAGATAACCGGGGGCAACAGGGCACCATGACGACTCGTGTGAACATCACTTGACCTGGAGTTTCTCTCATAAAACAACAAGAGTGTGTCCCAAAAGAGTAGACTACTGCTTGCAGGACTTACTGCACCCAGAGGGGAGCTAATAATCTTGGCGGGGGAACCGTATATCACACTGTCACCATAGAAAAGCCTACAGACACCATGATGATGGTGGCCAATAAGACCAGCTGGACTCCTGTTTACTTCAAAAGGCTGTTGACTCAGTGGCCATCATGGTCCTTGATCACCACTGACCCTGGACTGTCTGGGAGTTGAGCAGGCAGGGCTCTGACACCTGGTGCTGTTTGTACGTTAATTCAGGGGCTTAATTGAAGAAAGCGCAGACTACTGGTCAGAGCATCTAGGCTGGCAGAAACGGTCAGCCTAAGGTGGCCGAACAAATGTGGGGCGGGGTGAAACCGGCCCCCACAGCGTCTCTGCACATCTCTTTCCTGGACCCTTAAAGGTCATTAGAATCTATAACACTTCCAATGCTGGTGCTCAGGTGGACGAGCAGGGAGGCAGGGGGCCTGGGGACAATCAACGTCACCTGGAGGCTGCTGGGGAGAAGCTCTGACCCTCGCCCCCGGGTATGAGGGCTCCCAACTCAGCACTCAGCAGTTACAGAAGAAGGGTCTGCACCCTCAGCACTCCAAGAATGAGGAACGGGACAAAAGGCAGAGGAGGGGTTTGTCCCCAGCAAAGCCCATTAAAAATCCCTGGGAGATAAAAATAGAATCTGGGCAATAAAGTCAAGTCTAACCTTTTTTATCCTTTGTGCTTTGTCTAATTTCATGTGCTCCTAGGGTCCCGCATGCAGAGGTTCCACACCCGGCACTTCAGACCAGATTTCCTAGTGCAGAATGGCTGGGACGACACCTCAGCTCCTGGGGCCCAGTGCAGACTCCGCGATATAGAGCCTGAGCTGCAGCCAACCCAGACCTCGAGAGCTCCGCCCCCTCCCTCCCACTGACTCTGACAGGATCTCTACACAACAGCCCAGCCCACAGCCCACGGGGTAGTGCATGCTCTCACCTCTCCATTCTCTGATCAAAATATAAAGTTTCCTTTGCTTGTGAACCAAACTCAGTCTCGATCTGTTGGCCCCAATGACACTGGGCAGGGGGACACTTGTTGGGGTCCACTCTGGAGGATCAGTAACAGAAATTGAGACTATTGTAACCTCAATGAACAGATGTGTGAGCCAAACTGTAGTTAACATAGAACAGTGTATAAGGCTCGGGTAAAATAAGATGTTTCTAACACTTCCATTTGATATTTCCATCACTTTATTATAAGCAAGTTCAGTGAAAAGGTTTGTCTTATTTGTCAGGTCAATATTAGAGAAATGAAGTGATTTCTTTCCAAGGATGTACATCTAATAATCTTGGTTAAAGCTTCAATCTTGTTTTAAATGCTTTTCCATTGAAAATGATACCTCTCTTTCAGCTCCCCCATTTCTGAGAAGTATAAAATCTTATAATTTATTATTACCAAAGAGGAAAGGTGGGAGGAGGGATAAATTAACAGTTTGGGATTAACACATACACACTGCTATGTATAAAATAGATCATCAACAAGGAACTACTGTATAGCACAGGGAACTACACTCAACATTTTGCAATAAGCTATAAGGGGAAATAATCTGGAAAAGAATAGATATTTTTATTGTCATTGTCATCTATCAATGACAGTTAAAGTGTAACCTAAGGGAAGCTGGTGGTGAGTGCTTCTGACCCTGAAGACTTCAATCATCTAAAGTTTGGACTCTGCCTACTTCCCCAGGCCCTTAATGAACATATGTGTAGCCGTAGCTTAAAAAATTCCCCAGTTTGGGTTTCGGGCAGACACTGATTTTGAAAAAGCCCTGGTTTTCTCCTTACATGAATGGGACTCTTCCTACTGCTAAAACATGTCTGTCACACCCAGAGGATGGTATACCGTCTGATCGGGAAGAGTTTGGAAAAGGCATCTCATCTCCTCATCTCCTGGTGCTCGGGTTCACCCCTCCAGCGTCTTTACTAACAGTCTCCCCAATTGGAGATGTCAGCACTGTCAACATCCTGTTGCGTACAGTTTGGAATTTGTCCAGAGGATGAAGCGGAAGGATGAGGAACAATGAGAGACAAGTCCTAGGTGTTCAGACAGGCACATGTCACTCTAATTTCCAATCAGGAAGACGAATTGACCAAAGGCTAGGGTTGCCCATGGAAACAGTATAGGGCTTGAGGAAATCCTGCTGCTTTGTGGCCAGTTCCCATAAACACAAGTTGAAAAATGGAACTCAGGGGCAGTAAAATTCACGAAACTGCAGAGTTGAAAATATCCATCACTGAAAAATGTCTTGAGGAAAGTCAGAGAAAAGGACTTGTAAGCAAGGGAGAATGGCAGGAAAGGGATCTGAGGAGGTAGAAAGGACTCGCCATTAAGCACAAGAAAAGGAGCTGAACATTGCCAACATTGCAGTTGGCCAAAAAGGGTGTATGCGTTTTTTTCTGTATATATTCAAGAAAAGGGCATACACTTTTTTAGCCAACCAAACAGGTGGGCACTGGAAGTCAATACTACAAAAGATATCACTTCGCATCAGTCAGAAGAGCCATCCTCATAAAGCGTAAACAACAGAAATGCAGGACAGGGCAAGGAGAAGAGGGAGCCCTGTGAGACTTATAGTGGAAATGTATATTGCCAACGGCCATTCTGGAGAAGTGTATTGTGTTTACTAAAGCATCTAAAAAATGAGCTACAGAGCATAGGGCACTTGCACTCATGGGCGTATATCTTGGGAAAAACAAAAATCGAGAGGACACAGGCACCCCAATGTTTACCCCCTCTCTGTTTAAAAGATCCTCGACTAGGATATAACTTAAATGTCTCTGGAGGGAAAAAGTGGATAGAGATGTGGTACTTAGGTAGAGTGGAATATTATTCAGCCTGGAAATCAATGAACTATGGCCAGTTGTAACAACTCCGGAGGAGTTACGTATGATCATTCTAAGTGACATAATTCAAAAAGAAAAAGACACATATCATAAGATATCACTTAAAGGTGGAATCCAAAATGGCTACACATGAAATAAATTACAAAACAAAAACATAGTCAAATATGTAGAAAACACGCATAAGGCTGCTAAACGGGAAAGGTGGGGAGGGGTGAGGCATCATCCAGGAGGTTGAAATTAGCAAAGATACCATTCCAAATACCAAACTGATAATCAACAAGGCCTACACGGTAGCTAAAAGAACTGCACTCAGCACACTCAAGTCACCGGAAAAGAATATATACGACTGGTAAGAATCTGAAAAAGAATTTACTGATGTCTCTCTGTACGTGAATCAAGTGGATGTACAGCAGCAAGAAACAGAGCTTTGAAAATCAGCTGTAACCAATATAGTAATAAATTGAAAAAAATAAACGACAGAGAGACAGAGAAAACCTCTTACAACTTTTCCTCAGGGACGGTGATGCAACATGGATTGAACACATCTAGACCCACAGCAGGATGAGACATAAGGCTGGAAACTGTTTGCACTAAGAGAAATGTGAGGTTGGGTGAGGAAATGCACACCCTTTAAAGTAATACTACCTGGTACCCATTCAATGGGTCCCAAATCTGCAGGTTCAAGGGATCTTCCTACAGCTAAAACATGCATGGAAAACCCAGAGGACTGTACACCATGTGATCGGGAGATGTGTCTAAAATGCAGCTCATTTATCCTCTCCTGGTGCTCCTGTTCACCATTCCAGCCACGTTACTTAGAATCTCCCCACTTGGAGAATCAGCACATTTCAACTTCTGTTTCACACATTTTGCAAATTGTGAGGAGGATGAACGGGAAGAGGGGGAACCAATGAGAGAATAGTTGTAGGGGTTTGGACGGGCACATATCACTCTAATTTCCCATTAAGAATAAGAATTGAAAAAAGGCTCAGCCCGCCTCTCCGGAGCCAAAATAGGGCCTGAAGCAATCCTACGGGTTTGAGGCCAGCTCACAAAAGAGCAACTTAAAAAATGGAGCTCAGGGTCACTGCAATTCACAAACCTGCAGAGTTATAAATGAAAACTAACGTCCAAAACTATGTTGAGGTAAGGGAAAGAAGAGGAGCTGAATGCAAGACAGAATTGCAAGAAACAGATTTCAAGAGATAGATTGGACTCGTCTTTAAAGCACATGAAAAACGGCAGAATTTCGACAATGATGCAGTTGGCCCAAAAGGGCGTATGTGTTTTTCCTGATTATATCCAGGAAAAAACGCATACGCACTTTATGGGCAACGAAGCAAGCAAGCAATGCAAATGTGCACAACAAAGAAGTCTCATTTCCCACCGGTCAAAAGGGCCATCCTAAAAAATTGTAAAAACCAGAAATGCAGGACAGGCCATGGAGAACAGGGAGCCTTTATACGCTGATGGGCAGTGTATGAACTGCCGAGAGCCACTCTGGAGAAGTGTATGGTGGTTCCTAAATCATCTAAAAAACAGAGCTACAGAGCATAGGACACTTCCAATCATGGGAATATATCTAGGGAAGTCTAAAAATCAACAAGACACAAGCACACCACAGTTTAGGGCTACTCTGTTTACAAGAACCTCAACTTCAGTACACCTTAAATATCCCAGGAAAGAGAACAATGGATAAAGAAGATGTGGTACTTATGTACAATGGAATATCTCTTCACCATGAAATCAATGTAATAAGGCTAGTAGAAGGATAAAGAGTGGATTTAGGTCCGATAATACTACTTGAAATAAGTCAAACAGAAAAAGAAACATATCATAAGATATCACTTATAGAGGGAGGGTAAATATGGCTGCACAAGAAATGAATTACAGAACAGAACAGTGTCTCACATTTAGAAAACACACTTATGTCAGCTTAAGGGGAAAGGAGAGGTGGGGTGATGCATAAAACCAGAGTTTGAAATTAGCACAGATACCGTTCAATAAACCAAATAGATATTAGACAAGATCTACACCTTGCTCAATGAACTGGCCTCAACACACCTTATAAACCACAGAGAAATATATCTGAGTAATAAGAATCTTAAAATCCATGTATTGGGCTTCCCTGGTGGCACAGTGGTTGAGAGTCCGCCTGCCGATGCAGGAGACGCGGGATCGTGCCCCGGTCCGGGAGGATCCCATGTGCCGCGGAGTGGCTGGGCCCGTGAGCCATGGCCGCTGAGCCTGCGCGTCCGGAGCCTGTGCTCCACGGCGGGAGAGGCCACAACAGTGAGAGGCCCACGTATCGCAAAAGAAAAAAAAAAAGAAAAGAAAATCCATGTATAGATATATCTCCATAAGGGAATCAAGTGTGTGCAGAGCGGCACAAACACAGCAGTGAAAATGAGCTAAACCCCATTATAGAAATAAATTTTAAAAACAAAACGCAGAAACAATGAAAGAGAGAAAAATTCTTACAAAATTTGCTCAGGGGCTGTGATGCAACCTGGATTGACCACATATAAACCCACAGCTGGATAACACATAAGGCTGGACACTTGGGGCTGAGAGGATTGGTGAGTTTTGGTGAGCAACTGCCAAAAGTTTAATGCAATACTTCATGCTACTCATTCCAAGGGTCCCAACAATCCAGGTTGAAGGGAATCTTCCTACAGCTAAACCATGCTTGGGAAACCCAGCGACTGGTATACCATATGATCGGGAAAGGTTTCTAAAACGCACCTCATTTTTCCTCTCCTGGGGCTCCGGATCGACATTCCAGCCGCTTTACTAACAACATCCTCACATGGAGAGTCAATGCCTTTAAGTTCTGGTATCGCACAGTCTGCAGTTAGTGCGGAGGATGAATGGGAATAGGGGGAACCAGTGAGAAACAAGCTGTAGCGGTTTCAATGGGCACATGTCACTCTAATTTCACATCAGTAAGAAGAATAAACCAAAGGCACAGCAAGGTGCCCCAGAAGAAGAATAGGGCCTGAAGGAATCCTGTGGTTATGAGGCAAGATCACAAAAATATGAGCTGAAACATGGAGCTAAGGGCCACTGCAATTCAAAAACGTGCAGAATTATAAAGGCCAACTATTTTCAAAAATTATATTGAGGTAAGGCTATGAAGAGGCATTGAAAGGAAGGCAGAATTGCAGGAAACCTATTTCAGGAGTTAGACAGGAATTGCATTTAAAGCATAGGAAAAGAGGCAGAACGTCGACAATGATGCACTTGGCCAAACAGGGCGTATGCGTTTTTTCCTGAATATATTCAGGAAAAAACGCATACGCCCTTTTTGGCCAACCAAGCAAGCTTGCAAAGGAAATCTGCACTACAATGAAGTCTCACTTCCCCTCAGTCAAAAGGGCCATCTGAAAAAAGTGTAAAATCCAGAAAGGCAGGACAGGCCATGGAGAACTGGGAGCCTTGTTATGTTGATGGGCGGGATGTATATTGCCAACAGCCACTCCGGAGAAGTGTATGGTGTTTCCTGAAACATCTAAAAAACAAAGCAACAGAGCCTAGGGCACTTCCACTTATGGTCCTATAGCTTAGGGAAATTAAAATCAAAAAGACACAGCCACCCCAAAGTTTGGGACGGAACTGTTTACAAGAACCTCGTTTACGGTACAAGTTCAATATCGCAGAAAGCGAAAAATGGATAAAAAAGTTGTGGTACTTACGTACAATGCAATATCACTCAGCAATGACATCTATGTCATCAGGCCTGTAGCAGCATAATGAGTGGATTCAGGTATGATGATTCTAACTGAAATAAGTCACAGAGAAAAAGAAACATCATAAGATATCACTAATACACGGAATGTAAACTTGGCTACACAGGAACTGAATTACAAAACAGAATAAGTTCTCAAATTTAGAAAACCAACTTATGCTTGCTTAAGGGGAAAAGAGAGTTGGGGTGCTGCATAAAACCAGAGATTGAAATGAGCACAGATAATGTTCCTTAAGCCAAATATGGAATAGACAAGAGATACTCCTTGCTCAACGAAATGGACTGAACACCCCATATTAAACGCCTAAGAATGTACCTGACTAGTAAGTATATTAAAACGTATGGATTGTTATGTCTCCGAAAGAGTATCAAGCGTGTGTACAGGGGCATAAAAGCAGCACTGATAGGATTGGAGAGGTTCAGTGAGCAAATGAAGACCCTTTGAAGTCATATTGCATGGTACCCATTCCACGGGTCTCAACTCTCCAGGTTTAAGGGATTCTTCCTTCAGCTAAAACATGCATGAGGAGCCCAGAGTATGATCAACCATGTGATCGGGAGACGTGTTCCAATATGTCTCAGTTCTCGTCCCCTGGTACTCGGGTGCAACATTCCAGACGCTTTACTAACACTCTCCCGACTTGGAGAGTCAGTGCCTTTAACCTCTTGTTTTGCGCAGTTTGCAATTTCAGCGGAAGATGAACGGGAATAGGGAGAACCAATGAGAGACTAGCTGGAGGTGTCTGGATGGGCAAATTTAACTCTCATTTCCCACCAGGAAGAGGAATTAACCAAAGGCTCAGCTTGCCGTGCCAGAACAAGATTAGGGCCTGAAGCAATCCTGTGGTGTTGCGGCCAGCTTACAAGCAAGTGAGTTGAAGAAAGGAGCTCAGGGGCACTGTAATTCACAAACCTGCAGAGTTATAAATGACAGCAATCATCCAAAAATATACTGAAGAATGGCTGCCAAGAGGATTTCAAAGCGGGGCAGAATTGCAGGAAACCGATTTCAGGAGGTAGACTGCAATTGCATTTAAAGCATAGGAAAAGAGGCAGAACGTCGACAATGATACACTTGGCAAAAAAGGGCGTATGTGTTTTTTCCTGAATATATTCAGGAAAAAACACATACGCACTTTTAGGCCAACCAAGGAAGCTTGAAAAGGAAATCTACACTATAATGAAGTCTCACTTCCCCCTGGTCAAAAGGGCCATCTGAAAAAAGTGTAAAATCCAGAAAGGCAGGACAGGCCATGGAGAACTGGGAGCATTGTTATGCTGATCGGCGGGATGTAAATTGCCAACAGCCAATCGGGAGATATGTATGGTGTTTCCTGAAACATCTAAAAAACAAAGCAACAGAGCCTAGGGCACTTCCAATTATGGTCCTATAGCTTAGGGAAATTAAAATAAAAAAGACACAGCCACCCCAAAATTTGGGATGGCTCTGTTTACAAGAACCTCGTTTATGGTACAAGTTCAATATCGCAGAAAGCAAAAAATGGATAAAGAAGTTGTGGTACTTACGTACAAAGCAATATCACTCAGCAATGAAATCTATGTCATCAGGCCCGTAGCAGCATAATGAGTGGATTCAGGTATGATGATTCTAACTGAAATAAGTCACACAGAAAAAGAAACATCATAAGATATCAGTAATACACGGAATGTAAACTTGGCTACACAGGAACCTGATTACAAAACAGAAGAGGGTCTCAAATTTAGAAAACCAACTTATGCTTGCTTAAGGGGAAAGGGGAGTTGGGGTGCTGCATAAAACCAGAGATTGAAATGAGCACAGATAAATTTCCTTAAGCCAAATATGTAACAGACAAGAGCTACTCCTTGCTCAACGAAATGGACTCAACACCCCATATTAAACACCTAAGAATGTACCTGACTAGTAAGTATCTTAAAACCTATGTATTGCTATGTCTCCGAAAGAGAATCAAGAGTGTGTACAGGGGCATAAACGCAGCAGTGATAGGATTGCAGAGGTTCGGTGAGCAAATGAAGACCCTTTGAAGTCATATTGCATGGTACCCATTCCATGGTTCTCAACTCTCCAGGTTTAAGGGATTCTTCCTTCAGCTAAAACATGCATGTGGAACCCAGAGTATGATCAACCGTGTGATCGGGAGACGTGTTCCAATATGTCTCAGTTCTCGTCCCCTGGTACTTGGGTGCAACATTCCAGATGCTTTACTAACACTCTCCCGACTTGGAGAGTCAGTGCCTTTAACCTCCTGTTTGGCCCAGTTTTCAATTTCTGCGAAAGATGAACAGGAATAGGGAGAATCAATGAGAGACTAGCTGGAGGTGTCTGGACGGGCAAATTTAACTCTCATTTCCCCTCAGGAGGAAGAATTAACCAAAGGCTCAGCGTGCCATGCCGGAGCCAGATTAGGGCCTGAAGAAATCCTGCGGTGTTGCGGCCAGCTAACAAGAAAGCGAGTTGAGGAAAGGAGCTCAGGGGCACTGTAATCACAAACCTGCAGAGTTATAAATGACAGCTATCGTCCAAAAATATACTGAAGTAAGGCTGCCAAGAGGAGTTGAAAGCGGGGCATAATTGCAGGAATCCGATTTCAGGAGGTAGACTGGAATTGCATTTAAAGCATAGGAAAAGAGGCAGAACGTCGACAATGATGCACTTGGCCAAAATGGGCGTATGCATTTTCTCCTGAATATATTCAGGAAAAGACGCATACGCCCTTTTTGGCCAACCAAGCAAGCTTGCAAAGGAAATCTGCACTACAATGAAGTCTCACTTCCCCGCGGTCAAAAGGGCCATCTGAAAAAAGTGTAACATCCAGAAAGGCAGGACAGGCCATGGAGAACTGGGAGCCTTGTTATGCTGATGGGCGGGATGTAAGTTGCCAACAGCCACTCTGGAGAAGTGTATGGTGTTTCCTGAAACAGGTAAAAACAAAGCAACAGAGCCAAGGGCACTTCCACTTATGGTCCTATAGCTTAGGGAAATTAAAATCAAAAAGACACAGCCACCCCAAAGTTTGGGACGGCTCTGTTTACAAGAACCTCGTTTACGGTACAACTTCTATATCGCAGAAAGCGAAAAATGGATAAAGAAGTTGTGGTACTTACGTACAATGCAATATCACTCAGCAATGAAATCTATGTCATCAGGCCCGTAGAAGCATAATGAGTGGATTCAGGTATGATGATTCTAACTGAATTAAGTCACACAGAAAAAGAAACATAAGATATCACTAATACACGGAATGTAAACTTGGCTACAGAGGAACTGGATTACAAAACAGGAGAGGGTCTCAAATTTAGAAAACCAACTTACGTTTGCTTAAGGGGAAAGTTGAGTTGGGGTGCTGCATAAAACCAGAGATTGAAATGAGCACAGATAAAGTTCCTTAAGCCAAATATGGAATAGACAAGAGCTACTCCTTGCTCAACGAAATGGACTCAACACCCCATATTAAACGCCTAAGAATGTACTTGACTAGTAAGTATCTGAAAACCTATGGATTTCTATGTCTCCGAAAGAGAATCAAGTGTGTGTACAGGGACATAAACGCAGCAGTGATAGGATTGGAGAGGTTCGCTGAGCAAATGAAGACCCTTGGAGGTCATATTGCATTGTACCCATTCCACAAGTCTCAACTCTCCAGGTTTAAGGGATTCTTCCTTCAGCTAAAACATGCATGAGGAGCCCAGAGTATGATCAACCATGTGATCGGGAGACGTGTTCCAATATGTCTCAGTTCTCATCCCCTGGTACTCGGGTTCAACATTCCAGATGCTTTACTAACACTCTCCCGACTTGGAGAGTCAGTGCCTTTAACCTCTTGTTTTGCGCAGTTTGCAATTTCAGCGGAAGATGAACGGGAATAGGGAGAACCAATGAGAGACTAGCTGGAGGTGTCTGGATGGGCAAATTTAACTCTCATTTCCCACCAGGAAGAGGAATTAACCAAAGGCTCAGCTTGCCGTGCCAGAACAAGATTAGGGCCTGAAGCAATCCTGTGGTGTTGCGGCCAGCTTACAAGCAAGTGAGTTGAAGAAAGGAGCTCAGGGGCACTGTAATTCACAAACCTGCAGAGTTATAAATGACAGCAATCATCCAAAAATATACTGAAGAATGGCTGCCAAGAGGATTTCAAAGCGGGGCAGAATTGCAGGAAACCGATTTCAGGAGGTAGACTGCAATTGCATTTAAAGCATAGGAAAAGAGGCAGAACGTCGACAATGATACACTTGGCAAAAAAGGGCGTATGTGTTTTTTCCTGAATATATTCAGGAAAAAACACATACGCCCTTTTAGGCCAACCAAGGAAGCTTGAAAAGGAAATCTACACTATAATGAAGTCTCACTTCCCCCCGGTCAAAAGGGCCATCTGAAAAAAGTGTAAAATCCAGAAAGGCAGGACAGGCCATGGAGAACTGGGAGCGTTGTTATGCTGATCGGCGGGATGTAAATTGCCAACAGCCAATCGGGAGATATGTATGGTGTTTCCTGAAACATCTAAAAAACAAAGTAACAGAGCCTAGGGCACTTCCAATTATGGTCCTATAGCTTAGGGAAATTAAAATAAAAAAGACACAGCCACCCCAAAATTTGGGATGGCTCTGTTTACAAGAACCTCGTTTATGGTACAAGTTCAATATCGCAGAAAGCGAAAAATGGATAAAGAAGTTGTGGTACTTACGTACAAAGCAATATCACTCAGCAATGAAATCTATGTCATCAGGCCCGTAGCAGCATAATGAGTGGATTCAGGTATGATGATTCTAACTGAAATAAGTCACACAGAAAAAGAAACATCATAAGATATCAGTAATACACGGAATGTAAACTTGGCTACACAGGAACCTGATTACAAAACAGAAGAGGGTCTCAAATTTAGAAAACCAACTTATGCTTGCTTAAGGGGAAAGGGGAGTTGGGGTGCTGCATAAAACCAGAGATTGAAATGAGCACAGATAAATTTCCTTAAGCCAAATATGTAACAGGCAAGAGCTACTCCTTGCTCAACGAAATGGACTCAACACCCCATATTAAACGCCTAAGAATGTACCTAACTAGTAAATATCTTAAAACCTATGGATTGCTATGTCTCCGAAAGAGAATCAAGCGTGTGTACAGGGGCATAAACGCAGCAGTGATAGGATTGCAGAGGTTCGGTGAGCAAATGAAGACCCTTTGAAGTCATATTGCATGGTACCCATTCCACGGGTCTCAACTCTCCAGGTTTAAGGGATTCTTCCTTCAGCTAAAACATGCATGTGGAACCCAGAGTATGATCAGCCGTGTGATCGGGACACGTGTTCAAATATATTTCAGTTTTCCTCCCCTGGTACTCAGGTGCAACATTCCAGATGCTTTACTAACACTCTCCCAACTTGGAGAGTCAGTGCCTTTAACCTCTTGTTTTGCACAGTTTGCAATTTCTGCGGAAGATGAACAGGAATAGGGAGAACCAATGAGAGACTAGCTGGAGGTGTCTGGACGGGCAAATTTAACTCTCATTTCCCACCAGGAAGAGGAATTAACCAAAGGCTCAGCGTGCCGTGCCGGAACCAGATTAGGGCCTGAAGCAATCCTGCGGTGTTGCGGCCAGCTCACAAGAAAGCGAGTTGAAGAAAGGAGCTCAGGGGCACTGTAATTCACAAACCTGCAGAGTTATAAATGACAGCTATCGTCCAAAAATATACTGAAGTAAGGCTGCCAAGAGGACTTGAAAGCGGGGCAAAATTGCAGGAAACCGATTTCAGGAGGTAGACTGGAATTGCATTTAAAGCATAGGAAAAGAGGCAGAACGTCGACAATGATGCACTTGGCCAAAAAGGGCGTATGCGTTTTTTCCTGAATATATTCAGGAACAAATGCATACGCACTTTTTGGCCAACCAAGCAAGCTTGCAAAGGAAATCTGCACTACAATGAAGTGTGACTTCCCCCCGGTCAAAAGGGCCATCTGAAAAAAGTGTAAAATCCAGAAAGGCAGGACAGGCCATGGAGCACTGGGAGCCTTGTTATGCTGATGGGTGGGATGTAAATTGTCAACAGCCACTTGGGAGAAGTGTATGGTGTTTCCTGAAACATCTAAAAAACAAAGCAACAGAGCCTAGGGCACTTCCACTTATGGTCCTACAGCTTAGGGAAATTAAAATCAAAAAGACACAGCTACCCCAAAATTTGGGACGGCTCTGTTTAGAATAACCTCATTTACGGTACAATTTCAATATCGCAGAAAGTGAAAAATGGATAAAGAAGTTGGTACTTACGTACAATGCAATATCACTCAGCAAAGAAATCTATGCCATCAGGCACGTAGCAGCATAATGAGTGGATTCAGGTATGATGATTCTAACTGAAATAAGTCACACAGAAAAAGAAACATCATAAGATATCACTAATACACGGAATGTAAACTTGGCTACACAGGAACTGGATTAAAAAACAGAACAGGGTCTCAAATTTAGAAAACCAACTTATGCTTGCTTAAGGGGAAAGGTGAGTTGGGGTGCTGCATAAATCCAGAGATTGAAATGAGCACAGATAAAGTTCCTTAAGCCAAATATGGAATAGAAAAGAGCTACTCCTTGCTCAACGAAATGGACTCAAAACCCCATATTAAACGCCTAAGAATGTACCTGACTAGTAAGTATCTTAAAACCTATAGATTGCTATGTCTCTGAAAGAGAATCAAGCGTGAGTACAGGGGCATAAACGCAGCAGTGATAGGATTGGAGAGGTTTGGTGAGCAAATGAAGACCCTTTGAAGTCATATTGCATGGTACCCATTCCACGGGTCTCAACTCTCCAGGTTTAAGGGATTCTACCTTCAGCTAAACATGCATGTGGAACCCAGACTATGATCAACCGTGTGATCGTGAGTCATGTTCAAATATGTCTCAGTTCTCATCCCCTGGTACTCGGGTGCAACATTCCAGACGCTTTACTAACACTCTCCCAACTTGGAGAGTCAGTGCCTTTAACCTCCTGTTTGGCCCAGTTTGCAAATTCCGCGGAAGATGAACAGGAATAGGGAGAACCAATGAGAGACTAGCTGGAGGTGTCTGGACGGGCAAATTTAACTCTCATTTCCCACCAGGAAGAGGAATTAACCAAAGGCTCAGCCTGCTGTGCCGGAACCAGATTAGGGCCTGAAGCAATCCTGCGGTGTTGCGGCCAGCTCACAAGAAAGCGAGTTGAAGAAAGGAGCTCGGGGCACTGTAATTCACAAACCTGCAGAGTTATAAATGACAGCTATCGTCCAAAAATATACTGAAGTAAGGCTGCCAAGAGGACTTGAAAGCGGGGCAGAATTGCAGGAAGCCGATTTCAGGAGGTAGACTGGAATTGCATTTAAAGCATAGGAAAAGAGGCAGAAGGTCCACAATGATGCACTTGGCCAAAAAGGGCGTATGCGTTTTTTCCTGAATATATTCAGGAAAAAACGCATACGCCCTTTTTGGCCAACCAAGCAAGCTTGCAAAGGAAATCTGCACTACAATGAAGTCTCACTTCCCCCCGGTCAAAAGGGCCATCTGAAAAAAGTGTAAAATCCAGAAAGGCAGGACAGGCCATGGAGAACTGGGAGCCTTGTTATGCTGATGGGCGGGATGTAAATTGCCAACAGCCACTCGGGTGAAGTGTATGGTGTTTCCTGAAACATCTAAAAAACAAAGCAACAGAGCCTAGGGCACTTCCACTTATGGTCCTATAGCTTAGGGAAATTAAAATCAAAAAGACACATCCACCCCAAAATTTGGGACGGCTCTGTTTACAGGAACCTCTTCTGCAGCACAAGTTAAATATTTCAGAGAGCAAATAATGGATAAAGAAGTTGCGGTACTTACGTACAACAGAATACCTCTCAGCAATGAAAACTATGTCACCAGGCCCGTACCAGCATAATGAGTGGATTGAGGCACGGTGATTCTAAGTGAAAAATGTCACACAGAAAAAAAACATCATAAGGTACCACTAATACATGGAATGAGAACTTGGCTACTCATGAACTGAATTACAAAACAGAACAGGGTCTCATGTTTAGAAAACCAACTTATGCTTGCTTAAGGGGGAACGTGAGTTGGGGTGCTGCATAAAACCTGAGTTTGAAATTAGCACAGATACCGTTCCATAAGCTAAATATGTAATAGACAAGACCGACCCCTTGCTCAAGGAAATGGACTCAACAATGAGATATCACCTCACACCTGGTAGAATGGGCATCATCAGAAAATCTACAAACAAAAAATGCTGGAAAGGGTGTGGAGAAAAGGAACCCTCTTCCACTATTGTTGGGAATATAAATTGATACAGTCACTATGGAGAACAATATGGAGTTTCTTAAGAAACTAACAGTAGAATTACCATATGATACAGCAATCCCAGTTCTGGACATATACCCAGACAAAACCATAAATCAAAAAGAGACATTCACCGCAATGTTCATTGCCTCACTCTTTACAATATCGAGGTAATGGAAGCAACCTAAATGCCCACAGACAGACGAATGCATAAAGCTGTGGTACATATATAAAATGGAATATTAGTAAGCCATGAAAAGGAATGAAATTGGGTCATTTGTAGAGACGTCGATGGATCTAGAGAGTGTCATACAGAGTGAAGTAAGTCAGAAAGAGAAAAACAAATCTTGTATATTCATGCATATATGTGGAACCTAGAAATACTGTACAGGTTAACCATTTTGCAAGGCATAAATAGAGCAACAGATGTAGACAACAAACGTATGGACAACAAGGGGGGAAAGCTGTTGGGGTGGTGGTGGTGGGAGGAGTTGAGAGACTGGGATTGGCATGTATACATTTATATGTATAAAATAGATAACCAATAAGAACCTGCTGTATAAAAATATAAAATAAAATTCAAAATTAAAAAGAAATAAAATTTAAAAAATAAAACAGAAAAAACAATTATTCCCTTCACATACATGTATTTATATGAATAAATTATTTCCATGCTTATATCTGTAAATACAAAAAAGAGGAATAAAATCTACCTTGAACCAAAAACGAAAAAGAGAAAAAAATCACAGAACCCACCAGTTCCACAGAGGAAAACCGTATCAGGGCACTTGCTCCAGTTGTAAACAATTCTGAAGTTGGTCAGTGGTGGGGAATCGTCTCCCATTCAGCCAGCAGCCCCCACGCAACAAGCGTCCTCATTGCAAAGCTGGGGCACCGTGCCGAGGCATCTGTGAGTAAACGTGAGCTGAGCCCCAGGCCAGTTGCTGCTGAACTATTCCCACCCGTCCCAGGTAAAACACCTGAATATATACAAGGACTTGAAAGCCTAGAGGAAGGGCCATAGAGCCACACGAGTGACAGCATGCTGGCCGACTTGGTGCCTGCAGGCCAGCCAGGATGGTCCTGGCCCTGGGTGCTCTTCTGGAAGATTTCCATTTCCCTGCCTGAGATACCCGTTCTGTCCCTGCCCCCACTGCTTTTTTCCTTCCTCACCTCTGCCCAGGGAGAAATTCCAGCAGCAGGTATGGGTGACACATCCTCTTCTTTAGCAGGTGGCAGCCTGGCAACTGCTGCAGAAAGTCCAGCAGAGCCCCACTCACACTGGGCCACCCACAAAGCCGTGGCCTCTCACTCCCTCCCACCAGCCCAGCCCCAAGACTGCTGACAGGGCAGAGAAAATGGCGTCAGGCATGGCTGCAGGGGCTCTTGCTGCCTGGAGTGGTATTTATATTGATCTCAACCCAGGCACACCTGGGGAGGGCTGGCCGGCACGGTAAGGCTGCCCAGGTCAGCCAATCATCACCCCTCAGGGGCTCACAGTTGCAGAAAATGGAACTTGCTGAACCGGCCAGGTCCAAGGAACAGGTGTGGGCTCCTGAGAGTCAGGATAGACAAGGGGCTGCAGCTTTGGCTTGTTTTCTAATCATTTTATCTGGCCCATGAGTGGGAGACAACTTCAAGAAAACCCTCTGCTAATGAGAGGAACCCAGGAGTCAGGGAGAGGAGGGGTGGGTGGTGGTTGGAGACAGAGGCCTGGTGCCCCGGGTGCAGTGGAAGTCTCTGGAAGACCAGGTGGAGGGAGGCCACACAGAGTGATGCCCAGGGTCACAGACCTGTCGCAGCTGCTGTTTGTTAGTTCCAGTCCTGCTCTGAGGTGCTCTGTGTCAGCTCTGAGTGACAGGTGAGCTGGGGGTGCTCTGCAATGAGGGCTATGTGCACGGTTCCTGTGTGCCCAGCCCTGCCACGGTACCTGCAAGGGTAGCTCTGTATCCTGGGAGGGGCCTGACCACGAGAGCCCCGTGGGCTGGTGTGGGGGTGGGGTACCTGCCCAGGTGAGCTCCATATTCTGGGATTGGTCTGACCACGAGAGCCCACTGGGAGCTGGGGACCTGGTAAAGGATGTCAGGACAGTCAGTGAAGCCACCGAGGATATACCTCCATCTGCTCCTAATTCCTACACCCTGCTGGTCATTCTACCAACCACCAGGACATGGTATTCTGTATTAGTCTTCAATGATGCCTTCTTTTGTATTCCATTAGTCCCAGAGTCACAAGAAATTTTGGCTTGTGAGTGGCAGGACTCAACATACAACTAAAACAATACTTCTGGGCCGTCTTGCCCCAAGGGTGCAAAAATTCCCACACCATCTTTGGGGAAAGCTTAGCTAAAGACCTAAAAGTTCTACCTCTGGAAAAGGAAACTCTCCTTCAGTACGCAGACGACATTCTGATCGCCAGCCCTACTAAGGAGGCCTCTGAACTACCAAGCCAATAAAGGATAGAAGTTGTCCAAGAAAAAGCTCAAATATCACAGACTGCGGTGACCTGCCTGGGCTTCATTCTCACAGAAGGTCGGAGAAGCCCATCCCAGGAAAGGAAAGAAACCATTTTCAGCCTTACCCCTTTCTAAAACTAGAAGACAGCTTAGGGGTTCCTGGGGAGGCCAGGGTTTGCTGCTTCTGGATCCCTAACTACAGTCTACTAGCTGGGCCTCTATATGAAACACTGAAAGGAAAAGTTGATGATCCTTTTGAATAGAATCCAGAAGTGGCCTTTCAAGAATGGAAAGAGCAGTCAATTCAGACCCTTGCCCTGGAACTCCCTAATTTAGCTAAACCCTTTGACCTTTACATTCCTGGTGAAAGGTGAATCGCCATTGGAGAATTAGTGCAAAAACTGGGACCACTTGAAATGGAACAATGCAAGAATGCCATCCAGGTAGGATAAACTACGGTCACCAAGGGGCTTGGCCCACTGCCACATCTGGCCAAGATACTGGCGGTATCTAAAAACCTGGAAATCAGCATCCCCAAAGGCCACCTCCCTCCTAAGGGAAAAGGACCCCACATGGTGATCCTAACCACCAACCATGCTCTGAAGTTGCAGGGTTCGCTCTGTGGGCACACCAACCTCGAGTGAGGAGGCCTTCCAACTCCAACATCCAGAGAGATAACCCGGGGCAACAGGGCACCATGACGACTCATGTGAACATCACTTGACCTGGAGTTTCTCTCATAAAACAACAAGAGTGTGTCCCAAAAGAGTAGACTACTGCTTGCAGGACTTACTGCACCCAGAGGGGAGCTAATAATCTTGGCGGGGGAACCGTATATCACACTGTCACCATAGAAAAGCCTACAGACACCGTGATGATGGTGGCCAATGAGACTGGCTGGACTCCTGTTTACTTCAAAAGGCTGTTGAGGTGGGCTTCCCTGGTGGCGCAGTGGTTGAGAGTCTGCCTGCCAATGCAGGGGACGCGGGTTCAAGCCTTGGTCTGGGAGGATCCTCCATGCCGCGGAGCAACTAGGCCCGTGAGCCACAACTGCTGAGCCTGCGCGTCTGGAGCCTGTGCTCCACAACAAGAGAGGCCGCGATAGTGAGAGGCCTGCGCACCGCGATGAGGAGTGGCCCCCGCTTGCCGCAAATAGGGAAAGCCCTCACACAGAAATGACCTAGCATAGCCAACAATTAAATAAATACAAAAAAACCCCCAAAATGGTCCTTTAATTTACTGTTCAAAAAAAAAAAGGCTGTTGACTCAGTGGCCATCATGGTCCTTGATCAGCACTGACCCTGGACTGTCTGGGAGTTGAGCGGGCAGGGCTCTGACACCTGGTGCTGTTTGTACATTAATTCAGGGGCCTAATTGAAGAAAGCGCAGACTACTGGTCAGAGCATCTAGGCTGGCAGAAACGCTCAGCCTAAGGTGGCCGAACAAATGTGGGGCGGGGTGACACCGGTCCCCACAGCGTCTCTGCACATCTCTTTCCTGGACCCTTAAAGGTCATTAGAATCTATAACACTTGCAATGCTGGTGCTCAGGTGGACGAGCAGGGAGGCAGGGGGCCTGGGGACAATCAACGTCATCTGGAGGCTGCTGGGGAGAAGCTCTGACCCTCGCCCCCGGGTATGAGGGCTCCCAACTCAGCACTCAGCAGTTACAAAAGAAGGGTCTGCACCCTCAGCACTCCAAGAATGAGGAACGGGACAAAAGGCAGAGGAGGGGTTTGTCCCCAGCAAAGCCCATTAAAAATCCCTGGGAGATAAAAATAGAATCTGGGCAATAAAGTCAAGTCTAACCGTTTTTATCCTTTGTGCTTTGTCTAATTTCATGTGCTCCTAGGGTCCCGCATGCAGAGGTTCCACACCCGGCACTTCAGACCAGATTTCCTAGTGCAGAATGGCTGGGTCGACACCTCAGCTCCTGGGGCCCAGTGCAGACTCCGCGATATAGAGCCTGAGCTGCAGCCAACCCGGCCCTCGAGAGCTCCGCCCCCTCCCTCCCACTGACTCTGACAGGATCTCTACACAGCAGCCCAGCCCACAGCCCACGGGGTAGTGCATGCTCTCACCTCTCCATTCTCTGATCAAAATATAAAGTTTCCTTTGCTTGTGAACCAAACTCAGTCTCGATCTGTTGGCCCCAATGACACTGGGCAGGGGTCACTTGTTGGGGTCCACTCTGGAGGATCAGTAACAGAAATTGAGACTATTGTAACCTCAATGAACAGATGTGTGAGCCAAACTGTAGTTAACATAGAACAGTGTATAAGGCTCAGGTAAAATAAGATGTTTCTAACACTTCCATTTGATATTTCCATCACTTTATTATAAGCAAGTTCAGTGAAAAGGTTTGTCTTATTTGTCAGGTCAATATTAGAGAAACGAAGTGATTTCTTTCCAAGGATGTACATCTAATAATCTTGGTTAAAGCTTCAATCTTGTTTTAAATGCTTTTCCATTGAAAATGATACCTCTCTTTCAGCTCCCCCATTTCTGAGAAGTATAAAATCTTATAATTTATTATTACCAAAGGGGAAAGGTGGGAGGAGGGATAAATTAACAGTTTGGGATTAACACATACACACTGCCATGTATAAAATAGATCATCAACAAGGAACTACTGTATAGCACAGGGAACTACACTCAGCATTTTGCAATAAGCTATAAGGGGAAATAATCTGAAAAAGAATAGATATTTTTATTGACATCATCTATCAATGACAGTTAAAGTGTAACCTAAGGGAAGCTGGTGGTGAGTGCTTCTGACCCTGAAGACTTCAATCATCTAAAGTTTGGACTCTGCCTACTTCCCAAGGCCCTTAATGAACATATGTGTAGCCGTAGCTTAAAAAATTCCCCAGTTTGGGTTTCGGGGAGACACTGATTTTGAAAAAGCCCTGGTGTTCTCCTTACATGAATGGGACTCTTCCTACTGCTAAAACATGTCTGTCACACCCAGAGGATGATATACCGTCTGATCGGGAAGAGTTTGGAAAAGGCATCTCATCTCCTCATCTCCTGGTGCTCGGGTTCACCCCTCCAGCGTCTTTACTAACAGTCTCCCCACTTGGAGATGTCAGCACTGTCAACATCCTGTTGTGTACAGTTTGGAATTTGTCCAGAGGATGAAGCAGAAGGATGAGGAACAATGAGAGACAAGTCCTAGGTGTTCAGACAGGCACATGTCACTCTAATTTCCAATCAGGAAGATGAACTGACCAAAGGCTAGGATTGCCCATGGAAACAGTATAGGGCTTGAGGAAATCCCGCTGCTTTGTGGCCAGTTCCCATAAACGCAAGTTGAACAATGGAACTCAGGGGCAGTAAAATTCATGAAACTGCAGAGTTGAAAATATCCATCACTGAAAAATGTCTTGAGGAAAGTCAGAGAAAAGGACTTGTAAGCAAGGGAGAATGGCAGGAAAGGGATTTGAGGAGGTAGAAAGGACTCGCCATTAAGCACGAGAAAAGGAGCTGAACATTGCCAACATTGCAGTTGGCCAAAAAGGGTGTATGCGTTTTTTTCTGTATATATTCAAGAAAAGGGCATACACTTTTTTAGCCAACCAAACAGGTGGGCACTGGAAGTCAATACTACAAAAGATATCACTTCGCATCAGTCAGAAGAGCCATCCTCATAAAGCGTAAACAACAGAAATGCAGGACAGGGCAAGGAGAAGAGGGAGCCCTGTGAGACTTATAGTGGAAATGTATATTGCCAACGGCCATTCTGGAGAAGTGTATTGTGTTTACTAAAGCATCTAAAAAATGAGCTACAGAGCATAGGGCACTTGCACTCATGGGCGTATATCTTGGGAAAAACAAAAATTGAGAGGACACAGGCACCCCAATGTTTACCCCCTCTCTGTTTAAAAGATCCTCGACTAGGATATAACTTAAATGTCTCTGGAGGGAAAAAATGGATAGAGATGTGGTACTTAGGTAGAGTGGAATATTATTCAGCCTGGAAATCAATGAAATATGGCCAGTTGTAACAACTCCGGAGGAGTTACGTATGATCTTTCTAAGTGACATAATTCAAAAAGAAAAAGACACATATCATAAGATATCACTTAAAGGTGGAATCCAAAATGGCTACACATGAAATAAATTACAAAACAAAAACATAGTCAAATATGTAGAAAACACGCATAAGGCTGCTAAACGGGAAAGGTGGGGAGGGGTGAGGCATCATCCAGGAGGTTGAAATTAACAAAGATACCATTCCAAATACCAAACTGATAATCAACAAGGCCTACACGGTAGCTAAAAGAACTGCACTCAGCACACTCAAGTCACCGGAAAAGAATATATACGACTGGTAAGAATCTGAAAAAGAATTTACTGATGTCTCTCTGTACGTGAATCAAGTGGATGTACAGCAGCAAGAAACAGAGCTTTGAAAATCAGCTGTAACCAATATAGTAATAAATTGAAAAAAATAAACGACAGAGAGACAGAGAAAACCTCTTACAACTTTTCCTCAGGGACGGTGATGCAACATGGATTGAACACATCTAGACCCACAGCAGGATGAGACATAAGGCTGGAAACTGTTTGCACTAAGAGAAATGTGAGGTTGGGTGAGGAAATGCACACCCTTTAAAGTAATACTACCTGGTACCCATTCAATGGGTCCCAAATCTGCAGGTTCAAGGGATCTTCCTACAGCTAAAACATGCATGGAAAACCCAGAGGACTGTACACCATGTGATCGGGAGATGTGTCTAAAATGTAGCTCATTTATCCTCTCCTGGTGCACCTGTTCACCATTCCAGCCACGTTACTTAGAATCTCCCCACTTGGAGAATCAGCACATTTCAACTTCTGTTTCACACATTTTGCAAATTGTGAGGAGGATGAATGGGAAGAGGGGGAACCAATGAGAGAATAGTTGTAGGGGTTTGGACGGGCACATATCACTCTAATTTCCCATTAAGAATAAGAAATGAAAAAAGGCTCAGCCCGCCTCGCCGGAGCCAAAATAGGGCCTGAAGCAATCCTGCGGGTTTGAGGCCAGCTCACAAAAGAGCAACTTAAAAAATGGAGCTCAGGGTCACTGCAATTCACAAACCTGCAGAGTTATAAATGAAAACTAACGTCCAAACCTATGTTGAGGTAAGGCAAAGAAGAGGATCTGAATGCAAGACAGAATTGCAAGAAACAGATTTCAAGAGATAGATTGGACTCGTCTTTAAAGCACATGAAAAGCGGCAGAATTTCGACAATGATGCAGTTGGCCCAAAAGGGCGTATGCGTTTTTTCCTGATTATATCCAGGAAATAACGCATACGCACTTTATGGGCAACGAAGCAAGCAAGCAATGCAAATGTGCACAACAAAGAAGTCTCATTTCCCACCGGTCAAAAGGGCCATCCTAAAAAATTGTAAAAACCAGAAATGCAGGACAGGCCATAGAGAACAGGGAGCCTTTATACGCTGATGGGCAGTGTGTGAACTGCCAAGAGCCACTCTGGAGAAGTGTATGGTGGTTCCTAAATCATCTAAAAAACAGAGCTACAGAGCATAGGACACTTCCAATCATGGGAGTATATCTAGGGAAGTCTAAAAATCAACAAGACACAAGCACACCACAGTTTAGGGCTACTCTGTTTACAAGAACCTCAACTTCAGTACACCTTAAATATCCCAGGAAAGAGAACAATGGATAAAGAAGATGTGGTACTTATGTACAATGGAATATCTCTTCACCATGAAATCAAGGTAATAAGGCTAGTAGAAGGATAAAGAGTGGATTTATGTCCGATAATACTACTTGAAATAAGTCAAACAGAAAAAGAAACATATCATAAGATATCACTTATAGAGGGAGGGTAAATATGGCTGCACAAGAAATGAATTACAGAACAGAACAGTGTCTCACATTTAGAAAACACACTTATGTCAGCTTAAGGGGAAAGGAAAGGTGGGGTGATGCATAAAACCAGAGTTTGAAATTAGCACAGATACCGTTCAATAAACCAAATAGATATTAGATAAGATCTACACCTTGCTCAATGAACTGGCCTCAACACACCCTATACACTGCAGAGAAATATATCTGAGTAATAAGAATCTTAAAACCCATGTATTGATATATCTCCATAAGGGAATCAAGTGTGTGCAGAGCGGCACAAACACAGCAGTGAAAATGAGCTAAACCCCATTATAGAAATAAATTTTAAAAACAAAACGCAGAAACAATGAAAGAGAGAAAAATTCTTACAAAATTTGCTCAGGGGCTGTGATGCAACCTGGATTGACCACATATAAACCCACAGCTGGATAAGACATAAGGCTGGACACTTGGGGCTGAGAGGATTGGTGAGCTTTGGTGAGCAACTGCCAAAAGTTTAATGCAATACTTCATGCTACTCATTCCAAGGGTCCCAAAACTCCAGGTTGAAGGGAATCTTCCTACAGCTAAACCATGCTTGGGAAACCCAGCGACTGGTATACCATATGATCGGGAAAGGTTTCTAAAACACACATCATTTTTCCTCTCCTGGGGCTCCAGATCGACATTCCAGCCGCTTTACTAACAATATCCCCACATGGAGAGTCAATGCCTTTAAGTTCTGGTATCGCACAGTCTGCAGTTAGTGCGGAGGATGAATGGGAATAGGGGGAACCAAGGAGAAACTAGCTGTAACAGTGTCAATGGGCACATGTCACTCTAATTTCACATCAGTAAGTAGAATTAACCAAAGGCACAGCAAGGTGCCCCAGAAGAAGAATAGGGCCTGAAGGAATCCTGTGGTTATGAGGCAAGATAACAAAAATAAGAGCTGAAAAATGGAGCTAAGGGCCACTGCAATTCAAAAACCTGCAGAGTTATAAAGGCCAACTATTTTCAAAAAATATATTGAGATAAGGCTATGAAGAGGCATTGAAAGCAAGGCACAATTGCAGGAAACCGATTTCAGGAGGTAGACTGGAATTGCATTTAAAGCATAGGAAAAGAGGCAGAACGTCGACAATGATGCACTTGGCCAAAAAGGGCGTATGCGTTTTTTCCTGAATATATTCAGGAAAAAACGCATACGCCCTTTTTGGCCAACCAAGCAAGCTTGCAAAGGAAATCTGCACTACAATGAAGTCTCACTTCCCCCCCGTCAAAAGGGCCATCTGAAAAAAGTGTAAAATCCAGAAAGGCAGGACAGGCCATGGAGAACTGGGAGCCTTGTTATGCTGATGGGCGGGATGTAAATTGCCAACAGCCACTCGGGAGAAGTGTATGGTGTTTCCTGAAACATCTAAAAAACAAAGCAACAGAGCCTAGGGCACTTCCACTTATGGTCCTATAGCTTAGGGAAATTAAAATCAAAAAGACACAGCCACCCCAAAGTTTGGGATGGCTCTGTTTACAAGAAACTCGTTTACGGTACAAGTTCAATATCGCATAAAGCGAAAAATGGATAAAGAAGTTGTGGTACTTACGTACAATGCAATATCACTCAGCAATGACATCTATGTCATCAGGCCCATAGCAGCATAATGAGTGGATTCAGGTATGATGATTCTAACTGAAATAAGTCACACAGAAAAAGAAACATCATAAGATATCACTAATGCACGGAATGTAAACTTGGCTACACAGGAACTGAATTTCAAAACAGAACATGGTCCCAAATTTAGAAAATCAACTTATGCTTGCTTAAGGGGAAAGGTGAGTTGGGGTGCTGCATAAAACCAGAGATTGAAATGAGCACAGATAAAGTTCCTTAAGCCAAATATGTAATAGACAAGAGCTACTCCTTGCTCAACGAAATGGACTCAAAACCCCATATTAAACGCCTAATAATGTACCTGACTAGTAAGTATCTTAAAACCTATGGATTGCTATGTCTCTGAAAGTGAATCAATCGTGAGTACAGGGGCAAAAACGCAGCAGTGATAGGATTGGAGAGTTTTGGTGAGCAAATGAAGACCCTTTGAAGTCATATTGCATGGTACCCATTCCACGGGTCTCAACTCTCCAGGTTTAAGGGATTCTTCCTTCAGCTAAAACATGCATGTGGAACCCAGAGTATGATCAACCGTGTGATCGGGAGACGTGTTGAAATATGTCTCAGTTCTCGTCCCCTGGTACTCGGGTACAACATTCCAGATGCTTTACTAACACTCTCCCGACTTGGAGAGTCAGTGCCTTTAACCTCCTGTTTGGCCCAGTTTGCAAATTCCGCGGAAGATGAACAGGAATAGGGAGAACCAATGAGAGACTAGCTGGAGGTGTCTGGACGGGAAAATTTAACTCTCATTTCCCACCAGGAAGAGGAATTAACCAAAGGCTCAGCGTGCCATGCCGGAACCAGATTAGGGCCTGAAGCAATCCTGCGGTGTTGCGGCCAGCTCACAAGAAAGCGAGTTGAAGAAAGGAGCTCAGGGGCACTGTAATTCACAAACCTGCAGAGTTATAAATGACAGCTATCATCCAAAAATATACTGAAGTAAGGCTGCCAAGAGGACTTGAAAGCCGGGCAGAATTGCAGGAAACCGATTTCAGGAGGTAGACTGGAATTGCATTTAAAGCATAGGAAAAGAGGCAGAAGGTCGACAATGATGCACTTGGCCAAAAAGGGCGTATGCGTTTTTTCCTGAATATATTCAGGAAAAAACGCATACGCCCTTTTTGGCCAACCAAGCAAGCTTGCAAAGGAAATCTGCACTACAGTGAAGTCTCACTTCCCCCCCGTCAAAAGGGCCATCTGAAAAAAGTGTAAAATCCAGAAAGGCAGGACAGGCCATGGAGAACTGGGAGCCTTGTTATGCTGATGGGCAGGATGTAAATTGCCAACAGCCACTCGGGAGAAGTGTATGGTGTTTCCTGAAACATCTAAAACACAAAGCAACAGAGCCTAGGGCACTTCCACTTATGGTCCTGCAGCTTAGGGAAATTAAAATCAAAAAGACACAGCCACCCCAAAGTTTGGGATGGCTCTGTTTACAAGAAACTCGTTTACGGTACAAGTTCAATATCGCATAAAGCGAAAAATGGATAAAGAAGTTGTGGTACTTACGTACAATGCAATATCACTCAGCAATGACATCTATGTCATCAGGCCCATAGCAGCATAATGAGTGGATTCAGGTATGATGATTCTAACTGAAATAAGTCACACAGAAAAAGAAACATCATATCACTAATACACGGAATGTAAACTTGGCTACACAGGAACTGAATTTCAAAACAGAACATGGTCCCAAATTTAGAAAATCAACTTATGCTTGCTTAAGGGGAAAGGTGAGTTGGGGTGCTGCATAAAACCAGAGATTGAAATGAGCACAGATAAAGTTCCTTAAGCCAAATATGTAATAGACAAGAGCTACTCCTTGCTCAACGAAATGGACTCAAAACCCCATATTAAACGCCTAATAATGTACCTGACTAGTAAGTATCTTAAAACCTATGGATTGCTATGTCTCTGAAAGTGAATCAATCGTGAGTACAGGGGCAAAAACACAGCAGTGATAGGATTGGAGAGTTTTGGTGAGCAAATGAAGACCCTTTGAAGTCATATTGCATGGTACCCATTCCACGGGTCTCAACTCTCCAGGTTTAAGGGATTCTTCCTTCAGCTAAAACATGCATGAGGAACCCAGAGTATGATCAACCATGTGATCGGGAGACGTGTTGAAATATGTCTCAGTTCTCGTCCCCTGGTACTCGGGTGCAACATTCCAGATGCTTTACTAACACTCTCCCGACTTGGAGAGTCAGTGCCTTTAACCTCCTGTTTGGCCCAGTTTGCAAATTCTGCGGAAGATGAACAGGAATAGGGAGAACCAATGAGAGACTAGCTGGAGGTGTCTGGACAGGAAAATTTAACTCTCATTTCCCACCAGGAAGAGGAATTAACCAAAGGCTCAGCGTGCCATGCCGGAACCAGATTAGGGCCTGAAGCAATCCTGCGGTGTTGCGGCCAGCTCACAAGAAAGCGAGTTGAAGAAAGGAGCTCAGGGGCACTGTAATTCACAAACCTGCAGAGTTATAAATGACAGCTATCATCCAAAAATATACTGAAGTAAGGCTGCCAAGAGGACTTGAAAGCCGGGCAGAATTGCAGGAAACCGATTTCAGGAGGTAGACTGGAATTGCATTTAAAGCATAGGAAAAGAGGCAGAAGGTCGACAATGATGCACTTGGCCAAAAAGGGCGTATGCGTTTTTTCCTGAATATATTCAGGAAAAAACGCATACGCCCTTTTTGGCCAACCAAGCAAGCTTGCAAAGGAAATCTGCACTACAATGAAGTCTCACTTCCCCCCCGTCAAAAGGGCCATCTGAAAAAAGTGTAAAATCCAGAAAGGCAGGACAGGCCATGGAGAACTGGGAGCCTTGTTATGCTGATGGGCGGGATGTAAATTGCCAACAGCCACTCGGGAGAAGTGTATGGTGTTTCCTGAAACATCTAAAAAACAAAGCAACAGAGCCTAGGGCACTTCCACTTATGGTCCTGCAGCTTAGGGAAATTAAAATCAAAAAGACACAGCCACCCCAAAGTTTGGGATGGCTCTGTTTACAAGAAACTCGTTTACGGTACAAGTTCAATATCGCATAAAGCGAAAAATGGATAAAGAAGTTGTGGTACTTACGTACAATGCAATATCACTCAGCAATGACATCTATGTCATCAGGCCCATAGCAGCATAATGAGTGGATTCAGGTATGATGATTCTAACTGAAATAAGTCACACAGAAAAAGAAACATCATAAGATATCACTAATACATGGAATGTAAACTTGGCTACACAGGAACTGAATTTCAAAACAGAACATGGTCCCAAATTTAGAAAATCAACTTATGCTTGCTTAAGGGGAAAGGTGAGTTGGGGTGCTGCATAAAACCAGAGATTGAAATGAGCACAGATAAAGTTCCTTAAGCCAAATATGTAATAGACAAGAGCTACTCCTTGCTCAACGAAATGGACTCAAAACCCCATATTAAACGCCTAATAATGTACCTGACTAGTAAGTATCTTAAAACCTATGGATTGCTATGTCTCTGAAAGTGAATCAATCGTGAGTACAGGGGCAAAAACGCAGCAGTGATAGGATTGGAGAGCTTTGGTGAGCAAATGAAGACCCTTTGAAGTCATATTGCATGGTACCCATTCCACGGGTCTCAACTCTCCAGGTTTAAGGGATTCTTCCTTCAGCTAAAACATGCATGTGGAACCCAGAGTATGATCAACCGTGTGATCGGGAGACGTGTTGAAATATGTCTCAGTTCTCGTCCCCTGGTACTCGGGTGCAACATTCCAGATGCTTTACTAACACTCTCACGACTTGGAGAGTCAGTGCCTTTAACCTCCTGTTTGGCCCAGTTTGCAAATTCCGCGGAAGATGAACAGGAATAGGGAGAACCAATGAGAGACTAGCTGGAGGTGTCTGGACGGGAAAATTTAACTCTCATTTCCCACCAGGAAGAGGAATTAACCAAAGGCTCAGCGTGCCATGCCGGAACCAGATTAGGGCCTGAAGCAATCCTGCGGTGTTGCGGCCAGCTCACAAGAAAGCGAGTTGAAGAAAGGAGCTCAGGGGCACTGTAATTCACAAACCTGCAGAGTTATAAATGACAGCTATCATCCAAAAATATACTGAAGTAAGGCTGCCAAGAGGACTTGAAAGCCGGGCAGAATTGCAGGAAACCAATTTCAGGAGGTAGACTGGAATTGCATTTAAAGCATAGGAAAAGAGGCAGAAGGTCGACAATGATGCACTTGGCCAAAAAGGGCGTATGCGTTTTTTCCTGAATATATTCAGGAAAAAACGCATACGCCCTTTTTGGCCAACCAAGCAAGCTTGCAAAGGAAATCTGCACTACAATGAAGTCTCACTTCCCCCCCGTCAAAAGGGCCATCTGAAAAAAGTGTAAAATCCAGAAAGGCAGGACAGGCCATGGAGAACTGGGAGCCTTGTTATGCTGATGGGCGGGATGTTAATTGCCAACAGCCACTCGGGAGAAGTGTATGGTGTTTCCTGAAACATCTAAAAAACAAAGCAACAGAGCCTAGGGCACTTCCACTTATGGTCCTGCAGCTTAGGGAAATTAAAATCAAAAAGACACAGCCACCCCAAAGTTTGGGATGGCTCTGTTTACAAGAAACTCGTTTACGGTACAAGTTCAATATCGCATAAAGCGAAAAATGGATAAAGAAGTTGTGGTACTTACATACAATGCAATATCACTCAGCAATGACATCTATGTCATCAGGCCCATAGCAGCATAATGAGTGGATTCAGGTATGATGATTCTAACTGAAATAAGTCACACAGAAAAAGAAACATCATAAGATATCACTAATACACGGAATGTAAACTTGGCTACACAGGAACTGAATTTCAAAACAGAACATGGTCCCAAATTTAGAAAACCAACTTATGCTTGCTTAAGGGGAAAGGTGAGTTGGGGTGCTGCATAAAACCAGAGATTGAAATGAGCACAGATAAAGTTCCTTAAGCCAAATATGTAATAGACAAGAGCTACTCCTTGCTCAACGAAATGGACTCAAAACCCCATATTAAACGCCTAATAATGTACCTGACTAGTAAGTATCTTAAAACCTATGGATTGCTATGTCTCTGAAAGTGAATCAATCGTGAGTACAGGGGCAAAAACGCAGCAGTGATAGGATTGGAGAGTTTTGGTGAGCAAATGAAGACCCTTTGAAGTCATATTGCATGGTACCCATTCCACGGGTCTCAACTCTCCAGGTTTAAGGGATTCTTCCTTCAGCTAAAACATGCAGTGGAACCCAGAGTATGATCAACCGTGTGATCGGGAGACGTGTTGAAATATGTCTCAGTTCTCGTCCCCTGGTACTCGGGTGCAACATTCCAGATGCTTTACTAACACTCTCCCGACTTGGAGAGTCAGTGCCTTTAACCTCCTGTTTGGCACAGTTTGCAAATTCCACGGAAGATGAACAGGAATAGGGAGAACCAATGAGAGACTAGCTGGAGGTGTCTGGACGGGAAAATTTAACTCTCATTTCCCACCAGGAAGAGGAATTAACCAAAGGCTCAGCGTGCCATGCCGGAACCAGATTAGGGCCTGAAGCAATCCTGCGGTGTTGCGGCCAGCTCACAAGAAAGCGAGTTGAAGAAAGGAGCTCAGGGGCACTGTAATTCACAAACCTGCAGAGTTATAAATGACAGCTATCATCCAAAAATATACTGAAGTAAGGCTGCCAAGAGGACTTGAAAGCCGGGCAGAATTGCAGGAAACCGATTTCAGGAGGTAGACTGGAATTGCATTTAAAGCATAGGAAAAGAGGCAGAAGGTCGACAATGATGCACTTGGCCAAAAAGGGCGTATGCGTTTTTTCCTGAATATATTCAGGAAAAAACGCATACGCCCTTTTTGGCCAACCAAGCAAGCTTGCAAAGGAAATCTGCACTACAGTGAAGTCTCACTTCCCCCCCGTCAAAAGGGCCATCTGAAAAAAGTGTAAAATCCAGAAAGGCAGGACAGGCCATGGAGAACTGGGAGCCTTGTTATGCTGATGGGCAGGATGTAAATTGCCAACAGCCACTCGGGAGAAGTGTATGGTGTTTCCTGAAACATCTAAAACACAAAGCAACAGAGCCTAGGGCACTTCCACTTATGGTCCTGCAGCTTAGGGAAATTAAAATCAAAAAGACACAGCCACCCCAAAGTTTGGGATGGCTCTGTTTACAAGAAACTCGTTTACGGTACAAGTTCAATATCGCATAAAGCGAAAAATGGATAAAGAAGTTGTGGTACTTACGTACAATGCAATATCACTCAGCAATGACATCTATGTCATCAGGCCCATAGCAGCATAATGAGTGGATTCAGGTATGATGATTCTAACTGAAATAAGTCACACAGAAAAAGAAACATCATATCACTAATACACGGAATGTAAACTTGGCTACACAGGAACTGAATTTCAAAACAGAACATGGTCCCAAATTTAGAAAATCAACTTATGCTTGCTTAAGGGGAAAGGTGAGTTGGGGTGCTGCATAAAACCAGAGATTGAAATGAGCACAGATAAAGTTCCTTAAGCCAAATATGTAATAGACAAGAGCTACTCCTTGCTCAACGAAATGGACTCAAAACCCCATATTAAACGCCTAATAATGTACCTGACTAGTAAGTATCTTAAAACCTATGGATTGCTATGTCTCTGAAAGT
This sequence comes from Orcinus orca, assembly GCF_937001465.1. NCBI lineage: Eukaryota > Metazoa > Chordata > Mammalia > Artiodactyla > Delphinidae > Orcinus > Orcinus orca. The sequence goes on from NW_026043992.1 coordinate 2,973,279, forward strand.
GAATCAATCGTGAGTACAGGGGCAAAAACGCAGCAGTGATAGGATTGGAGAGTTTTGGTGAGCAAATGAAGACCCTTTGAAGTCATATTGCATGGTACCCATTCCACGGGTCTCAACTCTCCAGGTTTAAGGGATTCTTCCTTCAGCTAAAACATGCATGAGGAACCCAGAGTATGATCAACCATGTGATCGGGAGACGTGTTGAAATATGTCTCAGTTCTCGTCCCCTGGTACTCGGGTGCAACATTCCAGATGCTTTACTAACACTCTCACGACTTGGAGAGTCAGTGCCTTTAACCTCCTGTTTGGCCCAGTTTGCAAATTCTGCGGAAGATGAACAGGAATAGGGAGAACCAATGAGAGACTAGCTGGAGGTGTCTGGACAGGAAAATTTAACTCTCATTTCCCACCAGGAAGAGGAATTAACCAAAGGCTCAGCGTGCCATGCCGGAACCAGATTAGGGCCTGAAGCAATCCTGCGGTGTTGCGGCCAGCTCACAAGAAAGCGAGTTGAAGAAAGGAGCTCAGGGGCACTGTAATTCACAAACCTGCAGAGTTATAAATGACAGCTATCATCCAAAAATATACTGAAGTAAGGCTGCCAAGAGGACTTGAAAGCCGGGCAGAATTGCAGGAAACCGATTTCAGGAGGTAGACTGGAATTGCATTTAAAGCATAGGAAAAGAGGCAGAAGGTCGACAATGATGCACTTGGCCAAAAAGGGCGTATGCGTTTTTTCCTGAATATATTCAGGAAAAAACGCATACGCCCTTTTTGGCCAACCAAGCAAGCTTGCAAAGGAAATCTGCACTACAATGAAGTCTCACTTCCCCCCCGTCAAAAGGGCCATCTGAAAAAAGTGTAAAATCCAGAAAGGCAGGACAGGCCATGGAGAACTGGGAGCCTTGTTATGCTGATGGGCGGGATGTAAATTGCCAACAGCCACTCGGGAGAAGTGTATGGTGTTTCCTGAAACATCTAAAAAACAAAGCAACAGAGCCTAGGGCACTTCCACTTATGGTCCTGCAGCTTAGGGAAATTAAAATCAAAAAGACACAGCCACCCCAAAGTTTGGGATGGCTCTGTTTACAAGAAACTCGTTTACGGTACAAATTCAATATCGCATAAAGCGAAAAATGGATAAAGAAGTTGTGGTACTTACGTACAATGCAATATCACTCAGCAATGACATCTATGTCATCAGGCCCATAGCAGCATAATGAGTGGATTCAGGTATGATGATTCTAACTGAAATAAGTCACACAGAAAAAGAAACATCATAAGATATCACTAATACATGGAATGTAAACTTGGCTACACAGGAACTGAATTTCAAAACAGAACATGGTCCCAAATTTAGAAAATCAACTTATGCTTGCTTAAGGGGAAAGGTGAGTTGGGGTGCTGCATAAAACCAGAGATTGAAATGAGCACAGATAAAGTTCCTTAAGCCAAATATGTAATAGACAAGAGCTACTCCTTGCTCAACGAAATGGACTCAAAACCCCATATTAAACGCCTAATAATGTACCTGACTAGTAAGTATCTTAAAACCTATGGATTGCTATGTCTCTGAAAGTGAATCAATCGTGAGTACAGGGGCAAAAACGCAGCAGTGATAGGATTGGAGAGCTTTGGTGAGCAAATGAAGACCCTTTGAAGTCATATTGCATGGTACCCATTCCACGGGTCTCAACTCTCCAGGTTTAAGGGATTCTTCCTTCAGCTAAAACATGCATGTGGAACCCAGAGTATGATCAACCGTGTGATCGGGAGACGTGTTGAAATATGTCTCAGTTCTCGTCCCCTGGTACTCGGGTGCAACATTCCAGATGCTTTACTAACACTCTCACGACTTGGAGAGTCAGTGCCTTTAACCTCCTGTTTGGCCCAGTTTGCAAATTCCGCGGAAGATGAACAGGAATAGGGAGAACCAATGAGAGACTAGCTGGAGGTGTCTGGACGGGAAAATTTAACTCTCATTTCCCACCAGGAAGAGGAATTAACCAAAGGCTCAGCGTGCCATGCCGGAACCAGATTAGGGCCTGAAGCAATCCTGCGGTGTTGCGGCCAGCTCACAAGAAAGCGAGTTGAAGAAAGGAGCTCAGGGGCACTGTAATTCACAAACCTGCAGAGTTATAAATGACAGCTATCATCCAAAAATATACTGAAGTAAGGCTGCCAAGAGGACTTGAAAGCCGGGCAGAATTGCAGGAAACCGATTTCAGGAGGTAGACTGGAATTGCATCTAAAGCATAGGAAAAGAGGCAGAAGGTCGACAATGATGCACTTGGCCAAAAAGGGCGTATGCGTTTTTTCCTGAATATATTCAGGAAAAAACACATACGCCCTTTTTGGCCAACCAAGCAAGCTTGCAAAGGAAATCTGCACTACAATGAAGTCTCACTTCCCCCCCGTCAAAAGGGCCATCTGAAAAAAGTGTAAAATCCAGAAAGGCAGGACAGGCCATGGAGAACTGGGAGCCTTGTTATGCTGATGGGCGGGATGTAAATTGCCAACAGCCACTCGGGAGAAGTGTATGGTGTTTCCTGAAACATCTAAAAAACAAAGCAACAGAGCCTAGGGCACTTCCACTTATGGTCCTGCAGCTTAGGGAAATTAAAATCAAAAAGACACAGCCACCCCAAAGTTTGGGATGGCTCTGTTTACAAGAAACTCGTTTACGGTACAAGTTCAATATCGCATAAAGCGAAAAATGGATAAAGAAGTTGTGGTACTTACGTACAATGCAATATCACTCAGCAATGACATCTATGTCATCAGGCCCATAGCAGCATAATGAGTGGATTCAGGTATGATGATTCTAACTGAAATAAGTCACACAGAAAAAGAAACATCATAAGATATCACTAATACACGGAATGTAAACTTGGCTACACAGGAACTGAATTTCAAAACAGAACATGGTCCCAAATTTAGAAAATCAACTTATGCTTGCTTAAGGGGAAAGGTGAGTTGGGGTGCTGCATAAAACCAGAGATTGAAATGAGCACAGATAAAGTTCCTTAAGCCAAATATGTAATAGACAAGAGCTACTCCTTGCTCAACGAAATGGACTCAAAACCACATATTAAACGCCTAATAATGTACCTGACTAGTAAGTATCTTAAAACCTATGGATTGCTATGTCTCTGAAAGTGAATCAATCGTGAGTACAGGGGCAAAAACGCAGCAGTGATAGGATTGGAGAGTTTTGGTGAGCAAATGAAGACCCTTTGAAGTCATATTGCATGGTACCCATTCCACGGGTCTCAACTCTCCAGGTTTAAGGGATTCTTCCTTCAGCTAAAACATGCATGTGGAACCCAGAGTATGATCAACCATGTGATCGGGAGACGTGTTGAAATATGTCTCAGTTCTCGTCCCCTGGTACTCGGGTGCAACATTCCAGATGCTTTACTAACACTCTCACGACTTGGAGAGTCAGTGCCTTTAACCTCCTGTTTGGCCCAGTTTGCAAATTCTGCGGAAGATGAACAGGAATAGGGAGAACCAATGAGAGACTAGCTGGAGGTGTCTGAACGGGAAAATTTAACTCTCATTTCCCACCAGGAAGAGGAATTAACCAAAGGCTCAGCGTGCCATGCCGGAACCAGATTAGGGCCTGAAGCAATCCTGCGGTGTTGCGGCCAGCTCACAAGAAAGCGAGTTGAAGAAAGGAGCTCAGGGGCACTGTAATTCACAAACCTGCAGAGTTATAAATGACAGCTATCATCCAAAAATATACTGAAGTAAGGCTGCCAAGAGGACTTGAAAGCCGGGCAGAATTGCAGGAAACCGATTTCAGGAGGTAGACTGGAATTGCATTTAAAGCATAGGAAAAGAGGCAGAAGGTCGACAATGATGCACTTGGCCAAAAAGGGCGTATGCGTTTTTTCCTGAATATATTCAGGCAAAAACGCATACGCCCTTTTTGGCCAACCAAGCAAGCTTGCAAAGGAAATCTGCACTACAATGAAGTCTCACTTCCCCCCCGTCAAAAGGGCCATCTGAAAAAAGTGTAAAATCCAGAAAGGCAGGACAGGCCATGGAGAACTGGGAGCCTTGTTATGCTGATGGGCGGGATGTAAATTGCCAACAGCCACTTGGGAGAAGTGTATGGTGTTTCCTGAAACATCTAAAAAACAAAGCAACAGAGCCTAGGGCACTTCCACTTATGGTCCTGCAGCTTAGGGAAATTAAAATCAAAAAGACACAGCCACCCCAAAGTTTGGGATGGCTCTGTTTACAAGAAACTCGTTTACGGTACAAGTTCAATATCGCATAAAGCGAAAAATGGATAAAGAAGTTGTGGTACTTACGTACAATGCAATATCACTCAGCAATGACATCTATGTCATCAGGCCCATAGCAACGTAATGAGTGGATTCAGGTATGATGATTCTAACTGAAATAAGTCACACAGAAAAAGAAACATCATAAGATATCACTAATACACGGAATGTAAACTTGGCTACACAGGAACTGAATTTCAAAACAGAACATGGTCCCAAATTTAGAAAATCAACTTATGCTTGCTTAAGGGGAAAGGTGAGTTGCGGTGCTGCATAAAACCAGAGATTGAAATGAGCACAGATAAAGTTCCTTAAGCCAAATATGTAATAGACAAGAGCTACTCCTTGCTCAACGAAATGGACTCAAAACCCCATATTAAAAGCCTAATAATGTACCTGACTAGTAAGTATCTTAAAACCTATGGATTGCTATGTCTCTGAAAGTGAATCAATCGTGAGTACAGGGGCAAAAACGCAGCAGTGATAGGATTGGAGAGTTTTGGTGAGCAAATGAAGACCCTTTGAAGTCATATTGCATGTACCCATTCCACGGGTCTCAACTCTCCAGGTTTAAGGGATTCTTCCTTCAGCTAAAACATGCATGTGGAACCCAGAGTATGATCAACCGTGTGATCGGGAGACGTGTTGAAATATGTCTCAGTTCTCGTCCCCTGGTACTCGGGTGCAACATTCCAGATGCTTTACTAACACTCTCCCGACTTGGAGAGTCAGTGCCTTTAACCTCCTCTTTGGCCCAGTTTGCAAATTCCGCGGAAGATGAACAGGAATAGGGAGAACCAATGAGAGACTAGCTGGAGGTGTCTGGACGGGAAAATTTAACTCTCATTTCCCACCAGGAAGAGCAATTAACCAAAGGCTCAGCGTGCCATGCCGGAACCAGATTAGGGCCTGAAGCAATCCTGCGGTGTTGCGGCCAGCTCACAAGAAAGCGAGTTGAAGAAAGGAGCTCAGGGGCACTGTAATTCACAAACCTGCAGAGTTATAAATGACAGCTATCATCCAAAAATATACTGAAGTAAGGCTGCCAAGAGGACTTGAAAGCCGGGCAGAATTGCAGGAAACCGATTTCAGGAGGTAGACTGGAATTGCATTTAAAGCATAGGAAAAGAGGCAGAAGGTCGACAATGATGCACTTGGCCAAAAAGGGCGTATGCGTTTTTTCCTGAATATATTCAGGAAAAAACGCATACGTCCTTTTTGGCCAACCAAGCAAGCTTGCAAAGGAAATCTGCACTACAATGAAGTCTCACTTCCCCCCCGTCAAAAGGGCCATCTGAAAAAAGTGTAAAATCCAGAAAGGCAGGACAGGCCATGGAGAACTGGGAGCCTTGTTATGCTGATGGGCGGGATGTAACTTGCCAACAGCCACTCGGGAGAAGTGTATGGTGTTTCCTGAAACATCTAAAAAACAAAGCAACAGAGCCTAGGGCACTTCCACTTATGGTCCTATAGCTTAGGGAAATTAAAATCAAAAAGACACAGCCACCCCAAAGTTTGGGATGGCTCTGTTTACAAGAAACTCGTTTACGGTACAAGTTCAATATCGCATAAAGCGAAAAATGGATAAAGAAGTTGTGGTACTTACGTACAATGCAATATCACTCAGCAATGACATCTATGTCATCAAGCCCATAGCAGCATAATGAGTGGATTCAGGTATGATGATTCTAACTGAAATAAGTCACACAGAAAAAGAAACATCATAAGATATCACTAATACACGGAATGTAAACTTGGCTACACAGGAACTGAATTTCAAAACAGAACATGGTCCCAAATTTAGAAAACCAACTTATGCTTGCTTAAGGGGAAAGGTGAGTTGGGGTGCTGCATAAAACCAGAGATTGAAATGAGCACAGATAAAGTTCCTTAAGCCAAATATGTAATAGACAAGAGCTACTCCTTGCTCAACGAAATGGACTCAAAACCCCATATTAAACGCCTAATAATGTACCTGACTAGTAAGTATCTTAAAACCTATGGATTGCTATGTCTCTGAAAGTGAATCAATCGTGAGTACAGGGGCAAAAACGCAGCAGTGATAGGATTGGAGAGTTTTGGTGAGCAAATGAAGACCCTTTGAAGTCATATTGCATGGTACCCATTCCACGGGTCTCAACTCTCCAGGTTTAAGGGATTCTTCCTTCAGCTAAAACATGCATGTGGAACCCAGAGTATGATCAACCGTGTGATCGGGAGACGTGTTGAAATATGTCTCAGTTCTCGTCCCCTGGTACTCGGGTGCAACATTCCAGATGCTTTACTAACACTCTCCCAACTTGGAGAGTCAGTGCCTTTAACCTCCTGTTTGGCCCAGTTTGCAAATTCCGCGGAAGATGAACAGGAATAGGGAGAACCAATGAGAGACTAGCTGGAGGTGTCTGGACGGGAAAATTTAACTCTCATTTCCCACCAGGAAGAGCAATTAACCAAAGGCTCAGCGTGCCATGCCGGAACCAGATTAGGGCCTGAAGCAATCCTGCGGTGTTGCGGCCAGCTCACAAGAAAGCGAGTTGAAGAAAGGAGCTCAGGGGCACTGTAATTCACAAACCTGCAGAGTTATAAATGACAGCTATCATCCAAAAATATACTGAAGTAAGGCTGCCAAGAGGACTTGAAAGCCGGGCAGAATTGCAGGAAACCGATTTCAGGAGGTAGACTGGAATTGCATTTAAAGCATAGGAAAAGAGGCAGAAGGTCGACAATGATGCACTTGGCCAAAAAGGGCGTATGCGTTTTTTCCTGAATATATTCAGGAAAAAACGCATACGTCCTTTTTGGCCAACCAAGCAAGCTTGCAAAGGAAATCTGCACTACAATGAAGTCTCACTTCCCCCCCGTCAAAAGGGCCATCTGAAAAAAGTGTAAAATCCAGAAAGGCAGGACAGGCCATGGAGAACTGGGAGCCTTGTTATGCTGATGGGCGGGATGTAACTTGCGAACAGCCACTCGGGAGAAGTGTATGGTGTTTCCTGAAACATCTAAAAAACAAAGCAACAGAGCCTAGGGCACTTCCACTTATGGTCCTATAGCTTAGGGAAATTAAAATCAAAAAGACACAGCCACCCCAAAGTTTGGGATGGCTCTGTTTACAAGAAACTCGTTTACGGTACAAGTTCAATATCGCATAAAGCGAAAAATGGATAAAGAAGTTGTGGTACTTACGTACAATGCAATATCACTCAGCAATGACATCTATGTCATCAAGCCCATAGCATCATAATGAGTGGATTCAGGTATGATGATTCTAACTGAAATAAGTCACACAGAAAAAGAAACATCATAAGATATCACTAATACACGGAATGTAAACTTGGCTACACAGGAACTGAATTTCAAAACAGAACATGGTCCCAAATTTAGAAAATCAACTTATGCTTGCTTAAGGGGAAAGGTGAGTTGGTGTGCTGCATAAAACCAGAGATTGAAATGAGCACAGATAAAGTTCCTTAAGCCAAATATGTAATAGACAAGAGCTACTCCTTGCTCAACGAAATGGACTCAAAACCCCATATTAAACGCCTAATAATGTACCTGACTAGTAAGTATCTTAAAACCTATGGATTGCTATGTCTCTGAAAGTGAATCAATCGTGAGTACAGGGGCAAAAACGCAGCAGTGATAGGATTGGAGAGTTTTGGTGAGCAAATGAAGACCCTTTGAAGTCATATTGCATGGTACCCATTCCACGGGTCTCAACTCTCCAGGTTTAAGGGATTCTTCCTTCAGCTAAAACATGCATGTGGAACCCAGAGTATGATCAACCGTGTGATCGGGAGACGTGTTGAAATATGTCTCAGTTCTCGTCCCCTGGTACTCGGGTGCAACATTCCAGATGCTTTACTAACACTCTCCCGACTTGGAGAGTCAGTGCCTTTAACCTCCTGTTTGGCCCAGTTTGCAAATTCCGCGGAAGATGAACAGGAATAGGGAGAACCAATGAGAGACTAGCTGGAGGTGTCTGGACGGGAAAATTTAACTCTCATTTCCCACCAGGAAGAGGAATTAACCAAAGGCTCAGCGTGCCATGCCGGAACCAGATTAGGGCCTGAAGCAATCCTGCAGTGTTGTGGCCAGCTCACAAGAAAGCGAGTTGAAGAAAGGAGCTCAGGGGCACTGTAATTCACAAACCTGCAGAGTTATAAATGACAGCTATCATCCAAAAATATACTGAAGTAAGGCTGCCAAGAGGACTTGAAAGCCGGGCAGAATTGCAGGAAACCGATTTCAGGAGGTAGACTGGAATTGCATTTAAAGCATAGGAAAAGAGGCAGAAGGTCGACAATGATGCACTTGGCCAAAAAGGGCGTATGCGTTTTTTCCTGAATATATTCAGGAAAAAACGCATACGCCCTTTTTGGCCAACCAAGCAAGCTTGCAAAGGAAATCTGCACTACAATGAAGTCTCACTTCCCCCCCGTCAAAAGGGCCATCTGAAAAAAGTGTAAAATCCAGAAAGGCAGGACAGGCCATGGAGAACTGGGAGCCTTGTTATGCTGATGGGTGGGATGTAAATTGCCAACAGCCACTGGGGAGAAGTGTATGGTGTTTCCTGAAACATCTAAAAAACAAAGCAACAGAGCCTAGGGCACTTCCACTTATGGTCCTGCAGCTTAGGGAAATTAAAATCAAAAAGACACAGCCACCCCAAAGTTTGGGATGGCTCTGTTTACAAGAAACTCGTTTACGGTACAAGTTCAATATCGCATAAAGCGAAAAATGGATAAAGAAGTTGTGGTACTTACGTACAATGCAATATCACTCAGCAATGACATCTATGTCATCAGGCCCATAGCAGCGTAATGAGTGGATTCAGGTATGATGATTCTAACTGAAATAAGTCACACAGAAAAAGAAACATCATAAGATATCACTAATACACGGAATGTAAACTTGGCTACACAGGAACTGAATTTCAAAACAGAACATGGTCCCAAATTTAGAAAATCAACTTATGCTTGCTTAAGGGGAAAGGTGAGTTGCGGTGCTGCATAAAACCAGAGATTGAAATGAGCACAGATAAAGTTCCTTAAGCCAAATATGTAATAGACAAGAGCTACTCCTTGCTCAACGAAATGGACTCAAAACCACATATTAAACGCCTAATAATGTACCTGACTAGTAAGTATCTTAAAACCTATGGATTGCTATGTCTCTGAAAGTGAATCAATCGTGAGTACAGGGGCAAAAACGCAGCAGTGATAGGATTGGAGAGTTTTGGTGAGCAAATGAAGACCCTTTGAAGTCATATTGCATGTACCCATTCCACGGGTCTCAACTCTCCAGGTTTAAGGGATTCTTCCTTCAGCTAAAACATGCATGTGGAACCCAGAGTATGATCAACCGTGTGATCGGGAGACGTGTTGAAATATGTCTCAGTTCTCGTCCCCTGGTACTCGGGTGCAACATTCCAGATGCTTTACTAACACTCTCCCGACTTGGAGAGTCAGTGCCTTTAACCTCCTCTTTGGCCCAGTTTGCAAATTCCGCGGAAGATGAACAGGAATAGGGAGAACCAATGAGAGACTAGCTGGAGGTGTCTGGACGGGAAAATTTAACTCTCATTTCCCACCAGGAAGAGCAATTAACCAAAGGCTCAGCGTGCCATGCCGGAACCAGATTAGGGCCTGAAGCAATCCTGCGGTGTTGCGGCCAGCTCACAAGAAAGCGAGTTGAAGAAAGGAGCTCAGGGGCACTGTAATTCACAAACCTGCAGAGTTATAAATGACAGCTATCATCCAAAAATATACTGAAGTAAGGCTGCCAAGAGGACTTGAAAGCCGGGCAGAATTGCAGGAAACCGATTTCAGGAGGTAGACTGGAATTGCATTTAAAGCATAGGAAAAGAGGCAGAAGGTCGACAATGATGCACTTGGCCAAAAAGGGCGTATGCGTTTTTTCCTGAATATATTCAGGAAAAAACGCATACGTCCTTTTTGGCCAACCAAGCAAGCTTGCAAAGGAAATCTGCACTACAATGAAGTCTCACTTCCCCCCCGTCAAAAGGGCCATCTGAAAAAAGTGTAAAATCCAGAAAGGCAGGACAGGCCATGGAGAACTGGGAGCCTTGTTATGCTGATGGGCGGGATGTAACTTGCCAACAGCCACTCGGGAGAAGTGTATGGTGTTTCCTGAAACATCTAAAAAACAAAGCAACAGAGCCTAGGGCACTTCCACTTATGGTCCTATAGCTTAGGGAAATTAAAATCAAAAAGACACAGCCACCCCAAAGTTTGGGATGGCTCTGTTTACAAGAAACTCGTTTACGGTACAAGTTCAATATCGCATAAAGCGAAAAATGGATAAAGAAGTTGTGGTACTTACGTACAATGCAATATCACTCAGCAATGACATCTATGTCATCAAGCCCATAGCAGCATAATGAGTGGATTCAGGTATGATGATTCTAACTGAAATAAGTCACACAGAAAAAGAAACATCATAAGATATCACTAATACACGGAATGTAAACTTGGCTACACAGGAACTGAATTTCAAAACAGAACATGGTCCCAAATTTAGAAAACCAACTTATGCTTGCTTAAGGGGAAAGGTGAGTTGGGGTGCTGCATAAAACCAGAGATTGAAATGAGCACAGATAAAGTTCCTTAAGCCAAATATGTAATAGACAAGAGCTACTCCTTGCTCAACGAAATGGACTCAAAACCCCATATTAAACGCCTAATAATGTACCTGACTAGTAAGTATCTTAAAACCTATGGATTGCTATGTCTCTGAAAGTGAATCAATCGTGAGTACAGGGGCAAAAACGCAGCAGTGATAGGATTGGAGAGTTTTGGTGAGCAAATGAAGACCCTTTGAAGTCATATTGCATGGTACCCATTCCACGGGTCTCAACTCTCCAGGTTTAAGGGATTCTTCCTTCAGCTAAAACATGCATGTGGAACCCAGAGTATGATCAACCGTGTGATCGGGAGACGTGTTGAAATATGTCTCAGTTCTCGTCCCCTGGTACTCGGGTGCAACATTCCAGATGCTTTACTAACACTCTCCCAACTTGGAGAGTCAGTGCCTTTAACCTCCTGTTTGGCCCAGTTTGCAAATTCCGCGGAAGATGAACAGGAATAGGGAGAACCAATGAGAGACTAGCTGGAGGTGTCTGGACGGGAAAATTTAACTCTCATTTCCCACCAGGAAGAGGAATTAACCAAAGGCTCAGCGTGCCATGCCGGAACCAGATTAGGGCCTGAAGCAATCCTGCGGTGTTGCGGCCAGCTCACAAGAAAGCGAGTTGAAGAAAGGAGCTCAGGGGCACTGTAATTCACAAACCTGCAGAGTTATAAATGACAGCTATCATCCAAAAATATACTGAAGTAAGGCTGCCAAGAGGACTTGAAAGCCGGGCAGAATTGCAGGAAACCGATTTCAGGAGGTAGACTGGAATTGCATTTAAAGCATAGGAAAAGAGGCAGAAGGTCGACAATGATGCACTTGGCCAAAAAGGGCGTATGCGTTTTTTCCTGAATATATTCAGGAAAAAACGCATACGTCCTTTTTGGCCAACCAAGCAAGCTTGCAAAGGAAATCTGCACTACAATGAAGTCTCACTTCCCCCCCGTCAAAAGGGCCATCTGAAAAAAGTGTAAAATCCAGAAAGGCAGGACAGGCCATGGAGAACTGGGAGCCTTGTTATGCTGATGGGCGGGATGTAACTTGCGAACAGCCACTCGGGAGAAGTGTATGGTGTTTCCTGAAACATCTAAAAAACAAAGCAACAGAGCCTAGGGCACTTCCACTTATGGTCCTATAGCTTAGGGAAATTAAAATCAAAAAGACACAGCCACCCCAAAGTTTGGGATGGCTCTGTTTACAAGAAACTCGTTTACGGTACAAGTTCAATATCGCATAAAGCGAAAAATGGATAAAGAAGTTGTGGTACTTACGTACAATGCAATATCACTCAGCAATGACATCTATGTCATCAAGCCCATAGCATCATAATGAGTGGATTCAGGTATGATGATTCTAACTGAAATAAGTCACACAGAAAAAGAAACATCATAAGATATCACTAATACACGGAATGTAAACTTGGCTACACAGGAACTGAATTTCAAAACAGAACATGGTCCCAAATTTAGAAAATCAACTTATGCTTGCTTAAGGGGAAAGGTGAGTTGGGGTGCTGCATAAAACCAGAGATTGAAATGAGCACAGATAAAGTTCCTTAAGCCAAATATGTAATAGACAAGAGCTACTCCTTGCTCAACGAAATGGACTCAAAACCCCATATTAAACGCCTAATAATGTACCTGACTAGTAAGTATCTTAAAACCTATGGATTGCTATGTCTCTGAAAGTGAATCAATCGTGAGTACAGGGGCAAAAACGCAGCAGTGATAGGATTGGAGAGTTTTGGTGAGCAAATGAAGACCCTTTGAAGTCATATTGCATGGTACCCATTCCACGGGTCTCAACTCTCCAGGTTTAAGGGATTCTTCCTTCAGCTAAAACATGCATGTGGAACCCAGAGTATGATCAACCGTGTGATCGGGAGACGTGTTGAAATATGTCTCAGTTCTCGTCCCCTGGTACTCGGGTGCAACATTCCAGATGCTTTACTAACACTCTCCCGACTTGGAGAGTCAGTGCCTTTAACCTCCTGTTTGGCCCAGTTTGCAAATTCCGCGGAAGATGAACAGGAATAGGGAGAACCAATGAGAGACTAGCTGGAGGTGTCTGGACGGGAAAATTTAACTCTCATTTCCCACCAGGAAGAGGAATTAACCAAAGGCTCAGCGTGCCATGCCGGAACCAGATTAGGGCCTGAAGCAATCCTGCAGTGTTGTGGCCAGCTCACAAGAAAGCGAGTTGAAGAAAGGAGCTCAGGGGCACTGTAATTCACAAACCTGCAGAGTTATAAATGACAGCTATCATCCAAAAATATACTGAAGTAAGGCTGCCAAGAGGACTTGAAAGCCGGGCAGAATTGCAGGAAACCGATTTCAGGAGGTAGACTGGAATTGCATTTAAAGCATAGGAAAAGAGGCAGAAGGTCGACAATGATGCACTTGGCCAAAAAGGGCGTATGCGTTTTTTCCTGAATATATTCAGGAAAAAACGCATACGCACTTTTTGGCCAACCAAGCAAGCTTGCAAAGGAAATCTGCACTACAATGAAGTCTCACTTCCCCCCCGTCAAAAGGGCCATCTGAAAAAAGTGTAAAATCCAGAAAGGCAGGACAGGCCATGGAGAACTGGGAGCCTTGTTATGCTGATGGGTGGGATGTAAATTGCCAACAGCCACTGGGGAGAAGTGTATGGTGTTTCCTGAAACATCTAAAAAACAAAGCAACAGAGCCTAGGGCACTTCCACTTATGGTCCTGCAGCTTAGGGAAATTAAAATCAAAAAGACACAGCCACCCCAAAGTTTGGGATGGCTCTGTTTACAAGAAACTCGTTTACGGTACAAGTTCAATATCGCATAAAGCGAAAAATGGATAAAGAAGTTGTGGTACTTACGTACAATGCAATATCACTCAGCAATGACATCTATGTCATCAGGCCCATAGCAGCGTAATGAGTGGATTCAGGTATGATGATTCTAACTGAAATAAGTCACACAGAAAAAGAAACATCATAAGATATCACTAATACACGGAATGTAAACTTGGCTACACAGGAACTGAATTTCAAAACAGAACATGGTCCCAAATTTAGAAAATCAACTTATGCTTGCTTAAGGGGAAAGGTGAGTTGGGGTGCTGCATAAAACCAGAGATTGAAATGAGCACAGATAAAGTTCCTTAAGCCAAATATGTAATAGACAAGAGCTACTCCTTGCTCAACGAAATGGACTCAAAACCCCATATTAAACGCCTAATAATGTACCTGACTAGTAAGTATCTTAAAACCTATGGATTGCTATGTCTCTGAAAGTGAATCAATCGTGAGTACAGGGGCAAAAACGCAGCAGTGATAGGATTGGAGAGTTTTGGTGAGCAAATGAAGACCCTTTGAAGTCATATTGCATGTACCCATTCCACGGGTCTCAACTCTCCAGGTTTAAGGGATTCTTCCTTCAGCTAAAACATGCATGTGGAACCCAGAGTATGATCAACCGTGTGATCGGGAGACGTGTTGAAATATGTCTCAGTTCTCGTCCCCTGGTACTCGGGTGCAACATTCCAGATGCTTTACTAACACTCTCCCGACTTGGAGAGTCAGTGCCTTTAACCTCCTCTTTGGCCCAGTTTGCAAATTCCGCGGAAGATGAACAGGAATAGGGAGAACCAATGAGAGACTAGCTGGAGGTGTCTGGACGGGAAAATTTAACTCTCATTTCCCACCAGGAAGAGCAATTAACCAAAGGCTCAGCGTGCCATGCCGGAACCAGATTAGGGCCTGAAGCAATCCTGCGGTGTTGCGGCCAGCTCACAAGAAAGCGAGTTGAAGAAAGGAGCTCAGGGACACTGTAATTCACAAACCTGCAGAGTTATAAATGACAGCTATCATCCAAAAATATACTGAAGTAAGGCTGCCAAGAGGACTTGAAAGCCGGGCAGAATTGCAGGAAACCGATTTCAGGAGGTAGACTGGAATTGCATTTAAAGCATAGGAAAAGAGGCAGAAGGTCGACAATGATGCACTTGGCCAAAAAGGGCGTATGCGTTTTTTCCTGAATATATTCAGGAAAAAACGCATACGTCCTTTTTGGCCAACCAAGCAAGCTTGCAAAGGAAATCTGCACTACAATGAAGTCTCACTTCCCCCCCGTCAAAAGGGCCATCTGAAAAAAGTGTAAAATCCAGAAAGGCAGGACAGGCCATGGAGAACTGGGAGCCTTGTTATGCTGATGGGCGGGATGTAACTTGCCAACAGCCACTCGGGAGAAGTGTATGGTGTTTCCTGAAACATCTAAAAAACAAAGCAACAGAGCCTAGGGCACTTCCACTTATGGTCCTATAGCTTAGGGAAATTAAAATCAAAAAGACACAGCCACCCCAAAGTTTGGGATGGCTCTGTTTACAAGAAACTCGTTTACGGTACAAGTTCAATATCGCATAAAGCGAAAAATGGATAAAGAAGTTGTGGTACTTACGTACAATGCAATATCACTCAGCAATGACATCTATGTCATCAAGCCCATAGCAGCATAATGAGTGGATTCAGGTATGATGATTCTAACTGAAATAAGTCACACAGAAAAAGAAACATCATAAGATATCACTAATACACGGAATGTAAACTTGGCTACACAGGAACTGAATTTCAAAACAGAACATGGTCCCAAATTTAGAAAACCAACTTATGCTTGCTTAAGGGGAAAGGTGAGTTGGGGTGCTGCATAAAACCAGAGATTGAAATGAGCACAGATAAAGTTCCTTAAGCCAAATATGTAATAGACAAGAGCTACTCCTTGCTCAACGAAATGGACTCAAAACCCCATATTAAACGCCTAATAATGTACCTGACTAGTAAGTATCTTAAAACCTATGGATTGCTATGTCTCTGAAAGTGAATCAATCGTGAGTACAGGGGCAAAAACGCAGCAGTGATAGGATTGGAGAGTTTTGGTGAGCAAATGAAGACCCTTTGAAGTCATATTGCATGGTACCCATTCCACGGGTCTCAACTCTCCAGGTTTAAGGGATTCTTCCTTCAGCTAAAACATGCATGTGGAACCCAGAGTATGATCAACCGTGTGATCGGGAGACGTGTTGAAATATGTCTCAGTTCTCGTCCCCTGGTACTCGGGTGCAACATTCCAGATGCTTTACTAACACTCTCCCAACTTGGAGAGTCAGTGCCTTTAACCTCCTGTTTGGCCCAGTTTGCAAATTCCGCGGAAGATGAACAGGAATAGGGAGAACCAATGAGAGACTAGCTGGAGGTGTCTGGACGGGAAAATTTAACTCTCATTTCCCACCAGGAAGAGCAATTAACCAAAGGCTCAGCGTGCCATGCCGGAACCAGATTAGGGCCTGAAGCAATCCTGCGGTGTTGCGGCCAGCTCACAAGAAAGCGAGTTGAAGAAAGGAGCTCAGGGGCACTGTAATTCACAAACCTGCAGAGTTATAAATGACAGCTATCATCCAAAAATATACTGAAGTAAGGCTGCCAAGAGGACTTGAAAGCCGGGCAGAATTGCAGGAAACCGATTTCAGGAGGTAGACTGGAATTGCATTTAAAGCATAGGAAAAGAGGCAGAAGGTCGACAATGATGCACTTGGCCAAAAAGGGCGTATGCGTTTTTTCCTGAATATATTCAGGAAAAAACGCATACGTCCTTTTTGGCCAACCAAGCAAGCTTGCAAAGGAAATCTGCACTACAATGAAGTCTCACTTCCCCCCCGTCAAAAGGGCCATCTGAAAAAAGTGTAAAATCCAGAAAGGCAGGACAGGCCATGGAGAACTGGGAGCCTTGTTATGCTGATGGGCGGGATGTAACTTGCGAACAGCCACTCGGGAGAAGTGTATGGTGTTTCCTGAAACATCTAAAAAACAAAGCAACAGAGCCTAGGGCACTTCCACTTATGGTCCTATAGCTTAGGGAAATTAAAATCAAAAAGACACAGCCACCCCAAAGTTTGGGATGGCTCTGTTTACAAGAAACTCGTTTACGGTACAAGTTCAATATCGCATAAAGCGAAAAATGGATAAAGAAGTTGTGGTACTTACGTACAATGCAATATCACTCAGCAATGACATCTATGTCATCAAGCCCATAGCATCATAATGAGTGGATTCAGGTATGATGATTCTAACTGAAATAAGTCACACAGAAAAAGAAACATCATAAGATATCACTAATACACGGAATGTAAACTTGGCTACACAGGAACTGAATTTCAAAACAGAACATGGTCCCAAATTTAGAAAATCAACTTATGCTTGCTTAAGGGGAAAGGTGAGTTGGGGTGCTGCATAAAACCAGAGATTGAAATGAGCACAGATAAAGTTCCTTAAGCCAAATATGTAATAGACAAGAGCTACTCCTTGCTCAACGAAATGGACTCAAAACCCCATATTAAACGCCTAATAATGTACCTGACTAGTAAGTATCTTAAAACCTATGGATTGCTATGTCTCTGAAAGTGAATCAATCGTGAGTACAGGGGCAAAAACGCAGCAGTGATAGGATTGGAGAGTTTTGGTGAGCAAATGAAGACCCTTTGAAGTCATATTGCATGGTACCCATTCCACGGGTCTCAACTCTCCAGGTTTAAGGGATTCTTCCTTCAGCTAAAACATGCATGTGGAACCCAGAGTATGATCAACCGTGTGATCGGGAGACGTGTTGAAATATGTCTCAGTTCTCGTCCCCTGGTACTCGGGTGCAACATTCCAGATGCTTTACTAACACTCTCCCGACTTGGAGAGTCAGTGCCTTTAACCTCCTGTTTGGCCCAGTTTGCAAATTCCGCGGAAGATGAACAGGAATAGGGAGAACCAATGAGAGACTAGCTGGAGGTGTCTGGACGGGAAAATTTAACTCTCATTTCCCACCAGGAAGAGGAATTAACCAAAGGCTCAGCGTGCCATGCCGGAACCAGATTAGGGCCTGAAGCAATCCTGCAGTGTTGTGGCCAGCTCACAAGAAAGCGAGTTGAAGAAAGGAGCTCAGGGGCACTGTAATTCACAAACCTGCAGAGTTATAAATGACAGCTATCATCCAAAAATATACTGAAGTAAGGCTGCCAAGAGGACTTGAAAGCCGGGCAGAATTGCAGGAAACCGATTTCAGGAGGTAGACTGGAATTGCATTTAAAGCATAGGAAAAGAGGCAGAAGGTCGACAATGATGCACTTGGCCAAAAAGGGCGTATGCGTTTTTTCCTGAATATATTCAGGAAAAAACGCATACGCCCTTTTTGGCCAACCAAGCAAGCTTGCAAAGGAAATCTGCACTACAATGAAGTCTCACTTCCCCCCCGTCAAAAGGGCCATCTGAAAAAAGTGTAAAATCCAGAAAGGCAGGACAGGCCATGGAGAACTGGGAGCCTTGTTATGCTGATGGGTGGGATGTAAATTGCCAACAGCCACTGGGGAGAAGTGTATGGTGTTTCCTGAAACATCTAAAAAACAAAGCAACAGAGCCTAGGGCACTTCCACTTATGGTCCTGCAGCTTAGGGAAATTAAAATCAAAAAGACACAGCCACCCCAAAGTTTGGGATGGCTCTGTTTACAAGAAACTCGTTTACGGTACAAGTTCAATATCGCATAAAGCGAAAAATGGATAAAGAAGTTGTGGTACTTACGTACAATGCAATATCACTCAGCAATGACATCTATGTCATCAGGCCCATAGCAGCGTAATGAGTGGATTCAGGTATGATGATTCTAACTGAAATAAGTCACACAGAAAAAGAAACATCATAAGATATCACTAATACACGGAATGTAAACTTGGCTACACAGGAACTGAATTTCAAAACAGAACATGGTCCCAAATTTAGAAAATCAACTTATGCTTGCTTAAGGGGAAAGGTGAGTTGCGGTGCTGCATAAAACCAGAGATTGAAATGAGCACAGATAAAGTTCCTTAAGCCAAATATGTAATAGACAAGAGCTACTCCTTGCTCAACGAAATGGACTCAAAACCCCATATTAAACGCCTAATAATGTACCTGACTAGTAAGTATCTTAAAACCTATGGATTGCTATGTCTCTGAAAGTGAATCAATCGTGAGTACAGGGGCAAAAACGCAGCAGTGATAGGATTGGAGAGTTTTGGTGAGCAAATGAAGACCCTTTGAAGTCATATTGCATGTACCCATTCCACGGGTCTCAACTCTCCAGGTTTAAGGGATTCTTCCTTCAGCTAAAACATGCATGTGGAACCCAGAGTATGATCAACCGTGTGATCGGGAGACGTGTTGAAATATGTCTCAGTTCTCGTCCCCTGGTACTCGGGTGCAACATTCCAGATGCTTTACTAACACTCTCCCGACTTGGAGAGTCAGTGCCTTTAACCTCCTCTTTGGCCCAGTTTGCAAATTCCGCGGAAGATGAACAGGAATAGGGAGAACCAATGAGAGACTAGCTGGAGGTGTCTGGACGGGAAAATTTAACTCTCATTTCCCACCAGGAAGAGGAATTAACCAAAGGCTCAGCGTGCCATGCCGGAACCAGATTAGGGCCTGAAGCAATCCTGCGGTGTTGCGGCCAGCTCACAAGAAAGCGAGTTGAAGAAAGGAGCTCAGGGGCACTGTAATTCACAAACCTGCAGAGTTATAAATGACAGCTATCATCCAAAAATATACTGAAGTAAGGCTGCCAAGAGGACTTGAAAGCCGGGCAGAATTGCAGGAAACCGATTTCAGGAGGTAGACTGGAATTGCATTTAAAGCATAGGAAAAGAGGCAGAAGGTCGACAATGATGCACTTGGCCAAAAAGGGCGTATGCGTTTTTTCCTGAATATATTCAGGAAAAAACGCATACGTCCTTTTTGGCCAACCAAGCAAGCTTGCAAAGGAAATCTGCACTACAATGAAGTCTCACTTCCCCCCCGTCAAAAGGGCCATCTGAAAAAAGTGTAAAATCCAGAAAGGCAGGACAGGCCATGGAGAACTGGGAGCCTTGTTATGCTGATGGGCGGGATGTAACTTGCCAACAGCCACTCGGGAGAAGTGTATGGTGTTTCCTGAAACATCTAAAAAACAAAGCAACAGAGCCTAGGGCACTTCCACTTATGGTCCTATAGCTTAGGGAAATTAAAATCAAAAAGACACAGCCACCCCAAAGTTTGGGATGGCTCTGTTTACAAGAAACTCGTTTACGGTACAAGTTCAATATCGCATAAAGCGAAAAATGGATAAAGAAGTTGTGGTACTTACGTACAATGCAATATCACTCAGCAATGACATCTATGTCATCAAGCCCATAGCAGCATAATGAGTGGATTCAGGTATGATGATTCTAACTGAAATAAGTCACACAGAAAAAGAAACATCATAAGATATCACTAATACACGGAATGTAAACTTGGCTACACAGGAACTGAATTTCAAAACAGAACATGGTCCCAAATTTAGAAAACCAACTTATGCTTGCTTAAGGGGAAAGGTGAGTTGGGGTGCTGCATAAAACCAGAGATTGAAATGAGCACAGATAAAGTTCCTTAAGCCAAATATGTAATAGACAAGAGCTACTCCTTGCTCAACGAAATGGACTCAAAACCCCATATTAAACGCCTAATAATGTACCTGACTAGTAAGTATCTTAAAACCTATGGATTGCTATGTCTCTGAAAGTGAATCAATCGTGAGTACAGGGGCAAAAACGCAGCAGTGATAGGATTGGAGAGTTTTGGTGAGCAAATGAAGACCCTTTGAAGTCATATTGCATGTACCCATTCCACGGGTCTCAACTCTCCAGGTTTAAGGGATTCTTCCTTCAGCTAAAACATGCATGTGGAACCCAGAGTATGATCAACCGTGTGATCGGGAGACGTGTTGAAATATGTCTCAGTTCTCGTCCCCTGGTACTCGGGTGCAACATTCCAGATGCTTTACTAACACTCTCCCGACTTGGAGAGTCAGTGCCTTTAACCTCCTCTTTGGCCCAGTTTGCAAATTCCGCGGAAGATGAACAGGAATAGGGAGAACCAATGAGAGACTAGCTGGAGGTGTCTGGACGGGAAAATTTAACTCTCATTTCCCACCAGGAAGAGGAATTAACCAAAGGCTCAGCGTGCCATGCCGGAACCAGATTAGGGCCTGAAGCAATCCTGCGGTGTTGCGGCCAGCTCACAAGAAAGCGAGTTGAAGAAAGGAGCTCAGGGGCACTGTAATTCACAAACCTGCAGAGTTATAAATGACAGCTATCATCCAAAAATATACTGAAGTAAGGCTGCCAAGAGGACTTGAAAGCCGGGCAGAATTGCAGGAAACCGATTTCAGGAGGTAGACTGGAATTGCATTTAAAGCATAGGAAAAGAGGCAGAAGGTCGACAATGATGCACTTGGCCAAAAAGGGCGTATGCGTTTTTTCCTGAATATATTCAGGAAAAAACGCATACGTCCTTTTTGGCCAACCAAGCAAGCTTGCAAAGGAAATCTGCACTACAATGAAGTCTCACTTCCCCCCCGTCAAAAGGGCCATCTGAAAAAAGTGTAAAATCCAGAAAGGCAGGACAGGCCATGGAGAACTGGGAGCCTTGTTATGCTGATGGGCGGGATGTAACTTGCCAACAGCCACTCGGGAGAAGTGTATGGTGTTTCCTGAAACATCTAAAAAACAAAGCAACAGAGCCTAGGGCACTTCCACTTATGGTCCTATAGCTTAGGGAAATTAAAATCAAAAAGACACAGCCACCCCAAAGTTTGGGATGGCTCTGTTTACAAGAAACTCGTTTACGGTACAAGTTCAATATCGCATAAAGCGAAAAATGGATAAAGAAGTTGTGGTACTTACGTACAATGCAATATCACTCAGCAATGACATCTATGTCATCAAGCCCATAGCAGCATAATGAGTGGATTCAGGTATGATGATTCTAACTGAAATAAGTCACACAGAAAAAGAAACATCATAAGATATCACTAATACACGGAATGTAAACTTGGCTACACAGGAACTGAATTTCAAAACAGAACATGGTCCCAAATTTAGAAAACCAACTTATGCTTGCTTAAGGGGAAAGGTGAGTTGGGGTGCTGCATAAAACCAGAGATTGAAATGAGCACAGATAAAGTTCCTTAAGCCAAATATGTAATAGACAAGAGCTACTCCTTGCTCAACGAAATGGACTCAAAACCCCATATTAAACGCCTAATAATGTACCTGACTAGTAAGTATCTTAAAACCTATGGATTGCTATGTCTCTGAAAGTGAATCAATCGTGAGTACAGGGGCAAAAACGCAGCAGTGATAGGATTGGAGAGTTTTGGTGAGCAAATGAAGACCCTTTGAAGTCATATTGCATGGTACCCATTCCACGGGTCTCAACTCTCCAGGTTTAAGGGATTCTTCCTTCAGCTAAAACATGCATGTGGAACCCAGAGTATGATCAACCGTGTGATCGGGAGACGTGTTGAAATATGTCTCAGTTCTCGTCCCCTGGTACTCGGGTGCAACATTCCAGATGCTTTACTAACACTCTCCCGACTTGGAGAGTCAGTGCCTTTAACCTCCTGTTTGGCCCAGTTTGCAAATTCCGCGGAAGATGAACAGGAATAGGGAGAACCAATGAGAGACTAGCTGGAGGTGTCTGGACGGGAAAATTAACTCTCATTTCCCACCAGGAAGAGGAATTAACCAAAGGCTCAGCGTGCCATGCCGGAACCAGATTAGGGCCTGAAGCAATCCTGCAGTGTTGTGGCCAGCTCACAAGAAAGCGAGTTGAAGAAAGGAGCTCAGGGGCACTGTAATTCACAAACCTGCAGAGTTATAAATGACAGCTATCATCCAAAAATATACTGAAGTAAGGCTGCCAAGAGGACTTGAAAGCCGGGCAGAATTGCAGGAAACCGATTTCAGGAGGTAGACTGGAATTGCATTTAAAGCATAGGAAAAGAGGCAGAAGGTCGACAATGATGCACTTGGCCAAAAAGGGCGTATGCGTTTTTTCCTGAATATATTCAGGAAAAAACGCATACGCCCTTTTTGGCCAACCAAGCAAGCTTGCAAAGGAAATCTGCACTACAATGAAGTCTCACTTCCCCCCCGTCAAAAGGGCCATCTGAAAAAAGTGTAAAATCCAGAAAGGCAGGACAGGCCATGGAGAACTGGGAGCCTTGTTATGCTGATGGGTGGGATGTAAATTGCCAACAGCCACTGGGGAGAAGTGTATGGTGTTTCCTGAAACATCTAAAAAACAAAGCAACAGAGCCTAGGGCACTTCCACTTATGGTCCTGCAGCTTAGGGAAATTAAAATCAAAAAGACACAGCCACCCCAAAGTTTGGGATGGCTCTGTTTACAAGAAACTCGTTTACGGTACAAGTTCAATATCGCATAAAGCGAAAAATGGATAAAGAAGTTGTGGTACTTACGTACAATGCAATATCACTCAGCAATGACATCTATGTCATCAGGCCCATAGCAGCGTAATGAGTGGATTCAGGTATGATGATTCTAACTGAAATAAGTCACACAGAAAAAGAAACATCATAAGATATCACTAATACACGGAATGTAAACTTGGCTACACAGGAACTGAATTTCAAAACAGAACATGGTCCCAAATTTAGAAAACCAACTTATGCTTGCTTAAGGGGAAAGGTGAGTTGGGGTGCTGCATAAAACCAGAGATTGAAATGAGCACAGATAAAGTTCCTTAAGCCAAATATGTAATAGACAAGAGCTACTCCTTGCTCAACGAAATGGACTCAAAACCCCATATTAAACGCCTAATAATGTACCTGACTAGTAAGTATCTTAAAACCTATGGATTGCTATGTCTCTGAAAGTGAATCAATCGTGAGTACAGGGGCAAAAACGCAGCAGTGATAGGATTGGAGAGTTTTGGTGAGCAAATGAAGACCCTTTGAAGTCATATTGCATGTACCCATTCCACGGGTCTCAACTCTCCAGGTTTAAGGGATTCTTCCTTCAGCTAAAACATGCATGTGGAACCCAGAGTATGATCAACCGTGTGATCGGGAGACGTGTTGAAATATGTCTCAGTTCTCGTCCCCTGGTACTCGGGTGCAACATTCCAGATGCTTTACTAACACTCTCCCGACTTGGAGAGTCAGTGCCTTTAACCTCCTCTTTGGCCCAGTTTGCAAATTCCGCGGAAGATGAACAGGAATAGGGAGAACCAATGAGAGACTAGCTGGAGGTGTCTGGACGGGAAAATTTAACTCTCATTTCCCACCAGGAAGAGCAATTAACCAAAGGCTCAGCGTGCCATGCCGGAACCAGATTAGGGCCTGAAGCAATCCTGCGGTGTTGCGGCCAGCTCACAAGAAAGCGAGTTGAAGAAAGGAGCTCAGGGGCACTGTAATTCACAAACCTGCAGAGTTATAAATGACAGCTATCATCCAAAAATATACTGAAGTAAGGCTGCCAAGAGGACTTGAAAGCCGGGCAGAATTGCAGGAAACCGATTTCAGGAGGTAGACTGGAATTGCATTTAAAGCATAGGAAAAGAGGCAGAAGGTCGACAATGATGCACTTGGCCAAAAAGGGCGTATGCGTTTTTTCCTGAATATATTCAGGAAAAAACGCATACGTCCTTTTTGGCCAACCAAGCAAGCTTGCAAAGGAAATCTGCACTACAATGAAGTCTCACTTCCCCCCCGTCAAAAGGGCCATCTGAAAAAAGTGTAAAATCCAGAAAGGCAGGACAGGCCATGGAGAACTGGGAGCCTTGTTATGCTGATGGGCGGGATGTAACTTGCCAACAGCCACTCGGGAGAAGTGTATGGTGTTTCCTGAAACATCTAAAAAACAAAGCAACAGAGCCTAGGGCACTTCCACTTATGGTCCTATAGCTTAGGGAAATTAAAATCAAAAAGACACAGCCACCCCAAAGTTTGGGATGGCTCTGTTTACAAGAAACTCGTTTACGGTACAAGTTCAATATCGCATAAAGCGAAAAATGGATAAAGAAGTTGTGGTACTTACGTACAATGCAATATCACTCAGCAATGACATCTATGTCATCAAGCCCATAGCAGCATAATGAGTGGATTCAGGTATGATGATTCTAACTGAAATAAGTCACACAGAAAAAGAAACATCATAAGATATCACTAATACACGGAATGTAAACTTGGCTACACAGGAACTGAATTTCAAAACAGAACATGGTCCCAAATTTAGAAAACCAACTTATGCTTGCTTAAGGGGAAAGGTGAGTTGGGGTGCTGCATAAAACCAGAGATTGAAATGAGCACAGATAAAGTTCCTTAAGCCAAATATGTAATAGACAAGAGCTACTCCTTGCTCAACGAAATGGACTCAAAACCCCATATTAAACGCCTAATAATGTACCTGACTAGTAAGTATCTTAAAACCTATGGATTGCTATGTCTCTGAAAGTGAATCAATCGTGAGTACAGGGGCAAAAACGCAGCAGTGATAGGATTGGAGAGTTTTGGTGAGCAAATGAAGACCCTTTGAAGTCATATTGCATGGTACCCATTCCACGGGTCTCAACTCTCCAGGTTTAAGGGATTCTTCCTTCAGCTAAAACATGCATGTGGAACCCAGAGTATGATCAACCGTGTGATCGGGAGACGTGTTGAAATATGTCTCAGTTCTCGTCCCCTGGTACTCGGGTGCAACATTCCAGATGCTTTACTAACACTCTCCCGACTTGGAGAGTCAGTGCCTTTAACCTCCTGTTTGGCCCAGTTTGCAAATTCCGTGGAAGATGAACAGGAATAGGGAGAACCAATGAGAGACTAGCTGGAGGTGTCTGGACGGGAAAATTTATCTCTCATTTCCCACCAGGAAGAGGAATTAACCAAAGGCTCAGTGTGCCATGCCGGAACCAGAGTAGGGCCTGAAGCAATCCTGCGGTGTTGCGGCCAGCTCACAAGAAAGCGAGTTGAAGAAAGGAGCTCAGGGGCACTGTAATTCACAAACCTGCAGAGTTATAAATGACAGCTATCATCCAAAAATATACTGAAGTAAGGCTGCCAAGAGGACTTGAAAGCCGGGCAGAATTGCAGGAAACCGATTTCAGGAGGTAGACTGGAATTGCATTTAAAGCATAGGAAAAGAGGCAGAAGGTCGACAATGATGCACTTGGCCAAAAAGGGCGTATGCGTTTTTTCCTGAATATATTCAGGAAAAAACGCATACGCCCTTTTTGGCCAACCAAGCAAGCTTGCAAAGGAAATCTGCACTACAATGAAGTCTCACTTCCCCCCCGTCAAAAGGGCCATCTGAAAAAAGTGTAAAATCCAGAAAGGCAGGACAGGCCATGGAGAACTGGGAGCCTTGTTATGCTGATGGGCGGGATGTAAATTGCCAACAGCCACTTGGGAGAAGTGTATGGTGTTTCCTGAAACATCTAAAAAACAAAGCAACAGAGCCTAGGGCACTTCCACTTATGGTCCTATAGCTTAGGGAAATTAAAATCAAAAAGACACAGCCACCCCAAAGTTTGGGATGGCTCTGTTTACAAGAAACTCGTTTACGGTACAAGTTCAATATCGCATAAAGCGAAAAATGGATAAAGAAGTTGTGGTACTTACGTACAATGCAATATCACTCAGCAATGACATCTATGTCATCAAGCCCATAGCAGCATAATGAGTGGATTCAGGTATGATGATTCTAACTGAAATAAGTCACACAGAAAAAGAAACATCATAAGATATCACTAATACACGGAATGTAAACTTGGCTACACAGGAACTGAATTTCAAAACAGAACATGGTCCCAAATTTAGAAAACCAACTTATGCTTGCTTAAGGGGAAAGGTGAGTTGGGGTGCTGCATAAAACCAGAGATTGAAATGAGCACAGATAAAGTTCCTTAAGCCAAATATGTAATAGACAAGAGCTACTCCTTGCTCAACGAAATGGACTCAAAACCCCATATTAAACGCCTAATAATGTACCTGACTAGTAAGTATCTTAAAACCTATGGATTGCTATGTCTCTGAAAGTGAATCAATCGTGAGTACAGGGGCAAAAACGCAGCAGTGATAGGATTGGAGAGTTTTGGTGAGCAAATGAAGACCCTTTGAAGTCATATTGCATGTACCCATTCCACGGGTCTCAACTCTCCAGGTTTAAGGGATTCTTCCTTCAGCTAAAACATGCATGTGGAACCCAGAGTATGATCAACCGTGTGATCGGGAGACGTGTTGAAATATGTCTCAGTTCTCGTCCCCTGGTACTCGGGTGCAACATTCCAGATGCTTTACTAACACTCTCCCGACTTGGAGAGTCAGTGCCTTTAACCTCCTCTTTGGCCCAGTTTGCAAATTCCGCGGAAGATGAACAGGAATAGGGAGAACCAATGAGAGACTAGCTGGAGGTGTCTGGACGGGAAAATTTAACTCTCATTTCCCACCAGGAAGAGCAATTAACCAAAGGCTCAGCGTGCCATGCCGGAACCAGATTAGGGCCTGAAGCAATCCTGCGGTGTTGCGGCCAGCTCACAAGAAAGCGAGTTGAAGAAAGGAGCTCAGGGGCACTGTAATTCACAAACCTGCAGAGTTATAAATGACAGCTATCATCCAAAAATATACTGAAGTAAGGCTGCCAAGAGGACTTGAAAGCCGGGCAGAATTGCAGGAAACCGATTTCAGGAGGTAGACTGGAATTGCATTTAAAGCATAGGAAAAGAGGCAGAAGGTCGACAATGATGCACTTGGCCAAAAAGGGCGTATGCGTTTTTTCCTGAATATATTCAGGAAAAAACGCATACGTCCTTTTTGGCCAACCAAGCAAGCTTGCAAAGGAAATCTGCACTACAATGAAGTCTCACTTCCCCCCCGTCAAAAGGGCCATCTGAAAAAAGTGTAAAATCCAGAAAGGCAGGACAGGCCATGGAGAACTGGGAGCCTTGTTATGCTGATGGGCGGGATGTAACTTGCCAACAGCCACTCGGGAGAAGTGTATGGTGTTTCCTGAAACATCTAAAAAACAAAGCAACAGAGCCTAGGGCACTTCCACTTATGGTCCTATAGCTTAGGGAAATTAAAATCAAAAAGACACAGCCACCCCAAAGTTTGGGATGGCTCTGTTTACAAGAAACTCGTTTACGGTACAAGTTCAATATCGCATAAAGCGAAAAATGGATAAAGAAGTTGTGGTACTTACGTACAATGCAATATCACTCAGCAATGACATCTATGTCATCAAGCCCATAGCAGCATAATGAGTGGATTCAGGTATGATGATTCTAACTGAAATAAGTCACACAGAAAAAGAAACATCATAAGATATCACTAATACACGGAATGTAAACTTGGCTACACAGGAACTGAATTTCAAAACAGAACATGGTCCCAAATTTAGAAAACCAACTTATGCTTGCTTAAGGGGAAAGGTGAGTTGGGGTGCTGCATAAAACCAGAGATTGAAATGAGCACAGATAAAGTTCCTTAAGCCAAATATGTAATAGACAAGAGCTACTCCTTGCTCAACGAAATGGACTCAAAACCCCATATTAAACGCCTAATAATGTACCTGACTAGTAAGTATCTTAAAACCTATGGATTGCTATGTCTCTGAAAGTGAATCAATCGTGAGTACAGGGGCAAAAACGCAGCAGTGATAGGATTGGAGAGTTTTGGTGAGCAAATGAAGACCCTTTGAAGTCATATTGCATGGTACCCATTCCACGGGTCTCAACTCTCCAGGTTTAAGGGATTCTTCCTTCAGCTAAAACATGCATGTGGAACCCAGAGTATGATCAACCGTGTGATCGGGAGACGTGTTGAAATATGTCTCAGTTCTCGTCCCCTGGTACTCGGGTGCAACATTCCAGATGCTTTACTAACACTCTCCCAACTTGGAGAGTCAGTGCCTTTAACCTCCTGTTTGGCCCAGTTTGCAAATTCCGCGGAAGATGAACAGGAATAGGGAGAACCAATGAGAGACTAGCTGGAGGTGTCTGGACGGGAAAATTTAACTCTCATTTCCCACCAGGAAGAGCAATTAACCAAAGGCTCAGCGTGCCATGCCGGAACCAGATTAGGGCCTGAAGCAATCCTGCGGTGTTGCGGCCAGCTCACAAGAAAGCGAGTTGAAGAAAGGAGCTCAGGGGCACTGTAATTCACAAACCTGCAGAGTTATAAATGACAGCTATCATCCAAAAATATACTGAAGTAAGGCTGCCAAGAGGACTTGAAAGCCGGGCAGAATTGCAGGAAACCGATTTCAGGAGGTAGACTGGAATTGCATTTAAAGCATAGGAAAAGAGGCAGAAGGTCGACAATGATGCACTTGGCCAAAAAGGGCGTATGCGTTTTTTCCTGAATATATTCAGGAAAAAACGCATACGTCCTTTTTGGCCAACCAAGCAAGCTTGCAAAGGAAATCTGCACTACAATGAAGTCTCACTTCCCCCCCGTCAAAAGGGCCATCTGAAAAAAGTGTAAAATCCAGAAAGGCAGGACAGGCCATGGAGAACTGGGAGCCTTGTTATGCTGATGGGCGGGATGTAACTTGCGAACAGCCACTCGGGAGAAGTGTATGGTGTTTCCTGAAACATCTAAAAAACAAAGCAACAGAGCCTAGGGCACTTCCACTTATGGTCCTATAGCTTAGGGAAATTAAAATCAAAAAGACACAGCCACCCCAAAGTTTGGGATGGCTCTGTTTACAAGAAACTCGTTTACGGTACAAGTTCAATATCGCATAAAGCGAAAAATGGATAAAGAAGTTGTGGTACTTACGTACAATGCAATATCACTCAGCAATGACATCTATGTCATCAAGCCCATAGCATCATAATGAGTGGATTCAGGTATGATGATTCTAACTGAAATAAGTCACACAGAAAAAGAAACATCATTAGATATCACTAATACACGGAATGTAAACTTGGCTACACAGGAACTGAATTTCAAAACAGAACATGGTCCCAAATTTAGAAAATCAACTTATGCTTGCTTAAGGGGAAAGGTGAGTTGGGGTGCTGCATAAAACCAGAGATTGAAATGAGCACAGATAAAGTTCCTTAAGCCA
The DNA here is from genome assembly GCF_937001465.1 of Orcinus orca. Taxonomy (NCBI): domain Eukaryota; kingdom Metazoa; phylum Chordata; class Mammalia; order Artiodactyla; family Delphinidae; genus Orcinus; species Orcinus orca. Next base: position 3,003,165 of record NW_026043992.1, read on the forward strand.
AATATGTAATAGACAAGAGCTACTCCTTGCTCAACGAAATGGACTCAAAACCCCATATTAAACGCCTAATAATGTACCTGACTAGTAAGTATCTTAAAACCTATGGATTGCTATGTCTCTGAAAGTGAATCAATCGTGAGTACAGGGGCAAAAACGCAGCAGTGATAGGATTGGAGAGTTTTGGTGAGCAAATGAAGACCCTTTGAAGTCATATTGCATGGTACCCATTCCACGGGTCTCAACTCTCCAGGTTTAAGGGATTCTTCCTTCAGCTAAAACATGCATGTGGAACCCAGAGTATGATCAACCGTGTGATCGGGAGACGTGTTGAAATATGTCTCAGTTCTCGTCCCCTGGTACTCGGGTGCAACATTCCAGATGCTTTACTAACACTCTCCCGACTTGGAGAGTCAGTGCCTTTAACCTCCTCTTTGGCCCAGTTTGCAAACTCCACGGAAGATGAACAGGAATAGGGAGAACCAATGAGAGACTAGCTGGAGGTGTCTGGACGGGAAAATTTAACTCTCATTTCCCACCAGGAAGAGGAATTAACCAAAGGCTCAGCGTGCCATGCCAGAACCAGATTAGGGCCTGAAGCAATCCTGCGGTGTTGCGGCCAGCTCACAAGAAAGCGAGTTGAAGAAAGGAGCTCAGGGGCAGTGTAATTCACAAACCTGCAGAGTTATAAATGACAGCTATCATCCAAAAATATACTGAAGTAAGGCTGCCAAGAGGACTTGAAAGCCGGGCAGAATTGCAGGAAACCAATTTCAGGAGGTAGACTGGAATTGCATTTAAAGCATAGGAAAAGAGGCAGAAGGTCGACAATGATGCACTTGGCCAAAAAGGGCGTATGCGTTTTTTCCTGAATATATTCAGGAAAAAACGCATACGCCCTTTTTGGCCAACCAAGCAAGCTTGCAAAGGAAATCTGCACTACAATGAAGTCTAACTTCCCCCCCCCCGTCAAAAGGGCCATCTGAAAAAAGTGTAAAATCCAGAAAGGCAGGACAGACTATGGAGAACTGGGAGCCTTGTTATGCTGATGGGCGGGATGTAACTTGCCAACAGCCACTCGGGAGAAGTGTATGGTGTTTCCTGAAACATCTAAAAAACAAAGCAACAGAGCCTAGGGCACTTCCACTTATGGTCCTATAGCTTAGGGAAATTAAAATCAAAAAGACACAGCCACCCCAAAGTTTGGGATGGCTCTGTTTACAAGAAACTCGTTTACGGTACAAGTTCAATATCGCATAAAGCGAAAAATGGATAAAGAAGTTGTGGTACTTACGTACAATGCAATATCACTCAGCAATGACATCTATGTCATCAAGCCCATAGCAGCATAATGAGTGGATTCAGGTATGATGATTCTAACTGAAATAAGTCACACAGAAAAAGAAACATCATAAGATATCACTAATACACGGAATGTAAACTTGGCTACACAGGAACTGAATTTCAAAACAGAACATGGTCCCAAATTTAGAAAACCAACTTATGCTTGCTTAAGGGGAAAGGTGAGTTGGGGTGCTGCATAAAACCAGAGATTGAAATGAGCACAGATAAAGTTCCTTAAGCCAAATATGTAATAGACAAGAGCTACTCCTTGCTCAACGAAATGGACTCAAAACCCCATATTAAACGCCTAATAATGTACCTGACTAGTAAGTATCTTAAAACCTATGGATTGCTATGTCTCTGAAAGTGAATCAATCGTGAGTACAGGGGCAAAAACGCAGCAGTGATAGGATTGGAGAGTTTTGGTGAGCAAATGAAGACCCTTTGAAGTCATATTGCATGGTACCCATTCCACGGGTCTCAACTCTCCAGGTTTAAGGGATTCTTCCTTCAGCTAAAACATGCATGTGGAACCCAGAGTATGATCAACCGTGTGATCGGGAGACGTGTTGAAATATGTCTCAGTTCTCGTCCCCTGGTACTCGGGTGCAACATTCCAGATGCTTTACTAACACTCTCCCGACTTGGAGAGTCAGTGCCTTTAACCTCCTGTTTGGCCTAGTTTGCAAATTCCGTGGAAGATGAACAGGAATAGGGAGAACCAATGAGAGACTAGCTGGAGGTGTCTGGACGGGAAAATTTAACTCTCATTTCCCAACAGGAAGAGGAATTAACCAAAGGCTCAGCGTGCCATGCCGGAACCAGATTAGGGCCTGAAGCAATCCTGCGGTGTTGCGGCCAGCTCACAAGAAAGCGAGTTGAAGAAAGGAGCTCAGGGGCATTGTAATTCACAAACCTGCAGAGTTATAAATGACAGCTATCATCCAAAAATATACTGAAGTAAGGCTGCCAAGAGGACTTGAAAGCCGGGCAGAATTGCAGGAAACCGATTTCAGGAGGTAGACTGGAATTGCATTTAAAGCATAGGAAAAGAGGCAGAAGGTCGACAATGATGCACTTGGCCAAAAAGGGCGTATGCGTTTTTTCCTGAATATATTCAGGAAAAAACGCATACGCCCTTTTTGGCCAACCAAGCAAGCTTGCAAAGGAAATCTGCACTACAATGAAGTCTCACTTCCCCCCCGTCAAAAGGGCCATCTGAAAAAAGTGTAAAATCCAGAAAGGCAGGACAGGCCATGGAGAACTGGGAGCCTTGTTATGCTGATGGGCGGGATGTAAATTGCCAACAGCCACTCGGGAGAAGTGTATGGTGTTTCCTGAAACATCTAAAAAACAAAGCAACAGAGCCTAGGGCACTTCCACTTATGGTCCTATAGCTTAGGGAAATTAAAATCAAAAAGACACAGCCACCCCAAAGTTTGGGATGGCTCTGTTTACAAGAAACTCGTTTACGGTACAAATTCAATATCGCATAAAGCGAAAAATGGATAAGGAAGTTGTGGTACTTACGTACAATGCAATATCACTCAGCAATGACATCTATGTCATCAGGTCCATAGCAGCATAATGAGTGGATTCAGGTATGATGATTCTAACTGAAATAAGTCACACAGAAAAAGAAACATCATAAGATATCACTAATACACGGAATGTAAACTTGGCTACACAGGAACTGAATTTCAAAACAGAACATGGTCCCAAATTTAGAAAATCAACTTATGCTTGCTTAAGGGGAAAGGTGAGTTGGGGTGCTGCATAAAACCAGAGATTGAAATGAGCACAGATAAAGTTCCTTAAGCCAAATATGTAATAGACAAGAGTTACTCCTTGCTCAACGAAATGGACTCAAAACCCCATATTAAACGCCTAATAATGTACCTGACTAGTAAGTATCTTAAAACCTATGGATTGCTATGTCTCTGAAAGTGAATCAATCGTGAGTACAGGGGCAAAAACGCAGCAGTGATAGGATTGGAGAGTTTTGGTGAGCAAATGAAGACCCTTTGAAGTCATATTGCATGGTACCCATTCCACGGGTCTCAACTCTCCAGGTTTAAGGGATTCTTCCTTCAGCTAAAACATGCATGTGGAACCCAGAGTATGATCAACCGTGTGATCGGGAGACGTGTTGAAATATGTCTCAGTTCTCGTCCCCTGGTACTCGGGTGCAACATTCCAGATGCTTTACTAACACTCTCCCGACTTGGAGAGTCAGTGCCTTTAACCTCCTGTTTGGCCCAGTTTGCAAATTCCGCGGAAGATGAACAGGAATAGGGAGAACCAATGAGAGACTAGCTGGAGGTGTCTGGACGGGAAAATTTAACTCTCATTTCCCACCAGGAAGAGGAATTAACCAAAGGCTCAGCGTGCCATGCCGGAACCAGATTAGGGCCTGAAGCAATCCTGCGGTGTTGCGGCCAGCTCACAAGAAAGCGAGTTGAAGAAAGGAGCTCAGGGGCACTGTAATTCACAAACCTGCAGAGTTATAAATGACAGCTATCATCCAAAAATATACTGAAGTAAGGCTGCCAAGAGGACTTGAAAGCCGGGCAGAATTGCAGGAAACCGATTTCAGGAGGTTGACTGGAATTGCATTTAAAGCATAGGAAAAGAGGCAGAAGGTCGACAATGATGCACTTGGCCAAAAAGGACGTATGCGTTTTTTCCTGAATATATTCAGGAAAAAACGCATACGCACTTTTTGGCCAACCAAGCAAGCTTGCAAAGGAAATCTGCACTACAATGAAGTCTCACTTCCCCCCCGTCAAAAGGGCCATCTGAAAAAAGTGTAAAATCCAGAAGGCAGGACAGGCCATGGAGAACTGGGAGCCTTGTTATGCTGATGGGCGGGATGTAACTTGCCAACCGCCACTCGGGAGAAGTGTATGGTGTTTCCTGAAACATCTAAAAAACAAAGCAACAGAGCCTAGGGCACTTCCACTTATGGTCCTATAGCTTAGGGAAATTAAAATCAAAAAGACACAGCCACCCCAATGTTTGGGATGGCTCTGTTTACAAGAAACTCGTTTACGGTACAAGTTCAATATCGCATAAAGCGAAAAACGGATAAAGAAGTTGTGGTACTTACGTACAATGCAATATCACTCAGCAATGACATCTATGTCATCAGGCCCATAGCAGCATAATGAGTGGATTCAGGTATGATGATTCTAACTGAAATAAGTCACACAGAAAAAGAAACATCATAAGATATCACTAATACACGGATTGTAAACTTGGCTACACAGGAACTGAATTTCAAAACAGAACATGGTCCCAAATTTAGAAAACCAACTTATGCTTGCTTAAGGGGAAAGGTGAGTTGGGGTGCTGCATAAAACCAGAGATTGAAATGAGCACAGATAAAGTTCCTTAAGCCAAATATGTAATAGACAAGAGCTACTCCTTGCTCAACGAAATGGACTCAAAACCCCATATTAAACGCCTAATAATGTACCTGACTAGTAAGTATCTTAAAACCTATGGATTGCTATGTCTCTGAAAGTGAATCAATCGTGAGTACAGGGGCAAAAACGCAGCAGTGATAGGATTGGAGAGTTTTGGTGAGCAAATGAAGACCCTTTGAAGTCATATTGCATGGTACCCATTCCACGGGTCTCAACTCTCCAGGTTTAAGGGATTCTTCCTTCAGCTAAACATGCATGTGGAACCCAGAGTATGATCAACCGTGTGATCGGGAGACGTGTTGAAATATGTCTCAGTTCTCGTCCCCTGGTACTCGGGTGCAACATTCCAGATGCTTTACTAACACTCTCCCGACTTGGAGAGTCAGTGCCTTTAACCTCCTGTTTGGCCCAGGTTGCAAATTCCGCGGAAGATGAACAGGAATAGGGAGAACCAATGAGAGACTAGCTGGAGGTGTCTGGACGGGAAAATTTAACTCTCATTTAGCACCAGGAAGAGGAATTAACCAAAGGCTCAGCGTGCCATGCCGGAACCAGATTAGGGCCTGAAGCAATCCTGCGGTGTTGCGGCCAGCTCACAAGAAAGCGAGTTGAAGAAAGGAGCTCAGGGGCACTGTAATTCACAAACCTGCAGAGTTATAAATGACAGCTATCATCCAAAAATATACTGAAGTAAGGCTGCCAAGAGGACTTGAAAGCCGGGCAGAATTGCAGGAAACCGATTTCAGGAGGTAGACTGGAATTGCATTTAAAGCATAGGAAAAGAGGCAGAAGGTCGACAATGATGCACTTGGCCAAAAAGGGCGTATGCGTTTTTTCCTGAATATATTCAGGAAAAAACGCATACGCCCTTTTTGGCCAACCAAGCAAGCTTGCAAAGGAAATCTGCACTACAATGAAGTCTCACTTCCCCCCCCGTCAAAAGGGCCATCTGAAAAAAGTGTAAAATCCAGAAGGCAGGACAGGCCATGGAGAACTGGGAGCCTTGTTATGCTGATGGGCGGGATGTAACTTGCCAACCGCCACTCGGGAGAAGTGTATGGTGTTTCCTGAAACATCTAAAAAACAAAGCAACAGAGCCTAGGGCACTTCCACTTATGGTCCTATAGCTTAGGGAAATTAAAATAAAAAAGACACAGCCACCCCAAAGTTTGGGATGGCTCTGTTTACAAGAAACTCGTTTACGGTGCAAGTTCAATATCGCATAAAGCGAAAAACGGATAAAGAAGTTGTGGTACTTACGTACAATGCAATATCACTCAGCAATGACATCTATGTCATCAGGCCCATAGCAGCATAATGAGTGGATTCAGGTATGATGATTCTAACTGAAATAAGTCACACAGAAAAAGAAACATCATAAGATATCACTAATACACGGAATGTAAACTTGGCTACACAGGAACTGAATTTCAAAACAGAACATGGTCCCAAATTTAGAAAACCAACTTATGCTTGCTTAAGGGGAAAGGTGAGTTGGGGTGCTGCATAAAACCAGAGATTGAAATGAGCACAGATAAAGTTCCTTAAGCCAAATATGTAATAGACAAGAGCTACTCCTTGCTCAACGAAATGGACTCAAAACCCCATATTAAACGCCTAATAATGTACCTGACTAGTAAGTATCTTAAAACCTATGGATTGCTATGTCTCTGAAAGTGAATCAATCGTGAGTACAGGGGCAAAAACGCAGCAGTGATAGGATTGGAGAGTTTTGGTGAGCAAATGAAGACCCTTTGAAGTCATATTGCATGGTACCCATTCCACGGGTCTCAACTCTCCAGGTTTAAGGGATTCTTCCTTCAGCTAAAACATGCATGTGGAACCCAGAGTATGATCAACCGTGTGATCGGGAGACGTGTTGAAATATGTCTCAGTTCTCGTCCCCTGGTACTCGGGTGCAACATTCCAGATGCTTTACTAACACTCTCCCGACTTGGAGAGTCAGTGCCTTTAACCTCCTGTTTGGCCCAGTTTGCAAATTCCGCGGAAGATGAACAGGAATAGGGAGAACCAATGAGAGACTAGCTGGAGGTGTCTGGACGGGAAAATTTAACTCTCATTTCCCACCAGGAAGAGGAATTAACCAAAGGCTCAGCGTGCCATGCCGGAAGCAGATTAGGGCCTGAAGCAATCCTGCGGTGTTGCGGCCAGCTCACAAGAAAGCGAGTTGAAGAAAGGAGCTCAGGGGCACTGTAATTCACAAACCTGCAGAGTTATAAATGACAGCTATCATCCAAAAATATACTGAAGTAAGGCTGCCAAGAGGACTTGAAAGCCGGGCAGAATTGCAGGAAACCGATTTCAGGAGGTAGACTGGAATTGCATTTAAAGCATAGGAAAAGAGGCAGAAGGTCGACAATGATGCACTTGGCCAAAAAGGGCGTATGCGTTTTTTCCTGAATATATTCAGGAAAAAACGCATACGCCCTTTTTGGCCAACCAAGCAAGCTTGCAAAGGAAATCTGCACTACAATGAAGTCTCACTTCCCCCCCGTCAAAAGGGCCATCTGAAAAAAGTGTAAAATCCAGAAAGGCAGGACAGGCCATGGAGAACTGGGAGCCTTGTTATGCTGATGGGCGGGATGTAACTTGCCAACAGCCACTCGGGAGAAGTGTATGGTGTTTCCTGAAACATCTAAAAAACAAAGCAACAGAGCCTAGGGCACTTCCACTTATGGTCCTATAGCTTAGGGAAATTAAAATCAAAAAGACACAGCCACCCCAAAGTTTGGGATGGCTCTGTTTACAAGAAACTCGTTTATGGTACAAGTTCAATATCGCATAAAGCGAAAAATGGATAAAGAAGTTGTGGTACTTACGTACAATGCAATATCACTCAGCAATGACATCTATGTCATCAGGCCCATAGCAGCATAATGAGTGGATTCAGGTATGATGATTCTAACTGAAATAAGTCACACAGAAAAAGAAACATCATAAGATATCACTAATACATGGAATGTAAACTTGGCTACACAGGAACTGGATTTCAAAACAGAACATGGTCCCAAATTTAGAAAACCAACTTATGCTTGCTTAAGGGGAAAGGTGAGTTGGGGTGCTGCATAAAACCAGAGATTGAAATGAGCACAGATAAAGTTCCTTAAGCCAAATATGTAATAGACAAGAGCTACTCCTTGCTCAACGAAATGGACTCAAAACCCCATATTAAACGCCTAATAATGTACCTGACTAGTAAGTATCTTAAAACCTATGGATTGCTATGTCTCTGAAAGTGAATCAATCGTGAGTACAGGGGCAAAAACGCAGCAGTGATAGGATTGGAGAGTTTTGGTGAGCAAATGAAGACCCTTTGAAGTCATATTGCATGGTACCCATTCCACGGGTCTCAACTCTCCAGGTTTAAGGGATTCTTCCTTCAGCTAAACATGCATGTGGAACCCAGAGTATGATCAACCGTGTGATCGGGAGACGTGTTGAAATATGTCTCAGTTCTCGTCCCCTGGTACTCGGGTGCAACATTCCAGATGCTTTACTAACACTCTCCCGACTTGGAGAGTCAGTGCCTTTAACCTCCTGTTTGGCCCAGGTTGCAAATTCCGCGGAAGATGAACAGGAATAGGGAGAACCAATGAGAGACTAGCTGGAGGTGTCTGGACGGGAAAATTTAACTCTCATTTAGCACCAGGAAGAGGAATTAACCAAAGGCTCAGCGTGCCATGCCGGAACCAGATTAGGGCCTGAAGCAATCCTGCGGTGTTGCGGCCAGCTCACAAGAAAGCGAGTTGAAGAAAGGAGCTCAGGGGCACTGTAATTCACAAACCTGCAGAGTTATAAATGACAGCTATCATCCAAAAATATACTGAAGTAAGGCTGCCAAGAGGACTTGAAAGCCGGGCAGAATTGCAGGAAACCGATTTCAGGAGGTAGACTGGAATTGCATTTAAAGCATAGGAAAAGAGGCAGAAGGTCGACAATGATGCACTTGGCCAAAAAGGGCGTATGCGTTTTTTCCTGAATATATTCAGGAAAAAACGCATACGCCCTTTTTGGCCAACCAAGCAAGCTTGCAAAGGAAATCTGCACTACAATGAAGTCTCACTTCCCCCCCGTCAAAAGGGCCATCTGAAAAAAGTGTAAAATCCAGAAGGCAGGACAGGCCATGGAGAACTGGGAGCCTTGTTATGCTGATGGGCGGGATGTAACTTGCCAACCGCCACTTGGGAGAAGTGTATGGTGTTTCCTGAAACATCTAAAAAACAAAGCAACAGAGCCTAGGGCACTTCCACTTATGGTCCTATAGCTTAGGGAAATTAAAATAAAAAAGACACAGCCACCCCAAAGTTTGGGATGGCTCTGTTTACAAGAAACTCGTTTACGGTGCAAGTTCAATATCGCATAAAGCGAAAAACGGATAAAGAAGTTGTGGTACTTACGTACAATGCAATATCACTCAGCAATGACATCTATGTCATCAGGCCCATAGCAGCATAATGAGTGGATTCAGGTATGATGATTCTAACTGAAATAAGTCACACAGAAAAAGAAACATCATAAGATATCACTAATACACGGAATGTAAACTTGGCTACACAGGAACTGAATTTCAAAACAGAACATGGTCCCAAATTTAGAAAACCAACTTATGCTTGCTTAAGGGGAAAGGTGAGTTGGGGTGCTGCATAAAACCAGAGATTGAAATGAGCACAGATAAAGTTCCTTAAGCCAAATATGTAATAGACAAGAGCTACTCCTTGCTCAACGAAATGGACTCAAAACCCCATATTAAACGCCTAATAATGTACCTGACTAGTAAGTATCTTAAAACCTATGGATTGCTATGTCTCTGAAAGTGAATCAATCGTGAGTACAGGGGCAAAAACGCAGCAGTGATAGGATTGGAGAGTTTTGGTGAGCAAATGAAGACCCTTTGAAGTCATATTGCATGGTACCCATTCCACGGGTCTCAACTCTCCCGGTTTAAGGGATTCTTCCTTCAGCTAAAACATGCATGTGGAACCCAGAGTATGATCAACCGTGTGATCGGGAGACGTGTTGAAATATGTCTCAGTTCTCGTCCCCTGGTACTCGGGTGCAACATTCCAGATGCTTTACTAACACTCTCCCGACTTGGAGAGTCAGTGCCTTTAACCTCCTGTTTGGCCCAGTTTGCAAATTCCGCGGAAGATGAACAGGAATAGGGAGAACCAATGAGAGACTAGCTGGAGGTGTCTGGACGGGAAAATTTAACTCTCATTTCCCACCAGGAAGAGGAATTAACCAAAGGCTCAGCGTGCCATGCCGGAACCAGATTAGGGCCTGAAGCAATCCTGCGGTGTTGCGGCCAGCTCACAAGAAAGCGAGTTGAAGAAAGGAGCTCAGGGGCACTGTAATTCACAAACCTGCAGAGTTATAAATGACAGCTATCATCCAAAAATATACTGAAGTAAGGCTGCCAAGAGGACTTGAAAGCCGGGCAGAATTGCAGGAAACCGATTTCAGGAGGTTGACTGGAATTGCATTTAAAGCATAGGAAAAGAGGCAGAAGGTCGACAATGATGCACTTGGCCAAAAAGGACGTATGCGTTTTTTCCTGAATATATTCAGGAAAAAACGCATACGCACTTTTTGGCCAACCAAGCAAGCTTGCAAAGGAAATCTGCACTACAATGAAGTCTCACTTCCCCCCCGTCAAAAGGGCCATCTGAAAAAAGTGTAAAATCCAGAAGGCAGGACAGGCCATGGAGAACTGGGAGCCTTGTTATGCTGATGGGCGGGATGTAACTTGCCAACCGCCACTTGGGAGAAGTGTATGGTGTTTCCTGAAACATCTAAAAAACAAAGCAACAGAGCCTAGGGCACTTCCACTTATGGTCCTATAGCTTAGGGAAATTAAAATCAAAAAGACACAGCCACCCCAAAGTTTGGGATGGCTCTGTTTACAAGAAACTCGTTTACGGTACAAGTTCAATATCGCATAAAGCGAAAAATGGATAAAGAAGTTGTGGTACTTACGTACAATGCAATATCACTCAGCAATGACATCTATGTCATCAGGCCCATAGCAGCATAATGAGTGGATTCAGGTATGATGATTCTAACTGAAATAAGTCACACAGAAAAAGAAACATCATAAGATATCACTAATACACGGAATGTAAACTTGGCTACACAGGAACTGAATTTCAAAACAGAACATGGTCCCAAATTTAGAAAACCAACTTATGCTTGCTTAAGGGGAAAGGTGAGTTGGGGTGCTGCATAAAACCAGAGATTGAAATGAGCACAGATAAAGTTCCTTAAGCCAAATATGTAATAGACAAGAGCTACTCCTTGCTCAACGAAATGGACTCAAAACCCCATATTAAACGCCTAATAATGTACCTGACTAGTAAGTATCTTAAAACCTATGGATTGCTATGTCTCTGAAAGTGAATCAATCGTGAGTACAGGGGCAAAAACGCAGCAGTGATAGGATTGGAGAGTTTTGGTGAGCAAATGAAGACCCTTTGAAGTCATATTGCATGGTACCCATTCCACGGGTCTCAACTCTCCAGGTTTAAGGGATTCTTCCTTCAGCTAAACATGCATGTGGAACCCAGAGTATGATCAACCGTGTGATCGGGAGACGTGTTGAAATATGTCTCAGTTCTCGTCCCCTGGTACTCGGGTGCAACATTCCAGATGCTTTACTAACACTCTCCCGACTTGGAGAGTCAGTGCCTTTAACCTCCTGTTTGGCCCAGTTTGCAAATTCCGCGGAAGATGAACAGGAATAGGGAGAATCAATGAGAGACTAGCTGGAGGTGTCTGGACGGGAAAATTTAACTCTCATTTCCCACCAGGAAGAGGAATTAACCAAAGGCTCAGCGTGCCATGCCGGAACCAGATTAGGGCCTGAAGCAATCCTGCGGTGTTGCGGCCAGCTCACAAGAAAGCGAGTTGAAGAAAGGAGCTCAGGGGCACTGTAATTCACAAACCTGCAGAGTTATAAATGACAGCTATCATCCAAAAATATACTGAAGTAAGGCTGCCAAGAGGACTTGAAAGCCGGGCAGAATTGCAGGAAACCGATTTCAGGAGGTTGACTGGAATTGCATTTAAAGCATAGGAAAAGAGGCAGAAGGTCGACAATGATGCACTTGGCCAAAAAGGACGTATGCGTTTTTTCCTGAATATATTCAGGAAAAAACGCATACGCACTTTTTGGCCAACCAAGCAAGCTTGCAAAGGAAATCTGCACTACAATGAAGTCTCACTTCCCCCCCGTCAAAAGGGCCATCTGAAAAAAGTGTAAAATCCAGAAGGCAGGACAGGCCATGGAGAACTGGGAGCCTTGTTATGCTGATGGGCGGGATGTAACTTGCCAACCGCCACTCGGGAGAAGTGTATGGTGTTTCCTGAAACATCTAAAAAACAAAGCAACAGAGCCTAGGGCACTTCCACTTATGGTCCTATAGCTTAGGGAAATTAAAATCAAAAAGACACAGCCACCCCAAAGTTTGGGATGGCTCTGTTTACAAGAAACTCGTTTACGGTACAAGTTCAATATCGCATAAAGCGAAAAATGGATAAAGAAGTTGTGGTACTTACGTACAATGCAATATCACTCAGCAATGACATCTATGTCATCAGGCCCATAGCAGCATAATGAGTGGATTCAGGTATGATGATTCTAACTGAAATAAGTCACACAGAAAAAGAAACATCATAAGATATCACTAATACACGGAATGTAAACTTGGCTACACAGGAACTGAATTTCAAAACAGAACATGGTCCCAAATTTAGAAAACCAACTTATGCTTGCTTAAGGGGAAAGGTGAGTTGGGGTGCTGCATAAAACCAGAGATTGAAATGAGCACAGATAAAGTTCCTTAAGCCAAATATGTAATAGACAAGAGCTACTCCTTGCTCAACGAAATGGACTCAAAACCCCATATTAAACGCCTAATAATGTACCTGACTAGTAAGTATCTTAAAACCTATGGATTGCTATGTCTCTGAAAGTGAATCAATCGTGAGTACAGGGGCAAAAACGCAGCAGTGATAGGATTGGAGAGTTTTGGTGAGCAAATGAAGACCCTTTGAAGTCATATTGCATGGTACCCATTCCACGGGTCTCAACTCTCCAGGTTTAAGGGATTCTTCCTTCAGCTAAACATGCATGTGGAACCCAGAGTATGATCAACCGTGTGATCGGGAGACGTGTTGAAATATGTCTCAGTTCTCGTCCCCTGGTACTCGGGTGCAACATTCCAGATGCTTTACTAACACTCTCCCGACTTGGAGAGTCAGTGCCTTTAACCTCCTGTTTGGCCCAGTTTGCAAATTCCGCGGAAGATGAACAGGAATAGGGAGAATCAATGAGAGACTAGCTGGAGGTGTCTGGACGGGAAAATTTAACTCTCATTTCCCACCAGGAAGAGGAATTAACCAAAGGCTCAGCGTGCCATGCCGGAACCAGATTAGGGCCTGAAGCAATCCTGCGGTGTTGCGGCCAGCTCACAAGAAAGCGAGTTGAAGAAAGGAGCTCAGGGGCACTGTAATTCACAAACCTGCAGAGTTATAAATGACAGCTATCATCCAAAAATATACTGAAGTAAGGCTGCCAAGAGGACTTGAAAGCCGGGCAGAATTGCAGGAAACCGATTTCAGGAGGTAGACTGGAATTGCATTTAAAGCATAGGAAAAGAGGCAGAAGGTCGACAATGATGCACTTGGCCAAAAAGGGCGTATGCGTTTTTTCCTGAATATATTCAGGAAAAAACGCATACGCCCTTTTTGGCCAACCAAGCAAGCTTGCAAAGGAAATCTGCACTACAATGAAGTCTCACTTCCCCCCCGTCAAAAGGGCCATCTGAAAAAAGTGTAAAATCCAGAAAGGCAGGACAGGCCATGGAGAACTGGGAGCCTTGTTATGCTGATGGGCGGGATGTAACTTGCCAACAGCCACTCGGGAGAAGTGTATGGTGTTTCCTGAAACATCTAAAAAACAAAGCAACAGAGCCTAGGGCACTTCCACTTATGGTCCTATAGCTTAGGGAAATTAAAGTAAAAAAGACACAGCCACCCCAAAGTTTGGGATGGCTCTGTTTACAAGAAACTCGTTTACGGTGCAAGTTCAATATCGCATAAAGCGAAAAACGGATAAAGAAGTTGTGGTACTTACGTACAATGCAATATCACTCAGCAATGACATCTATGTCATCAGGCCCATAGCAGCATAATGAGTGGATTCAGGTATGATGATTCTAACTGAAATAAGTCACACAGAAAAAGAAACATCATAAGATATCACTAATACACGGAATGTAAACTTGGCTACACAGGAAGTGAATTTCAAAACAGAACATGGTCCCAAATTTAGAAAACCAACTTATGCTTGCTTAAGGGGAAAGGTGAGTTGGGGTGCTGCATAAAACCAGAGATTGAAATGAGCACAGATAAAGTTCCTTAAGCCAAATATGTAATAGACAAGAGCTACTCCTTGCTCAACGAAATGGACTCAAAACCCCATATTAAACGCCTAATAATGTACCTGACTAGTAAGTATCTTAAAACCTATGGATTGCTATGTCTCTGAAAGTGAATCAATCGTGAGTACAGGGGCAAAAACGCAGCAGTGATAGGATTGGAGAGTTTTGGTGAGCAAATGAAGACCCTTTGAAGTCATATTGCATGGTACCCATTCCACGGGTCTCAACTCTCCAGGTTTAAGGGATTCTTCCTTCAGCTAAAACATGCATGTGGAACCCAGAGTATGATCAACCGTGTGATCGGGAGACGTGTTGAAATATGTCTCAGTTCTCGTCCCCTGGTACTCGGGTGCAACAATCCAGATGCTTTACTAACACTCTCCCGACTTGGAGAGTCAGTGCCTTTAACCTCCTGTTTGGCCCAGTTTGCAAATTCCGCGGAAGATGAACAGGAATAGGGAGAACCAATGAGAGACTAGCTGGAGGTGTCTGGACGGGAAAATTTAACTCTCATTTCCCACCAGGAAGAGGAATTAACCAAAGGCTCAGCGTGCCATGCCGGAACCAGATTAGGGCCTGAAGCAATCCTGCGGTGTTGCGGCCAGCTCACAAGAAAGCGAGTTGAAGAAAGGAGCTCAGGGGCACTGTAATTCACAAACCTGCAGAGTTATAAATGACAGCTATCATCCAAAAATATACTGAAGTAAGGCTGCCAAGAGGACTTGAAAGCCGGGCAGAATTGCAGGAAACCGATTTCAGGAGGTAGACTGGAATTGCATTTAAAGCATAGGAAAAGAGGCAGAAGGTCGACAATGATGCACTTGGCCAAAAAGGGCGTATGCGTTTTTTCGTGAATATATTCAGGAAAAAACGCATACGCCCTTTTTGGCCAACCAAGCAAGCTTGCAAAGGAAATCTGCACTACAATGAAGTCTCACTTCCCCCCCGTCAAAAGGGCCATCTGAAAAAAGTGTAAAATCCAGAAAGGCAGGACAGGCCATGGAGAACTGGGAGCCTTGTTATGCTGATGGGCGGGATGTAACTTGCCAACAGCCACTCGGGAGAAGTGTATGGTGTTTCCTGAAACATCTAAAAAACAAAGCAACAGAGCCTAGGGCACTTCCACTTATGGTCCTATAGCTTAGGGAAATTAAAATAAAAAAGACACAGCCACCCCAAAGTTTGGGATGGCTCTGTTTACAAGAAACTCGTTTACGGTACAAGTTCAATATCGCATAAAGCGAAAAACGGATAAAGAAGTTGTGGTACTTACGTACAATGCAATATCACTCAGCAATGACATCTATGTCATCAGGCCCATAGCAGCATAATGAGTGGATTCAGGTATGATGATTCTAACTGAAATAAGTCACACAGAAAAAGAAACATCATAAGATATCACTAATACACGGAATGTAAACTTGGCTACACAGGAAGTGAATTTCAAAACAGAACATGGTCCCAAATTTAGAAAACCAACTTATGCTTGCTTAAGGGGAAAGGTGAGTTGGGGTGCTGCATAAAACCAGAGATTGAAATGAGCACAGATAAAGTTCCTTAAGCCAAATATGTAATAGACAAGAGCTACTCCTTGCTCAACGAAATGGACTCAAAACCCCATATTAAACGCCTAATAATGTACCTGACTAGTAAGTATCTTAAAACCTATGGATTGCTATGTCTCTGAAAGTGAATCAATCGTGAGTACAGGGGCAAAAACGCAGCAGTGATAGGATTGGAGAGTTTTGGTGAGCAAATGAAGACCCTTTGAAGTCATATTGCATGGTACCCATTCCACGGGTCTCAACTCTCCAGGTTTAAGGGATTCTTCCTTCAGCTAAAACATGCATGTGGAACCCAGAGTATGATCAACCGTGTGATCGGGAGACGTGTTGAAATATGTCTCAGTTCTCGTCCCCTGGTACTCGGGTGCAACAATCCAGATGCTTTACTAACACTCTCCCGACTTGGAGAGTCAGTGCCTTTAACCTCCTGTTTGGCCCAGTTTGCAAATTCCGCGGAAGATGAACAGGAATAGGGAGAACCAATGAGAGACTAGCTGGAGGTGTCTGGACGGGAAAATTTAACTCTCATTTCCCACCAGGAAGAGGAATTAACCAAAGGCTCAGCGTGCCATGCCGGAACCAGATTAGGGCCTGAAGCAATCCTGCGGTGTTGCGGCCAGCTCACAAGAAAACGAGTTGAAGAAAGGAGCTCAGGGGCACTGTAATTCACAAACCTGCAGAGTTATAAATGACAGCTATCATCCAAAAATATACTGAAGTAAGGCTGCCAAGAGGACTTGAAAGCCGGGCAGAATTGCAGGAAACCGATTTCAGGAGGTAGACTGGAATTGCATTTAAAGCATAGGAAAAGAGGCAGAAGGTCGACAATGATGCACTTGGCCAAAAAGGGCGTATGCGTTTTTTCGTGAATATATTCAGGAAAAAACGCATACGCCCTATTTGGCCAACCAAGCAAGCTTGCAAAGGAAATCTGCACTACAATGAAGTCTCACTTCCCCCCCCCCCCGTCAAAAGGGCCATCTGAAAAAAGTGTAAAATCCAGAAAGGCAGGACAGGCCATGGAGAACTGGGAGCCTTGTTATGCTGATGGGCGGGATGTAAATTGCCAACAGCCACTCGGGAGAAGTGTATGGTGTTTCCTGAAACATCTAAAAAACAAAGCAACAGAGCCTAGGGCACTTCCACTTATGGTCCTATAGCTTAGGGAAATTAAAATCAAAAAGACACAGCCACCCCAAAGTTTGGGATGGCTCTGTTTACAAGAAACTCGTTTACGGTGCAAGTTCAATATCGCATAAAGCGAAAAACGGATAAAGAAGTTGTGGTACTTACGTACAATGCAATATCACTCAGCAATGACATCTATGTCATCAGGCCCATAGCAGCATAATGAGTGGATTCAGGTATGATGATTCTAACTGAAATAAGTCACACAGAAAAAGAAACATCATAAGATATCACTAATACACGGAATGTAAACTTGGCTACACAGGAAGTGAATTTCAAAACAGAACATGGTCCCAAATTTAGAAAACCAACTTATGCTTGCTTAAGGGGAAAGGTGAGTTGGGGTGCTGCATAAAACCAGAGATTGAAATGAGCACAGATAAAGTTCCTTAAGCCAAATATGTAATAGACAAGAGCTACTCCTTGCTCAACGAAATGGACTCAAAACCCCATATTAAACGCCTAATAATGTACCTGACTAGTAAGTATCTTAAAACCTATGGATTGCTATGTCTCTGAAAGTGAATCAATCGTGAGTACAGGGGCAAAAACGCAGCAGTGATAGGATTGGAGAGTTTTGGTGAGCAAATGAAGACCCTTTGAAGTCATATTGCATGGTACCCATTCCACGGGTCTCAACTCTCCAGGTTTAAGGGATTCTTCCTTCAGCTAAAACATGCATGTGGAACCCAGAGTATGATCAACCGTGTGATCGGGAGACGTGTTGAAATATGTCTCAGTTCTCGTCCCCTGGTACTCGGGTGCAACATTCCAGATGCTTTACTAACACTCTCCCGACTTGGAGAGTCAGTGCCTTTAACCTCCTGTTTGGCCCAGTTTGCAAATTCCGCGGAAGATGAACAGGAATAGGGAGAACCAATGAGAGACTAGCTGGAGGTGTCTGGACGGGAAAATTTAACTCTCATTTCCCACCAGGAAGAGGAATTAACCAAAGGCTCAGCGTGCCATGCCGGAACCAGATTAGGGCCTGAAGCAATCCTGCGGGTTTGCGGCCAGCTCACAAGAAAGCGAGTTGAAGAAAGGAGCTCAGGGGCACTGTAATTCACAAACCTGCAGAGTTATAAATGACAGCTATCATCCAAAAATATACTGAAGTAAGGCTGCCAAGAGGACTTGAAAGCTGGGCAGAATTGCAGGAAACCGATTTCAGGAGGTAGACTGGAATTGCATTTAAAGCATAGGAAAAGAGGCAGAAGGTCGACAATGATGCACTTGGCCAAAAAGGGCGTATGCGTTTTTTCCTGAATATATTCAGGAAAAAACGCATACGCCCTTTTTGGCCAACTAAGCAAGCTTGCAAAGGAAATCTGCACTACAATGAAGTCACACTTCCCCCCCCCCCCCCCCGTCAAAAGGGCCATCTGAAAAAAGTGTAAAATCCAGAAAGGCAGGACAGGCCATGGAGAACTGGGAGCCTTGTTATGCTGATGGGCGGGATGTAACTTGCCAACAGCCACTCGGGAGAAGTGTATGGTGTTTCCTGAAACATCTAAAAAACAAAGCAACAGAGCCTAGGGCACTTCCACTTATGGTCCTATAGCTTAGGGAAATTAAAATCAAAAAGACACAGCCACCCCAAAGTTTGGGATGGCTCTGTTTACAAGAAACTCGTTTACGGTACAAGTTCAATATCGCATAAAGCGAAAAATGGATAAAGAAGTTGTGGTACTTACGTACAATGCAATATCACTCAGCAATGACATCTATGTCATCAGGCCCATAGCAGCATAATGAGTGGATTCAGGTATGATGATTCTAACTGAAATAAGTCACACAGAAAAAGAAACATCATAAGATATCACTAATACACGGATTGTAAACTTGGCTACACAGGAACTGAATTTCAAAACAGAACATGGTCCCAAATTTAGAAAACCAACTTATGCTTGCTTAAGGGGAAAGGTGAGTTGGGGTGCTGCATAAAACCAGAGATTGAAATGAGCACAGATAAAGTTCCTTAAGCCAAATATGTAATAGACAAGAGCTACTCCTTGCTCAACGAAATGGACTCAAAACCCCATATTAAACGCCTAATAATGTACCTGACTAGTAAGTATCTTAAAACCTATGGATTGCTATGTCTCTGAAAGTGAATCAATCGTGAGTACAGGGGCAAAAACGCAGCAGTGATAGGATTGGAGAGTTTTGGTGAGCAAATGAAGACCCTTTGAAGTCATATTGCATGGTACCCATTCCACGGGTCTCAACTCTCCAGGTTTAAGGGATTCTTCCTTCAGCTAAAACATGCATGTGGAACCCAGAGTATGATCAACCGTGTGATCGGGAGACGTGTTGAAATATGTCTCAGTTCTCGTCCCCTGGTACTCGGGTGCAACATTCCAGATGCTTTACTAACACTCTCCCGACTTGGAGAGTCAGTGCCTTTAACCTCCTGTTTGGCCCAGTTTGCAAATTCCGCGGAAGATGAACAGGAATAGGGAGAACCAATGAGAGACTAGCTGGAGGTGTCTGGACGGGAAAATTTAACTCTCATTTCCCACCAGGAAGAGGAATTAACCAAAGGCTCAGCGTGCCATGCCGGAACCAGATTAGGGCCTGAAGCAATCCTGCGGGTTTGCGGCCAGCTCACAAGAAAGCGAGTTGAAGAAAGGAGCTCAGGGGCACTGTAATTCACAAACCTGCAGAGTTATAAATGACAGCTATCATCCAAAAATATACTGAAGTAAGGCTGCCAAGAGGACTTGAAAGCCGGGCAGAATTGCAGGAAACCGATTTCAGGAGGTAGACTGGAATTGCATTTAAAGCATAGGAAAAGAGGCAGAAGGTCGACAATGATGCACTTGGCCAAAAAGGGCGTATGCGTTTTTTCCTGAATATATTCAGGAAAAAACGCATACGCCCTTTTTGGCCAACTAAGCAAGCTTGCAAAGGAAATCTGCACTACAATGAAGTCACACTTCCCCCCCCCCCCCCCCCGTCAAAAGGGCCATCTGAAAAAAGTGTAAAATCCAGAAAGGCAGGACAGGCCATGGAGAACTGGGAGCCTTGTTATGCTGATGGGCGGGATGTAACTTGCCAACAGCCACTCGGGAGAAGTGTATGGTGTTTCCTGAAACATCTAAAAAACAAAGCAACAGAGCCTAGGGCACTTCCACTTATGGTCCTATAGCTTAGGGAAATTAAAATCAAAAAGACACAGCCACCCCAAA
This sequence comes from Orcinus orca, assembly GCF_937001465.1. Taxonomy (NCBI): domain Eukaryota; kingdom Metazoa; phylum Chordata; class Mammalia; order Artiodactyla; family Delphinidae; genus Orcinus; species Orcinus orca. The sequence continues at coordinate 3,023,339 of NW_026043992.1, forward strand.
GTTTGGGATGGCTCTGTTTTCAAGAAACTCGTTTACGGTACAAGTTCAATATCGCATAAAGCGAAAAATGGATAAAGAAGTTGTGGTACTTACGTACAATGCAATATCACTCAGCAATGACATCTATGTCATCAGGCCCATAGCAGCATAATGAGTGGATTCAGGTATGATGATTCTAACTGAAATAAGTCACACAGAAAAAGAAACATCATAAGATATCACTAATACACGGAATGTAAACTTGGCTACACAGGAACTGAATTTCAAAACAGAACATGGTCCCAAATTTAGAAAATCAACTTATGCTTGCTTAAGGGGAAAGGTGAGTTGGGGTGCTGCATAAAACCAGAGATTGAAATGAGCACAGATAAAGTTCCTTAAGCCAAATATGTAATAGACAAGAGCTACTCCTTGCTCAACGAAATGGACTCAAAACCCCATATTAAACGCCTAATAATGTACCTGACTAGTAAGTATCTTAAAACCTATGGATTGCTATGTCTCTGAAAGTGAATCAATCGTGAGTACAGGGGCAAAAACGCAGCAGTGATAGGATTGGAGAGTTTTGGTGAGCAAATGAAGACCCTTTGAAGTCATATTGCATGGTACCCATTCCACGGGTCTCAACTCTCCAGGTTTAAGGGATTCTTCCTTCAGCTAAAACATGCATGTGGAACCCAGAGTATGATCAACCGTGTGATCGGGAGACGTGTTGAAATATGTCTCAGTTCTCGTCCCCTGGTACTCGGGTGCAACATTCCAGATGCTTTACTAACACTCTCCCGACTTGGAGAGTCAGTGCCTTTAACCTCCTGTTTGGCCCAGTTTGCAAATTCCACGGAAGATGAACAGGAATAGGGAGAACCAATGAGAGACTAGCTGGAGGTGTCTGGACGGGAAAATTTAACTCTCATTTCCCACCAGGAAGAGGAATTAACCAAAGGCTCAGTGTGCCATGCCGGAACCAGATTAGGGCCTGAAGCAATCCTGCGGTGTTGCAGCCAGCTCACAAGAAAGCGAGTTGAAGAAAGGAGCTCAGGGGCACTGTAATTCACTAACCTGCAGAGTTATAAATGACAGCTATCATCCAAAAATATACTGAAGTAAGGCTGCCAAGAGGACTTGAAAGCCGGGCAGAATTGCAGGAAACCGATTTCAGGAGGTAGACTGGAATTGCATTTAAAGCATAGGAAAAGAGGCAGAAGGTCGACAATGATGCACTTGGCCAAAAAGGGCGTATGCGTTTTTTCCTGAATATATTCAGGAAAAAACGCATACGCCCTTTTTGGCCAACCAAGCAAGCTTGCAAAGGAAATCTGCACTACAATGAAGTCTCACTTCCCCCCCGTCAAAAGGGCCATCTGAAAAAAGTGTAAAATCCAGAAAGGCAGGACAGGCCATGGAGAACTGGGAGCCTTGTTATGCTGATGGGCGGGATGTAAATTGCCAACAGCCACTGGGGAGAAGTGTATGGTGTTTCCTGAAACATCTAAAAAACAAAGCAACAGAGCCTAGGGCACTTCCACTTATGGTCCTATAGCTTAGGGAAATTAAAATCAAAAAGACACAGCCACCCCAAAGTTTGGGATGGCTCTGTTTACAAGAAACTCGTTTACGGTACAAGTTCAATATCGCATAAAGCGAAAAATGGATAAAGAAGTTGTGGTACTTACGTACAATGCAATATCACTCAACAATGACATCTATGTCATCAGGCCCATAGCAGCATAATGAGTGGATTCAGGTATGATGATTCTAACTGAAATAAGTCACACAGAAAAAGAAACATCATAAGATATCACTAATACACGGAATGTAAACTTGGCTACACAGGAACTGTATTTCAAAACAGAACATGGTCCCAAATTTAGAAAACCAACTTATGCTTGCTTAAGGGGAAAGGTGAGTTGGGGTGCTGCATAAAACCAGAGATTGAAATGAGCACAGATAAAGTTCCTTAAGCCAAATATGTAATAGACAAGAGCTACTCCTTGCTCAACGAAATGGACTCAAAACCCCATATTAAACGCCTAATAATGTACCTGACTAGTAAGTATCTTAAAACCTATGGATTGCTATGTCTCTGAAAGTGAATCAATCGTGAGTACAGGGGCAAAAACGCAGCAGTGATAGGATTGGAGAGTTTTGGTGAGCAAATGAAGACCCTTTGAAGTCATATTGCATGGTACCCATTCCACGGGTCTCAACTCTCCCGGTTTAAGGGATTCTTCCTTCAGCTAAAACATGCATGTGGAACCCAGAGTATGATCAACCGTGTGATCGGGAGACGTGTTGAAATATGTCTCAGTTCTCGTCCCCTGGTACTCGGGTGCAACATTCCAGATGCTTTACTAACACTCTCCCGACTTGGAGAGTCAGTGCCTTTAACCTCCTGTTTGGCCCAGTTTGCAAATTCCGCGGAAGATGAACAGGAATAGGGAGAACCAATGAGAGACTAGCTGGAGGTGTCTGGACGGGAAAATTTAACTCTCATTTCCCACCAGGAAGAGGAATTAACCAAAGGCTCAGCGTGCCATGCCGGAACCAGATTAGGGCCTGAAGCAATCCTGCGGTGTTGCGGCCAGCTCACAAGAAAGCGAGTTGAAGAAAGGAGCTCAGGGGCACTGAATTCACAAACCTGCAGAGTTATAAATGACAGCTATCATCCAAAAATATACTGAAGTAAGGCTGCCAAGAGGACTTGAAAGCCGGGCAGAATTGCAGGAAACCGATTTCAGGAGGTAGACTGGAATTGCATTTAAAGCATAGGAAAAGAGGCAGAAGGTCGACAATGATGCACTTGGCCAAAAAGGGCGTATGCGTTTTTTCCTGAATATATTCAGGAAAAAACGCATACGTCCTTTTTGGCCAACCAAGCAAGCTTGCAAAGGAAATCTGCACTACAATGAAGTCTCACTTCCCCCCTGTCAAAAGGGCCATCTGAAAAAAGTGTAAAATCCAGAAAGGCAGGACAGGCCATGGAGAACTGGGAGCCTTGTTATGCTGATGGGCGGGATGTAAATTGCCAACAGCCACTGGGGAGAAGTGTATGGTGTTTCCTGAAACATCTAAAAAACAAAGCAACAGAGCCTAGGGCACTTCCACTTATGGTCCTATAGCTTAGGGAAATTAAAATCAAAAAGACACAGCCACCCCAAAGTTTGGGATGGCTCTGTTTACAAGAAACTCGTTTACGGTACAAGTTCAATATCGCATAAAGCGAAAAATGGATAAAGAAGTTGTGGTACTTACGTACAATGCAATATCACTCAGCAATGACATCTATGTCATCAGGCCAATAGCAGCATGATGAGTGGATTCAGGTATGATGATTCTAACTGAAATAAGTCACACAGAAAAAGAAACATCATAAGATATCACTTATACACGGAATGTAAACTTGGCTACACAGGAACTGAATTTCAAAACAGAACATGGTCCCAAATTTAGAAAACCAACTTATGCTTGCTTAAGGGGAAAGGTGAGTTGGGGTGCTGCATAAAACCAGAGATTGAAATGAGCACAGATAAAGTTCCTTAAGCCAAATATGTAATAGACAAGAGCTACTCCTTGCTCAACGAAATGGACTCAAAACCCCATATTAAACGCCTAATAATGTACCTGACTAGTAAGTATCTTAAAACCTATGGATTGCTATGTCTCTGAAAGTGAATCAATCGTGAGTACAGGGGCAAAAACGCGGCAGTGATAGGATTGGAGAGTTTTGGTGAGCAAATGAAGACCCTTTGAAGTCATATTGCATGGTACCCATTCCACGGGTCTCAACTCTCCAGGTTTAAGGGATTCTTCCTTCAGCTAAAACATGCATGTGGAACCCAGAGTATGATCAACCGTGTGATCGGGAGACGTGTTGAAATATGTCTCAGTTCTCGTCCCCTGGTACTCGGGTGCAACATTCCAGATGCTTTACTAACACTCTCCCGACTTGGAGAGTCAGTGCCTTTAACCTCCTGTTTGGCCCAGTTTGCAAATTCCGCGGAAGATGAACAGGAATAGGGAGAACCAATGAGAGACTAGCTGGAGGTGTCTGGACGGGAAAATTTAACTCTCATTTCCCACCAGGAAGAGGAATTAACCAAAGGCTCAGCGTGCCATGCCGGAACCAGATTAGGGCCTGAAGCAATCCTGCGGGTTTGCGGCCAGCTCACAAGAAAGCGAGTTGAAGAAAGGAGCTCAGGGGCACTGTAATTCACAAACCTGCAGAGTTATAAATGACAGCTATCATCCAAAAATATACTGAAGTAAGGCTGCCAAGAGGACTTGAAAGCCGGGCAGAATTGCAGGAAACCGATTTCAGGAGGTAGACTGGAATTGCATTTAAAGCATAGGAAAAGAGGCAGAAGGTCGACAATGATGCACTTGGCCAAAAAGGGCGTATGCGTTTTTTCCTGAATATATTCAGGAAAAAACGCATACGCCCTTTTTGGCCAACTAAGCAAGCTTGCAAAGGAAATCTGCACTACAATGAAGTCACACTTCCCCCCCCCCCCCCGTCAAAAGGGCCATCTGAAAAAAGTGTAAAATCCAGAAAGGCAGGACAGGCCATGGAGAACTGGGAGCCTTGTTATGCTGATGGGCGGGATGTAACTTGCCAACAGCCACTCGGGAGAAGTGTATGGTGTTTCCTGAAACATCTAAAAAACAAAGCAACAGAGCCTAGGGCACTTCCACTTATGGTCCTATAGCTTAGGGAAATTAAAATCAAAAAGACACAGCCACCCCAAAGTTTGGGATGGCTCTGTTTTCAAGAAACTCGTTTACGGTACAAGTTCAATATCGCATAAAGCGAAAAATGGATAAAGAAGTTGTGGTACTTACGTACAATGCAATATCACTCAGCAATGACATCTATGTCATCAGGCCCATAGCAGCATAATGAGTGGATTCAGGTATGATGATTCTAACTGAAATAAGTCACACAGAAAAAGAAACATCATAAGATATCACTAATACACGGAATGTAAACTTGGCTACACAGGAACTGAATTTCAAAACAGAACATGGTCCCAAATTTAGAAAATCAACTTATGCTTGCTTAAGGGGAAAGGTGAGTTGGGGTGCTGCATAAAACCAGAGATTGAAATGAGCACAGATAAAGTTCCTTAAGCCAAATATGTAATAGACAAGAGCTACTCCTTGCTCAACGAAATGGACTCAAAACCCCATATTAAACGCCTAATAATGTACCTGACTAGTAAGTATCTTAAAACCTATGGATTGCTATGTCTCTGAAAGTGAATCAATCGTGAGTACAGGGGCAAAAACGCAGCAGTGATAGGATTGGAGAGTTTTGGTGAGCAAATGAAGACCCTTTGAAGTCATATTGCATGGTACCCATTCCACGGGTCTCAACTCTCCAGGTTTAAGGGATTCTTCCTTCAGCTAAAACATGCATGTGGAACCCAGAGTATGATCAACCGTGTGATCGGGAGACGTGTTGAAATATGTCTCAGTTCTCGTCCCCTGGTACTCGGGTGCAACATTCCAGATGCTTTACTAACACTCTCCCGACTTGGAGAGTCAGTGCCTTTAACCTCCTGTTTGGCCCAGTTTGCAAATTCCACGGAAGATGAACAGGAATAGGGAGAACCAATGAGAGACTAGCTGGAGGTGTCTGGACGGGAAAATTTAACTCTCATTTCCCACCAGGAAGAGGAATTAACCAAAGGCTCAGTGTGCCATGCCGGAACCAGATTAGGGCCTGAAGCAATCCTGCGGTGTTGCAGCCAGCTCACAAGAAAGCGAGTTGAAGAAAGGAGCTCAGGGGCACTGTAATTCACTAACCTGCAGAGTTATAAATGACAGCTATCATCCAAAAATATACTGAAGTAAGGCTGCCAAGAGGACTTGAAAGCCGGGCAGAATTGCAGGAAACCGATTTCAGGAGGTAGACTGGAATTGCATTTAAAGCATAGGAAAAGAGGCAGAAGGTCGACAATGATGCACTTGGCCAAAAAGGGCGTATGCGTTTTTTCCTGAATATATTCAGGAAAAAACGCATACGCCCTTTTTGGCCAACCAAGCAAGCTTGCAAAGGAAATCTGCACTACAATGAAGTCTCACTTCCCCCCCGTCAAAAGGGCCATCTGAAAAAAGTGTAAAATCCAGAAAGGCAGGACAGGCCATGGAGAACTGGGAGCCTTGTTATGCTGATGGGCGGGATGTAAATTGCCAACAGCCACTCCGGAGAAGTGTATGGTGTTTCCTGAAACATCTAAAAAACAAAGCAACAGAGCCTAGGGCACTTCCACTTATGGTCCTATAGCTTAGGGAAATTAAAATCAAAAAGACACAGCCACCCCAAAGTTTGGGATGGCTCTGTTTACAAGAAACTCGTTTACGGTACAAGTTCAATATCGCATAAAGCGAAAAATGGATAAAGAAGTTGTGGTACTTACGTACAATGCAATATCACTCAACAATGACATCTATGTCATCAGGCCCATAGCAGCATAATGAGTGGATTCAGGTATGATGATTCTAACTGAAATAAGTCACACAGAAAAAGAAACATCATAAGATATCACTAATACACGGAATGTAAACTTGGCTACACAGGAACTGTATTTCAAAACAGAACATGGTCCCAAATTTAGAAAACCAACTTATGCTTGCTTAAGGGGAAAGGTGAGTTGGGGTGCTGCATAAAACCAGAGATTGAAATGAGCACAGATAAAGTTCCTTAAGCCAAATATGTAATAGACAAGAGCTACTCCTTGCTCAACGAAATGGACTCAAAACCCCATATTAAACGCCTAATAATGTACCTGACTAGTAAGTATCTTAAAACCTATGGATTGCTATGTCTCTGAAAGTGAATCAATCGTGAGTACAGGGGCAAAAACGCAGCAGTGATAGGATTGGAGAGTTTTGGTGAGCAAATGAAGACCCTTTGAAGTCATATTGCATGGTACCCATTCCACGGGTCTCAACTCTCCCGGTTTAAGGGATTCTTCCTTCAGCTAAAACATGCATGTGGAACCCAGAGTATGATCAACCGTGTGATCGGGAGACGTGTTGAAATATGTCTCAGTTCTCGTCCCCTGGTACTCGGGTGCAACATTCCAGATGCTTTACTAACACTCTCCCGACTTGGAGAGTCAGTGCCTTTAACCTCCTGTTTGGCCCAGTTTGCAAATTCCGCGGAAGATGAACAGGAATAGGGAGAACCAATGAGAGACTAGCTGGAGGTGTCTGGACGGGAAAATTTAACTCTCATTTCCCACCAGGAAGAGGAATTAACCAAAGGCTCAGCGTGCCATGCCGGAACCAGATTAGGGCCTGAAGCAATCCTGCGGTGTTGCGGCCAGCTCACAAGAAAGCGAGTTGAAGAAAGGAGCTCAGGGGCACTGTAATTCACAAACCTGCAGAGTTATAAATGACAGCTATCATCCAAAAATATACTGAAGTAAGGCTGCCAAGAGGACTTGAAAGCCGGGCAGAATTGCAGGAAACCGATTTCAGGAGGTAGACTGGAATTGCATTTAAAGCATAGGAAAAGAGGCAGAAGGTCGACAATGATGCACTTGGCCAAAAAGGGCGTATGCGTTTTTTCCTGAATATATTCAGGAAAAAACGCATACGTCCTTTTTGGCCAACCAAGCAAGCTTGCAAAGGAAATCTGCACTACAATGAAGTCTCACTTCCCCCCGTCAAAAGGGCCATCTGAAAAAAGTGTAAAATCCAGAAAGGCAGGACAGGCCATGGAGAACTGGGAGCCTTGTTATGCTGATGGGCGGGATGTAAATTGCCAACAGCCACTGGGGAGAAGTGTATGGTGTTTCCTGAAACATCTAAAAAACAAAGCAACAGAGCCTAGGGCACTTCCACTTATGGTCCTATAGCTTAGGGAAATTAAAATCAAAAAGACACAGCCACCCCAAAGTTTGGGATGGCTCTGTTTACAAGAAACTCGTTTACGGTACAAGTTCAATATCGCATAAAGCGAAAAATGGATAAAGAAGTTGTGGTACTTACGTACAATGCAATATCACTCAGCAATGACATCTATGTCATCAGGCCAATAGCAGCATGATGAGTGGATTCAGGTATGATGATTCTAACTGAAATAAGTCACACAGAAAAAGAAACATCATAAGATATCACTTATACACGGAATGTAAACTTGGCTACACAGGAACTGAATTTCAAAACAGAACATGGTCCCAAATTTAGAAAACCAACTTATGCTTGCTTAAGGGGAAAGGTGAGTTGGGGTGCTGCATAAAACCAGAGATTGAAATGAGCACAGATAAAGTTCCTTAAGCCAAATATGTAATAGACAAGAGCTACTCCTTGCTCAACGAAATGGACTCAAAACCCCATATTAAACGCCTAATAATGTACCTGACTAGTAAGTATCTTAAAACCTATGGATTGCTATGTCTCTGAAAGTGAATCAATCGTGAGTACAGGGGCAAAAACGCGGCAGTGATAGGATTGGAGAGTTTTGGTGAGCAAATGAAGACCCTTTGAAGTCATATTGCATGGTACCCATTCCACGGGTCTCAACTCTCCAGGTTTAAGGGATTCTTCCTTCAGCTAAAACATGCATGTGGAACCCAGAGTATGATCAACCGTGTGATCGGGAGACGTGTTGAAATATGTCTCAGTTCTCGTCCCCTGGTACTCGGGTGCAACATTCCAGATGCTTTACTAACACTCTCCCGACTTGGAGAGTCAGTGCCTTTAACCTCCTGTTTGGCCCAGTTTGCAAATTCCGCGGAAGATGAACAGGAATAGGGAGAACCAATGAGAGACTAGCTGGAGGTGTCTGGACGGGAAAATTTAACTCTCATTTCCCACCAGGAAGAGGAATTAACCAAAGGCTCAGCGTGCCATGCCGGAACCAGATTAGGGCCTGAAGCAATCGGGCGGTGTTGCGGCCAGCTCACAAGAAAGCGAGTTGAAGAAAGGAGCTCAGGGGCACTGTAATTCACAAACCTGCAGAGTTATAAATGACAGCTATCATCCAAAAATATACTGAAGTAAGGCTGCCAAGAGGACTTGAAAGCCGGGCAGAATTGCAGGAAACCGATTTCAGGAGGTAGACTGGAATTGCATTTAAAGCATAGGAAAAGAGGCAGAAGGTCGACAATGATGCACTTGGCCAAAAAGGGCGTATGCGTTTTTTCCTGAATATATTCAGGAAAAAACGCATACGTCCTTTTTGGCCAACCAAGCAAGCTTGCAAAGGAAATCTGCACTACAATGAAGTCTCACTTCCCCCCTGTCAAAAGGGCCATCTGAAAAAAGTGTAAAATCCAGAAAGGCAGGACAGGCCATGGAGAACTGGGAGCCTTGTTATGCTGATGGGCGGGATGTAAATTGCCAACAGCCACTGGGGAGAAGTGTATGGTGTTTCCTGAAACATCTAAAAAACAAAGCAACAGAGCCTAGGGCAATTCCACTTATGGTCCTATAGCTTAGGGAAATTAAAATCAAAAAGACACAGCCACCCCAAAGTTTGGGATGGCTCTGTTTACAAGAAACTCGTTTACGGTACAAGTTCAATATCGCATAAAGCGAAAAATGGATAAAGAAGTTGTGGTACTTACGTACAATGCAATATCACTCAGCAATGACATCTATGTCATCAGGCCAATAGCAGCATGATGAGTGGATTCAGGTATGATGATTCTAACTGAAATAAGTCACACAGAAAAAGAAACATCATAAGATATCACTTATACACGGAATGTAAACTTGGCTACACAGGAACTGAATTTCAAAACAGAACATGGTCCCAAATTTAGAAAACCAACTTATGCTTGCTTAAGGGGAAAGGTGAGTTGGGGTGCTGCATAAAACCAGAGATTGAAATGAGCACAGATAAAGTTCCTTAAGCCAAATATGTAATAGACAAGAGCTACTCCTTGCTCAACGAAATGGACTCAAAACCCCATATTAAACGCCTAATAATGTACCTGACTAGTAAGTATCTTAAAACCTATGGATTGCTATGTCTCTGAAAGTGAATCAATCGTGAGTACAGGGGCAAAAACGCAGCAGTGATAGGATTGGAGAGTTTTGGTGAGCAAATGAAGACCCTTTGAAGTCATATTGCATGGTACCCATTCCACGGGTCTCAACTCTCCAGGTTTAAGGGATTCTTCCTTCAGCTAAAACATGCATGTGGAACCCAGAGTATGATCAACCGTGTGATCGGGAGACGTGTTGAAATATGTCTCAGTTCTCGTCCCCTGGTACTCGGGTGCAACATTCCAGATGCTTTACTAACACTCTCCCGACTTGGAGAGTCAGTGCCTTTAACCTCCTGTTTGGCCCAGTTTGCAAATTCCGTGGAAGATGAACAGGAATAGGGAGAACCAATGAGAGACTAGCTGGAGGTGTCTGGACGGGAAAATTTAACTCTCATTTCCCACCAGGAAGAGGAATTAACCAAAGGCTCAGCGTGCCATGCCGGAACCAGAGTAGGGCCTGAAGCAATCCTGCGGTGTTGCGGCCAGCTCACAAGAAAGCGAGTTGAAGAAAGGAGCTCAGGGGCACTGTAATTCACAAACCTGCAGAGTTATAAATGACAGCTATCATCCAAAAATATACTGAAGTAAGGCTGCCAAGAGGACTTGAAAGCCGGGCAGAATTGCAGGAAACCGATTTCAGGAGGTAGACTGGAATTGCATTTAAAGCATAGGAAAAGAGGCAGAAGGTCGACAATGATGCACTTGGCCAAAAAGGGCGTATGCGTTTTTTCCTGAATATATTCAGGAAAAAACGCATACGTCCTTTTTGGCCAACCAAGCAAGCTTGCAAAGGAAATCTGCACTACAATGAAGTCTCACTTCCCCCCGGTCAAAAGGGCCATCTGAAAAAAGTGTAAAATCCAGAAAGGCAGGACAGGCCATGGAGAACTGGGAGCCTTGTTATGCTGATGGGCGGGATGTAAATTGCCAACAGCCACTGGGGAGAAGTGTATGGTGTTTCCTGAAACATCTAAAAAACAAAGCAACAGAGCCTAGGGCACTTCCACTTATGGTCCTATAGCTTAGGGAAATTAAAATCAAAAAGACACAGCCACCCCAAAGTTTGGGATGGCTCTGTTTACAAGAAACTCGTTTACGGTACAAGTTCAATATCGCATAAAGCGAAAAATGGATAAAGAAGTTGTGGTACTTACGTACAATGCAATATCACTCAACAATGACATCTATGTCATCAGGCCCATAGCAGCATAATGAGTGGATTCAGGTATGATAATTCTAACTGAAATAAGTCACACAGAAAAAGAAACATCATAAGATATCACTAATACACGGAATGTAAACTTGGCTACACAGGAACTGAATTTCAAAACAGAACATGGTCCCAAATTTAGAAAACCAACTTATGCTTGCTTAAGGGGAAAGGTGAGTTGGGGTGCTGCATAAAACCAGAGATTGAAATGAGCACAGATAAAGTTCCTTAAGCCAAATATGTAATAGACAAGAGCTACTCCTTGCTCAACGAAATGGACTCAAAACCCCATATTAAACGCCTAATAATGTACCTGACTAGTAAGTATCTTAAAACCTATGGATTGCTATGTCTCTGAAAGTGAATCAATCGTGAGTACAGGGGCAAAAACGCAGCAGTGATAGGATTGGAGAGTTTTGGTGAGCAAATGAAGACCCTTTGAAGTCATATTGCATGGTACCCATTCCACGGGTCTCAACTCTCCAGGTTTAAGGGATTCTTCCTTCAGCTAAAACATGCATGTGGAACCCAGAGTATGATCAACCGTGTGATCGGGAGACGTGTTGAAATATGTCTCAGTTCTCGTCCCCTGGTACTCGGGTGCAACATTCCAGATGCTTTACTAACACTCTCCCGACTTGGAGAGTCAGTGCCTTTAACCTCCTGTTTGGCCCAGTTTGCAAATTCCGCGGAAGATGAACAGGAATAGGGAGAACCAATGAGAGACTAGCTGGAGGTGTCTGGACGGGAAAATTTAACTCTCATTTCCCACCAGGAAGAGGAATTAACCAAAGGCTCAGCGTGCCATGCCAGAACCAGATTAGGGCCTGAAGCAATCCTGCGGTGTTGCGGCCAGCTCACAAGAAAGCGAGTTGAAGAAAGGAGCTCAGGGGCACTGTAATTCACAAACCTGCAGAGTTATAAATGACAGCTATCATCCAAAAATATACTGAAGTAAGGCTGCCAAGAGGACTTGAAAGCCGGGCAGAATTGCAGGAAACCGATTTCAGGAGGTAGACTGGAATTGCATTTAAAGCATAGGAAAAGAGGCAGAAGGTCGACAATGATGCACTTGGCCAAAAAGGGCGTATGCGTTTTTTCCTGAATATATTCAGGAAAAAACGCATACGTCCTTTTTGGCCAACCAAGCAAGCTTGCAAAGGAAATCTGCACTACAATGAAGTCTCACTTCCCCCCCGTCAAAAGGGCCATCTGAAAAAAGTGTAAAATCCAGAAAGGCAGGACAGGCCATGGAGAACTGGGAGCCTTTTTATGCTGATGGGCGGGATGTAAATTGCCAACAGCCACTGGGGAGAAGTGTATGGTGTTTCCTGAAACATCTAAAAAACAAAGCAACAGAGCCTAGGGCACTTCCACTTATGGTCCTATAGCTTAGGGAAATTAAAATCAAAAAGACACAGCCACCCCAAAGTTTGGGATGGCTCTGTTTACAAGAAACTCGTTTACGGTACAAGTTCAATATCGCATAAAGCGAAAAATGGATAAAGAAGTTGTGGTACTTACGTACAATGCAATATCACTCAGCAATGACATCTATGTCATCAGGCCCATAGCAGCATGATGAGTGGATTCAGGTATGATGATTCTAACTGAAATAAGTCACACAGAAAAAGAAACATCATAAGATATCACTAATACACGGAATGTAAACTTGGCTACACAGGAACTGAATTTCAAAACAGAACATGGTCCCAAATTTAGAAAACCAACTTATGCTTGCTTAAGGGGAAAGGTGAGTTGGGGTGCTGCATAAAACCAGAGATTGAAATGAGCACAGATAAAGTTCCTTAAGCCAAATATGTAATAGACAAGAGCTACTCCTTGCTCAACGAAATGGACTCAAAACCCCATATTAAACGCCTAATAATGTACCTGACTAGTAAGTATCTTAAAACCTATGGATTGCTATGTCTCTGAAAGTGAATCAATCGTGAGTACAGGGGCAAAAACGCAGCAGTGATAGGATTGGAGAGTTTTGGTGAGCAAATGAAGACCCTTTGAAGTCATATTGCATGGTACCCATTCCACGGGTCTCAACTCTCCAGGTTTAAGGGATTCTTCCTTCAGCTAAAACATGCATGTGGAACCCAGAGTATGATCAACCGTGTGATCGGGAGACGTGTTCCAATATGTCTCACTTCTCGTCCCCTGGTACTCGGGTGCAACATTCCAGATGCTTTACTAACACTCTCCCGACTTGGAGAGTCAGTGCCTTTAACCTCCTGTTTGGCCCAGTTTGCAAATTCCGCGGAAGATGAACAGGAATAGGGAGAACCAATGAGAGACTAGCTGGAGGTGTCTGGACGGGAAAATTTAACTCTCATTTCCCACCAGGAAGAGGAATTAACCAAAGGCTCAGCGTGCCATGCCGGAACCAGATTAGGGCCTGAAGCAATCCTGCGGTGTTGCGGCCAGCTCACAAGAAAGCGAGTTGAAGAAAGGAGCTCAGGGGCACTGTAATTCACAAACCTGCAGAGTTATAAATGACAGCTATCATCCAAAAATATACTGAAGTAAGGCTGCCAAGAGGACTTGAAAGCCGGGCAGAATTGCAGGAAACCGATTTCAGGAGGTAGACTGGAATTGCATTTAAAGCATAGGAAAAGAGGCAGAAGGTCGACAATGATGCACTTGGCCAAAAAGGGCGTATGCGTTTTTTCCTGAATATATTCAGGAAAAAACGCATACGCCCTTTTTGGCCAACCAAGCAAGCTTGCAAAGGAAATCTGCACTACAATGAAGTCTCACTTCCCCCCCGTCAAAAGGGCCATCTGAAAAAAGTGTAAAATCCAGAAAGGCAGGACAGGCCATGGAGAACTGGGAGCCTTGTTATGCTGATGGGCGGGATGTAAATTGCCAACAGCCACTCGGGAGAAGTGTATGGTGTTTCCTGAAACATCTAAAAAACAAAGCAACAGAGCCTAGGGCACTTCCACTTATGGTCCTATAGCTTAGGGAAATTAAAATCAAAAAGACACAGCCACCCCAAAGTTTGGGATGGCTCTGCTTACAAGAAACTCGTTTACGGTACAAGTTCAATATCGCATAAAGCGGAAAATGGATAAGGAAGTTGTGGTACTTACGTACAATGCAATATCACTCAGCAATGACATCTATGTCATCAGGCCCATAGCAGCATAATGAGTGGATTCAGGTATGATGATTCTAACTGAAATAAGTCACACAGAAAAAGAAACATCATAAGATATCACTAATACACGGAATGTAAACTTGGCTACACAGGAACTGAATTTCAAAACAGAACATGGTCCCAAATTTAGAAAACCAACTTATGCTTGCTTAAGGGGAAAGGTGAGTTGGGGTGCTGCATAAAACCAGAGATTGAAATGAGCACAGATAAAGTTCCTTAAGCCAAATATGTAATAGACAAGAGCTACTCCTTGCTCAACGAAATGGACTCAACACCCCATATTAAACGCCTAATTATGTACCTGACTAGTAAGTATCTTAAAACCTATGGATTGTTATGTCTCTGAAAGTGAATCAATCGTGAGTACAGGGGCAAAAACGCAGCAGTGATAGGATTGGAGAGTTTTGGTGAGCAAATGAAGACCCTTTGAAGTCAAATTGCATGGTACCCATTCCACGGGTCTCAACTCTCCAGGTTTAAGGGATTCTTCCTTCAGCTAAAACATGCATGTGGAACCCAGAGTATGATCAACCGTGTGATCGGGAGACGTGTTGAAATATGTCTCAGTTCTCGTCCCCTGGTACTCGGGTGCAACATTCCAGATGCTTTACTAACACTCTCCCGACTTGGAGAGTCAGTGCCTTTAACCTCCTGTTTGGCCCAGTTTGCAAATTCCGCGGAAGATGAACAGGAATAGGGAGAACCAATGAGAGACTAGCTGGAGGTGTCTGGACGGGAAAATTTAACTCTCATTTCCCACCAGGAAGAGGAATTAACCAAAGGCTCAGCGTGCCATGCCGGAACCAGATTAGGGCCTGAAGCAATCCTGCGGTGTTGCGGCCAGCTCACAAGAAAGCGAGTTGAAGAAAGGAGCTCAGGGGCACTGTAATTCACAAACCTGCAGAGTTATAAATGACAGCTATCATCCAAAAATATACTGAAGTAAGGCTGCCAAGAGGACTTGAAAGCCGGGCAGAATTGCAGGAAACCGATTTCAGGAGGTAGACTGGAATTGCATTTAAAGCATAGGAAAAGAGGCAGAAGGTCGACAATGATGCACTTGGCCAAAAAGGGCGTATGCGTTTTTTCCTGAATATATTCAGGAAAAAACGCATACGCCCTTTTTGGCCAAACTAGCAAGCTTGCAAAGGAAATCTGCACTACAATGAAGTCTCACTTCCCCCCGTCAAAAGGGCCATCTGAAAAAAGTGTAAAATCCAGAAAGGCAGGACAGGCCATGGAGAACTGGGAGCCTTGTTATGCTGATGGGCGGGATGTAAATTGCCAACAGCCACTCGGGAGAAGTGTATGGTGTTTCCTGAAACATCTAAAAAACAAAGCAACAGAGCCTAGGGCACTTCCACTTATGGTCCTATAGCTTAGGGAAATTAAAATCAAAAAGACACAGCCACCCCAAAGTTTGGGATGGCTCTGTTTACAAGAAACTCGTTTACGGTGCAAGTTCAATATCGCATAAAGCGAAAAATGGATAAAGAAGTTGTGGTACTTAAGTACAATGCAATATCACTCAGCAATGACATCTATGTCATCAGGCCCATAGCAGCATAATGAGTGGATTCAGGTATGATGATTCTAACTGAAATAAGTCACACAGAAAAAGAAACATCATAAGATATCACTAATACACGGAATGTAAACTTGGCTACACAGGAACTGAATTTCAAAACAGAACATGGTCCCAAATTTAGAAAATCAACTTATGCTTGCTTAAGGGGAAAGGTGAGTTGGGGTGCTGCATAAAACCAGAGATTGAAATGAGCACAGATAAAGTTCCTTAAGCCAAATATGTAATAGACAAGAGCTACTCCTTGCTCAACGAAATGGACTCAAAACCCCATATTAAACGCCTAATAATGTACCTGACTAGTAAGTATCTTAAAACCTATGGATTGCTATGTCTCTGAAAGTGAATCAATCGTGAGTACAGGGGCAAAAACGCAGCAGTGATAGGATTGGAGAGTTTTGGTGAGCAAATGAAGACCCTTTGAAGTCATATTGCATGGTACCCATTCCACGGGTCTCAACTCTCCAGGTTTAAGGGATTCTTCCTTCAGCTAAAACATGCATGTGGAACCCAGAGTATGATCAACCGTGTGATCGGGAGACGTGTTGAAATATGTCTCAGTTCTCGTCCCCTGGTACTCGGGTGCAACATTCCAGATGCTTTACTAACACTCTCCCGACTTGGAGAGTCAGTGCCTTTAACCTCCTGTTTGGCCCAGTTTGCAAATTCCGCGGAAGATGAACAGGAATAGGGAGAACCAATGAGAGACTAGCTGGAGGTGTCTGGACGGGAAAATTTAACTCTCATTTCCCACCAGGAAGAGGAATTAACCAAAGGCTCAGCGTGCCATGCCGGAACCAGATTAGGGCCTGAAGCAATCCTGCGGTGTTGCGGCCAGCTCACAAGAAAGCGAGTTGAAGAAAGGAGCTCAGGGGCACTGGAATTCACAAACCTGCAGAGTTATAAATGACAGCTATCATCCAAAAATATACTGAAGTAAGGCTGCCAAGAGGACTTGAAAGCCGGGCAGAATTGCAGGAAACCGATTTCACGAGGTAGACTGGAATTGCATTTAAAGCATAGGAAAAGAGGCAGAAGGTCGACAATGATGCACTTGGCCAAAAAGGGCGTATGCGTTTTTTCCTGAATATATTCAGGAAAAAAAACGCATACGCCCTTTTTGGCCAACCAAGCAAGCTTGCAAAGGAAATCTGCACTACAATGAAGTCTCACTTCCCCCCCGTCAAAAGGGCCATCTGAAAAAAGTGTAAAATCCAGAAAGGCAGGACAGGCCATGGAGAACTGGGAGCCTTGTTATGCTGATGGGCGGGATGTAAATTGCCAACAGCCACTCGGGAGAAGTGTATGGTGTTTCCTGAAACATCTAAAAAACAAAGCAACAGAGCCTAGGGCACTTCCACTTATGGTCCTATAGCTTAGGGAAATTAAAATCAAAAAGACACAGCCACCCCAAAGTTTGGGATGGCTCTGTTTACAAGAAACTCGTTTACGGTACAAGTTCAATATCGCATAAAGCGAAAAATGGATAAAGAAGTTGTGCTACTTACGTACAATGCAATATCACTCAGCAATGACATCTATGTCATCAGGCCCATAGCAGCATAATGAGTGGATTCAGGTATGATGATTCTAACTGAAATAAGTCACACAGAAAAAGAAACATCATAAGATATCACTAATACACGGAATGTAAACTTGGCTACACAGGAACTGAATTTCAAAACAGAACATGGTCCCAAATTTAGAAAACCAACGTATGCTTGCTTAAGTGGAAAGGTGAGTTGGGGTGCTGCATAAAACCAGAGATTGAAATGAGCACAGATAAAGTTCCTTAAGCCAAATATGTAATAGACAAGAGCTACTCCTTGCTCAACGAAATGGACTCAAAACCCCATATTAAACGCCTAATAATGTACCTGACTAGTAAGTATCTTAAAACCTATGGATTGCTATGTCTCTGAAAGTGAATCAATCGTGAGTACAGGGGCAAAAACGCAGCAGTGATAGGATTGGAGAGTTTTGGTGAGCAAATGAAGACCCTTTGAAGTCATATTGCATGGTACCCATTCCACGGGTCTCAACTCTCCAAGTTTAAGGGATTCTTCCTTCAGCTAAAACATGCATGTGGAACCCAGAGTATGATCAACCGTGTGATCGGGAGACGTGTTGAAATATGTCTCAGTTCTCGTCCCCTGGTACTCGGGTGCAACATTCCAGATGCTTTACTAACACTCTCCCGACTTGGAGAGTCAGTGCCTTTAACCTCCTGTTTGGCCCAGTTTGCAAATTCCGCGGAAGATGAACAGGAATAGGGAGAACCAATGAGAGACTAGCTGGAGGTGTCTGGACGGGAAAATTTAACTCTCATTTCCCACCAGGAAGAGGAATTAACCAAAGGCTCAGCGTGCCATGCCAGAACCAGATTAGGGCCTGAAGCAATCCTGCGGTGTTGCGGCCAGCTCACAAGAAAGCGAGTTGAAGAAAGGAGCTCAGGGGCACTGTAATTCACAAACCTGCAGAGTTATAAATGACAGCTATCATCCAAAAATATACTGAAGTAAGGCTGCCAAGAGGACTTGAAAGCCGGGCAGAATTGCAGGAAACCGATTTCAGGAGGTAGACTGGAATTGCATTTAAAGCATAGGAAAAGAGGCAGAAGGTCGACAATGATGCACTTGGCCAAAAAGGGCGTATGCGTTTTTTCCTGAATATATTCAGGAAAAAACGCATACGCCCTTTTTGGCCAACCAAGCAAGCTTGCAAAGGAAATCTGCACTACAATGAAGTCTCACTTCCCCCCCCCGTCAAAAGGGCCATCTGAAAAAAGTGTAAAATCCAGAAAGGCAGGACAGGCCATGGAGAACTGGGAGCCTTGTTATGCTGATGGGCGGGATGTAAATTGCCAACAGCCACTCGGGAGAAGTGTATGGTGTTTCCTGAAACATCTAAAAAACAAAGCAACAGAGCCTAGGGCACTTCCACTTATGGTCCTATAGCTTAGGGAAATTAAAATCAAAAAGACACAGCCACCCCAAAGTTTGGGATGGCTCTGTTTACAAGAAACTCGTTTACGGTACAAGTTCAATATCGCATAAAGCAAAAAATGGATAAAGAAGTTGTGGTACTTACGTACAATGCAATATCACTCAGCAATGACATCTATGTCATCAGGCCCATAGCAGCATAATGAGTGGATTCAGGTATGATGATTCTAACTGAAATAAGTCACACAGAAAAAGAAACATCATAAGATATCACTAATACACGGAATGTAAACTTGGCTACACAGGAACTGAATTTCAAAACAGAACATGGTCCCAAATTTAGAAAACCAACTTATGCTTGCTTAAGGGGAAAGGTGAGTTGGGGTGCTGCATAAAACCAGAGATTGAAATGAGCACAGATAAAGTTCCTTAAGCCAAATATGTAATAGACAAGAGCTACTCCTTGCTCAACGAAATGGACTCAAAACCCCATATTAAACGCCTAATAATGTACCTGACTAGTAAGTATCTTAAAACCTATGGATTGCTATGTCTCTGAAAGTGAATCAATCGTGAGTACAGGGGCAAAAACGCAGCAGTGATAGGATTGGAGAGTTTTGGTGAGCAAATGAAGACCCTTTGAAGTCATATTGCATGGTACCCATTCCACGGGTCTCAACTCTCCAGGTTTAAGGGATTCTTCCTTCAGCTAAAACATGCATGTGGAACCCAGAGTATGATCAACCGTGTGATCGGGAGACGTGTTGAAATATGTCTCAGTTCTCGTCCCCTGGTACTCGGGTGCAACAATCCAGATGCTTTACTAACACTCTCCCGACTTGGAGAGTCAGTGCCTTTAACCTCCTGTTTGGGCCAGTTTGCAAATTCCGCGGAAGATGAACAGGAATAGGGAGAACCAATGAGAGACTAGCTGGAGGTGTCTGGACGGGAAAATTTAACTCTCATTTCCCACCAGGAAGAGGAATTAACCAAAGGCTCAGCGTGCCATGCCGGAACCAGATTAGGGCCTGAAGCAATCCTGCGGTGTTGCGGCCAGCTCACAAGAAAGCGAGTTGAAGAAAGGAGCTCAGGGGCACTGTAATTCACAAACCTGCAGAGTTATAAATGACAGCTATCATCCAAAAATATACTGAAGTAAGGCTGCCAAGAGGACTTGAAAGCCGGGCAGAATTGCAGGAAACCGATTTCAGGAGGTAGACTGGAATTGCATTTAAAGCATAGGAAAAGAGGCAGAAGGTCGACAATGATGCACTTGGCCAAAAAGGGCGTATGCGTTTTTTCGTGAATATATTCAGGAAAAAACACATACGCCCTTTTTGGCCAACCAAGCAAGCTTGCAAAGGAAATCTGCACTACAATGAAGTCTCACTTCCCCCCCCCCCGTCAAAAGGGCCATCTGAAAAAAGTGTAAAATCCAGAAAGGCAGGACAGGCCATGGAGAACTGGGAGCCTTGTTATGCTGATGGGCGGGATGTAAATTGCCAACAGCCACTCGGGAGAAGTGTATGGTGTTTCCTGAAACATCTAAAAAACAAAGCAACAGAGCCTAGGGCACTTCCACTTATGGTCCTATAGCTTAGGGAAATTAAAATCAAAAAGACACAGCCACCCCAAAGTTTGGGATGGCTCTGTTTACAAGAAACTCGTTTACGGTACAAGTTCAATATCGCATAAAGCGAAAAATGGATAAAGAAGTTGTGGTACTTACGTACAATGCAATATCACTCAGCAATGACATCTATGTCATCAGGCCCATAGCAGCATAATGAGTGGATTCAGGTATGATGATTCTAACTGAAATAAGTCACACAGAAAAAGAAACATCATAAGATATCACTAATACACGGAATGTAAACTTGGCTACACAGGAACTGAATTTCAAAACAGAACATGGTCCCAAATTTAGAAAACCAACTTATGCTTGCTTAAGGGGAAAGGTGAGTTGGGGTGCTGCATAAAACCAGAGATTGAAATGAGCACAGATAAAGTTCCTTAAGCCAAATATGTAATAGACAAGAGCTACTCCTTGCTCAACGAAATGGACTCAAAACCCCATATTAAACGCCTAATAATGTACCTGACTAGTAAGTATCTTAAAACCTATGGATTGCTATGTCTCTGAAAGTGAATCAATCGTGAGTACAGGGGCAAAAACGCAGCAGTGATAGGATTGGAGAGTTTTGGTGAGCAAATGAAGACCCTTTGAAGTCATATTGCATGGTACCCATTCCACGGGTCTCAACTCTCCAGGTTTAAGGGATTCTTCCTTCAGCTAAAACATGCATGTGGAACCCAGAGTATGATCAACCGTGTGATCGGGAGACGTGTTGAAATATGTCTCAGTTCTCGTCCCCTGGTACTCGGGTGCAACATTCCAGATGCTTTACTAACACTCTCCCGACTTGGAGAGTCAGTGCCTTTAACCTCCTGTTTGGCCCAGTTTGCAAATTCCGCGGAAGATGAACAGGAATAGGGAGAACCAATGAGAGACTAGCTGGAGGTGTCTGGACGGGAAAATTTAACTCTCATTTCCCACCAGGAAGAGGAATTAACCAAAGGCTCAGCGTGCCATGCCGGAACCAGATTAGGGCCTGAAGCAATCCTGCGGTGTTGCGGCCAGCTCACAAGAAAGCGAGTTGAAGAAAGGAGCTCAGGGGCACTGTAATTCACAAAACTGCAGAGTTATAAATGACAGCTATCATCCAAAAATATACTGAAGTAAGGCTGCCAAGAGGACTTGAAAGCCGGGCAGAATTGCAGGAAACCGATTTCAGGAGGTAGACTGGAATTGCATTTAAAGCATAGGAAAAGAGGCAGAAGGTCGACAATGATGCACTTGGCCAAAAAGGGCGTATGCGTTTTTTCCTGAATATATTCAGGAAAAAACGCATACGTCCTTTTTGGCCAACCAAGCAAGCTTGCAAAGGAAATCTGCACTACAATGAAGTCTCACTTCCCCCCGTCAAAAGGGCCATCTGAAAAAAGTGTAAAATCCAGAAAGGCAGGACAGGCCATGGAGAACTGGGAGCCTTGTTATGCTGATGGGCGGGATGTAAATTGCCAACAGCCACTCGGGAGAAGTGTATGGTGTTTCCTGAAACATCTAAAAAACAAAGCAACAGAGCCTAGGGCACTTCCACTTATGGTCCTATAGCTTAGGGAAATTAAAATAAAAAAGACACAGCCACCCCAAAGTTTGGGATGGCTCTGTTTACAAGAAACTCGTTTACGGTGCAAGTTCAATATCGCATAAAGCGAAAAACGGATAAAGAAGTTGTGGTACTTACGTACAATGCAATATCACTCAGCAATGACATCTATGTCATCAGGCCCATAGCAGCATAATGAGTGGATTCAGGTATGATGATTCTAACTGAAATAAGTCACACAGAAAAAGAAACATCATAAGATATCACTAATACACGGAATGTAAACTTGGCTACACAGGAACTGAATTTCAAAACAGAACATGGTCCCAAATTTAGAAAATCAACTTATGCTTGCTTAAGGGGAAAGGTGAGTTGGGGTGCTGCATAAAACCAGAGATTGAAATGAGCACAGATAAAGTTCCTTAAGCCAAATATGTAATAGACAAGAGCTACTCCTTGCTCAACGAAATGGACTCAAAACCCCATATTAAACGCCTAATAATGTACCTGACTAGTAAGTATCTTAAAACCTATGGATTGCTATGTCTCTGAAAGTGAATCAATCGTGAGTACAGGGGCAAAAACGCAGCAGTGATAGGATTGGAGAGTTTTGGTGAGCAAATGAAGACCCTTTGAAGTCATATTGCATGGTACCCATTCCACGGGTCTCAACTCTCCAGGTTTAAGGGATTCTTCCTTCAGCTAAAACATGCATGTGGAACCCAGAGTATGATCAACCGTGTGATCGGGAGACGTGTTGAAATATGTCTCAGTTCTCGTCCCCTGGTACTCGGGTGCAACATTCCAGATGCTTTACTAACACTCTCCCGACTTGGAGAGTCAGTGCCTTTAACCTCCTGTTTGGCCCAGTTTGCAAATTCCGCGGAAGATGAACAGGAATAGGGAGAAACAATGAGAGACTAGCTGGAGGTGTCTGGACGGGAAAATTTAACTCTCATTTCCCACCAGGAAGAGGAATTAACCAAAGGCTCAGCGTGCCATGCCGGAACCAGATTAGGGCCTGAAGCAATCCTGCGGTGTTGCGGCCAGCTCACAAGAAAGCGAGTTGAAGAAAGGAGCTCAGGGGCACTGGAATTCACAAACCTGCAGAGTTATAAATGACAGCTATCATCCAAAAATATACTGAAGTAAGGCTGCCAAGAGGACTTGAAAGCCGGGCAGAATTGCAGGAAACCGATTTCAGGAGGTAGACTGGAATTGCATTTAAAGCATAGGAAAAGAGGCAGAAGGTCGACAATGATGCACTTGGCCAAAAAGGGCGTATGCGTTTTTTCCTGAATATATTCAGGAAAAAACGCATACGCAATTTTTGGCCAACCAAGCAAGCTTGCAAAGGAAATCTGCACTACAATGAAGTCTCACTTCCCCCCGTCAAAAGGGCCATCTGAAAAAAGTGTAAAATCCAGAAAGGCAGGACAGGCCATGGAGAACTGGGAGCCTTGTTATGCTGATGGGCGGGATGTACATTGCCAACAGCCACTCGGGAGAAGTGTATGGTGTTTCCTGAAACATCTAAAAAACAAAGCAACAGAGCCTAGGGCACTTCCACTTATGGTCCTATAGCTTAGGGAAATTAAAATCAAAAAGACACAGCCACCCCAAAGTTTGGGATGGCTCTGTTTACAAGAAACTCATTTACGGTGCAAGTTCAATATCGCATAAAGCGAAAAATGGATAAAGAAGTTGTGGTAATTACGTACAATGCAATATCACTCAGCAATGACATCTATGTCATCAGGCCCATAGCAGCATAATGAGTGGATTCAGGTATGATGATTCTAACTGAAATAAGTCACACAGAAAAAGAAACATCATAAGATATCACTAATACACGGAATGTAAACTTGGCTACACAGGAACTGAATTTCAAAACAGAACATGGTCCCAAATTTAGAAAATCAACTTATGCTTGCTTAAGGGGAAAGGTGAGTTGGGGTGCTGCATAAAACCAGAGATTGAAATGAGCACAGATAAAGTTCCTTAAGCCAAATATGTAATAGACAAGAGCTACTCCTTGCTCAACGAAATGGACTCAAAACCCCATATTAAACGCCTAATAATGTACCTGACTAGTAAGTATCTTAAAACCTATGGATTGCTATGTCTCTGAAAGTGAATCAATCGTGAGTACAGGGGCAAAAACGCAGCAGTGATAGGATTGGAGAGTTTTGGTGAGCAAATGAAGACCCTTTGAAGTCATATTGCATGGTACCCATTCCACGGGTCTCAACTCTCCAGGTTTAAGGGATTCTTCCTTCAGCTAAAACATGCATGTGGAACCCAGAGTATGATCAACCGTGTGATCGGGAGACGTGTTGAAATATGTCTCAGTTCTCGTCCCCTGGTACTCGGGTGCAACATTCCAGATGCTTTACTAAAACTCTCCCGACTTGGAGAGTCAGTGCCTTTAACCTCCTGTTTGGCCCAGTTTGCAAATTCCGCGGAAGATGAACAGGAATAGGGAGAACCAATGAGAGACTAGCTGGAGGTGTCTGGACGGGAAAATTTAACTCTCATTTCCCACCAGGAAGAGCAATTAACCAAAGGCTCAGCGTGCCATGCCGGAACCAGATTAGGGCCTGAAGCAATCCTGCGGTGTTGCGGCCAGCTCACAAGAAAGCGAGTTGAAGAAAGGAGCTCAGGGGCACTGTAATTCACAAACCTGCAGAGTTATAAATGACAGCTATCATCCAAAAATATACTGAAGTAAGGCTGCCAAGAGGACTTGAAAGCCGGGCAGAATTGCAGGAAACCGATTTCAGGAGGTAGACTGGAATTGCATTTAAAGCATAGGAAAAGAGGCAGAAGGTCGACAATGATGCACTTGGCCAAAAAGGGCGTATGCGTTTTTTCCTGAATATATTCAGGAAAAAACGCATACGCCCTTTTTGGCCAACCAAGCAAGCTTGCAAAGGAAATCTGCACTACAATGAAGTCTCACTTCCCCCCCGTCAAAAGGGCCATCTGAAAAAAGTGTAAAATCCAGAAAGGCAGGACAGGCCATGGAGAACTGGGAGCCTTGTTATGCTGATGGGCGGGATGTATATTGCCAACAGCCACTCGGGAGAAGTGTATGGTGTTTCCTGAAACATCTAAAAAACAAAGCAACAGAGCCTAGGGCACTTCCACTTATGGTCCTATAGCTTAGGGAAATTAAAATCAAAAAGACACAGCCACCCCAAAGTTTGGGATGGCTCTGTTTACAAGAAACTCGTTTACGGTGCAAGTTCAATATCGCATAAAGCGAAAAATGGATAAAGAAGTTGTGGTAATTACGTACAATGCAATATCACTCAGCAATGACATCTATGTCATCAGGCCCATAGCAGCATGATGAGTGGATTCAGGTATGATGATTCTAACTGAAATAAGTCACACAGAAAAAGAAACATCATAAGATATCACTAATACACGGAATGTATACTTGGCTACACAGGAACTGAATTTCAAAACAGATCATGCTCTCAAATTTAGAAAACCAACTTATGCTTGCTTAAGGGGAAAGGTGAGTTGGGGTGCTGCATAAAACCAGAGATTGAAATGAGCACAGATAAAGTTCCTTAAGCCAAATATGTAATAGACAAGAGCTACTCCTTGCTCAACGAAATGGACTCAAAACCCCATATTAAACGCCTAATAATGTACCTGACTAGTAAGTATCTTAAAACCTATGGATTGCTATGTCTCTGAAAGTGAATCAATCGTGAGTACAGGGGCAAAAACGCAGCAGTGATAGGATTGGAGAGTTTTGGTGAGCAAATGAAGACCCTTTGAAGTCATATTGCATGGTACCCATTCCACGGGTCTCAACTCTCCAGGTTTAAGGGATTCTTCCTTCAGCTAAAACATGCATGTGGAACCCAGAGTATGATCAACCGTGTGATCGGGAGACGTGTTGAAATATGTCTCAGTTCTCGTCCCCTGGTACTCGGGTGCAACATTCCAGATGCTTTACTAACACTCTCCCGACTTGGAGAGTCAGTGCCTTTAACCTCCTGTTTGGCCCAGTTTGCAAATTCCACGGAAGATGAACAGGAATAGGGAGAACCAATGAGAGACTAGCTGGAGGTGTCTGGACGGGAAAATTTAACTCTCATTTCCCACCAGGAAGAGGAATTAACCAAAGGCTCAGCGTGCCATGCCGGAACCAGATTAGGGCCTGAAGCAATCCTGCGGTGTTGCGGCCAGCTCACAAGAAAGCGAGTTGAAGAAAGGAGCTCAGGGGCACTGTAATTCACAAACCTGCAGAGTTATAAATGACAGCTATCATCCAAAAATATACTGAAGTAAGGCTGCCAAGAGGACTTGAAAGCCGGGCAGAATTGCAGGAAACCGATTTCAGGAGGTAGACTGGAATTGCATTTAAAGCATAGGAAAAGAGGCAGAAGGTCGACAATGATGCACTTGGCCAAAAAGGGCGTATGCGTTTTTTCGTGAATATATTCAGGAAAAAAAACGCATACGCCCTTTTTGGCCAACCAAGCAAGCTTGCAAAGGAAATCTGCACTACAATGAAGTCTCACTTCCCCCCCGTCAAAAGGGCCATCTGAAAAAAGTGTAAAATCCAGAAAGGCAGGACAGGCCATGGAGAACTGGGAGCCTTGTTATGCTGATGGGCGGGATGTAAATTGCCAACAGCCACTCGGGAGAAGTGTATGGTGTTTCCTGAAACATCTAAAAAACAAAGCAACAGAGCCTAGGGCACTTCCACTTATGGTCCTATAGCTTAGGGAAATTAAAATCAAAAAGACACAGCCACCCCAAAGTTTGGGATGGCTCTGTTTACAAGAAACTCGTTTACGGTACAAGTTCAATATCGCATAAAGCGAAAAATGGATAAAGAAGTTGTGGTACTTACGTACAATGCAATATCACTCAGCAATGACATCTATGTCATCAGGCCCATAGCAGCATAATGAGTGGATTCAGGTATGATGATTCTAACTGAAATAAGTCACACAGAAAAAGAAACATCATAAGATATCACTAATACACGGAATGTAAACTTGGCTACACAGGAACTGAATTTCAAAACAGAACATGGTCCCAAATTTAGAAAATCAACTTATGCTTGCTTAAGGGGAAAGGTGAGTTGGGGTGCTGCATAAAACCAGAGATTGAAATGAGCACAGATAAAGTTCCTTAAGCCAAATATGTAATAGACAAGAGCTACTCCTTGCTCAACGAAATGGACTCAAAACCCCATATTAAACGCCTAATAATGTACCTGACTAGTAAGTATCTTAAAACCTATGGATTGCTATGTCTCTGAAAGTGAATCAATCGTGAGTACAGGGGCAAAAACGCAGCAGTGATAGGATTGGAGAGTTTTGGTGAGCAAATGAAGACCCTTTGAAGTCATATTGCATGGTACCCATTCCACGGGTCTCAACTCTCCAGGTTTAAGGGATTCTTCCTTCAGCTAAAACATGCATGTGGAACCCAGAGTATGATCAACCGTGTGATCGGGAGACGTGTTGAAATATGTCTCAGTTCTCGTCCCCTGGTACTCGGGTGCAACATTCCAGATGCTTTACTAACACTCTCCCGACTTGGAGAGTCAGTGCCTTTAACCTCCTGTTTGGCCCAGTTTGCAAATTCCGCGGAAGATGAACAGGAATAGGGAGAACCAATGAGAGACTAGCTGGAGGTGTCTGGACGGGAAAATTTAACTCTCATTTCCCACCAGGAAGAGGAATTAACCAAAGGCTCAGCGTGCCATGCCGGAACCAGATTAGGGCCTGAAGCAATCCTGCGGTGTTGCGGCCAGCTCACAAGAAAGCGAGTTGAAGAAAGGAGCTCAGGGGCACTGTAATTCACAAACCTGCAGAGTTATAAATGACAGCTATCATCCAAAAATATACTGAAGTAAGGCTGCCAAGAGGACTTGAAAGCCGGGCAGAATTGCAGGAAACCGATTTCAGGAGGTAGACTGGAATTGCATTTAAAGCATAGGAAAAGAGGCAGAAGGTCGACAATGATGCACTTGGCCAAAAAGGGCGTATGCGTTTTTTCCTGAATATATTCAGGAAAAAACGCATACGTCCTTTTTGGCCAACCAAGCAAGCTTGCAAAGGAAATCTGCACTACAATGAAGTCTCACTTCCCCCCCCCGTCAAAAGGGCCATCTGAAAAAAGTGTAAAATCCAGAAAGGCAGGACAGGCCATGGAGAACTGGGAGCCTTGTTATGCTGATGGGCGGGATGTAAATTGCCAACAGCCACTGGGGAGAAGTGTATGGTGTTTCCTGAAACATCTAAAAAACAAAGCAACAGAGCCTAGGGCACTTCCACTTATGGTCCTATAGCTTAGGGAAATTAAAATCAAAAAGACACAGCCACCCCAAAGTTTGGGATGGCTCTGTTTACAAGAAACTCATTTACGGTGCAAGTTCAATATCGCATAAAGCGAAAAATGGATAAAGAATTCGTGGTAATTACGTACAATGCAATATCACTCAGCAATGACATCTATGTCATCAGGCCCATAGCAGCATAATGAGTGGATTCAGGTATGATGATTCTAACTGAAATAAGTCACACAGAAAAAGAAACATCATAAGATATCACTAATACACGGAATGTAAACTTGGCTACACAGGAACTGAATTTCAAAACAGAACATGGTCCCAAATTTAGAAAATCAACTTATGCTTGCTTAAGGGGAAAGGTGAGTTGGGGTGCTGCATAAAACCAGAGATTGAAATGAGCACAGATAAAGTTCCTTAAGCCAAATATGTAATAGACAAGAGCTACTCCTTGCTCAACGAAATGGACTCAAAACCCCATATTAAACGCCTAATAATGTACCTGACTAGTAAGTATCTTAAAACCTATGGATTGCTATGTCTCTGAAAGTGAATCAATCGTGAGTACAGGGGCAAAAACGCAGCAGTGATAGGATTGGAGAGTTTTGGTGAGCAAATGAAGACCCTTTGAAGTCATATTGCATGGTACCCATTCCACGGGTCTCAACTCTCCAGGTTTAAGGGATTCTTCCTTCAGCTAAAACATGCATGTGGAACCCAGAGTATGATCAACCGTGTGATCGGGAGACGTGTTGAAATATGTCTCAGTTCTCGTCCCCTGGTACTCGGGTGCAACATTCCAGATGCTTTACTAACACTCTCCCGACTTGGAGAGTCAGTGCCTTTAACCTCCTGTTTGGCCCAGTTTGCAAATTCCGCGGAAGATGAACAGGAATAGGGAGAACCAATGAGAGACTAGCTGGAGGTGTCTGGACGGGAAAATTTAACTCTCATTTCCCACCAGGAAGAGGAATTAACCAAAGGCTCAGCGTGCCATGCCGGAACCAGATTAGGGCCTGAAGCAATCCTGCGGTGTTGCGGCCAGCTCACAAGAAAGCGAGTTGAAGAAAGGAGCTCAGGGGCACTGTAATTCACAAACCTGCAGAGTTATAAATGACAGCTATCATCCAAAAATATACTGAACTAAGGCTGCCAAGAGGACTTGAAAGCCGGGCAGAATTGCAGGAAACCGATTTCAGGAGGTAGACTGGAATTGCATTTAAAGCATAGGAAAAGAGGCAGAAGGTCGACAATGATGCACTTGGCCAAAAAGGGCGTATGCGTTTTTTCCTGAATATATTCAGGAAAAAACGCATACGCCCTTTTTGGCCAACCAAGCAAGCTTGCAAAGGAAATCTGCACTACAAT
Source organism: Orcinus orca (assembly GCF_937001465.1). NCBI lineage: Eukaryota > Metazoa > Chordata > Mammalia > Artiodactyla > Delphinidae > Orcinus > Orcinus orca. The sequence continues at coordinate 3,053,121 of NW_026043992.1, forward strand.
GAAGTCTCACTTCCCCCCATCAAAAGGGCCATCTGAAAAAAGTGTAAAATCCAGAAAGGCAGGACAGGCCATGGAGAACTGGGAGCCTTGTTATGCTGATGGGCGGTATGCAAATTGCCAACAGCCACTCGGGAGAAGTGTATGGTGTTTCCTGAAACATCTAAAAAACAAAGCAACAGAGCCTAGGGCACTTCCACTTATGGTCCTGTAGCTTAGGGAAATTAAAATCAAAAAGACACAGCCACCCCAAAGTTTGGGATGGCTCTGTTTACAAGAAACTCGTTTACGGTACAAGTTCAATATCGCATAAAGCGAAAAATGGATAAAGAAGTTGTGGTACTTACGTACAATGCAATATCACTCAGCAATGACATCTATGTCATCAGGCCCATAGCAGCATAATGAGTGGATTCAGGTATGATGATTCTAACTGAAATAAGTCACACAGAAAAAGAAACATCATAAGATATCACTAATACACGGAATGTAAACTTGGCTACACAGGAACTGAATTTCAAAACAGAACATGGTCCCAAATTTAGAAAACCAACTTATGCTTGCTTAAGGGGAAAGGTGAGTTGGGGTGCTGCATAAAACCAGAGATTGAAATGAGCACAGATAAAGTTCCTTAAGCCAAATATGTAATAGACAAGAGCTACTCCTTGCTCAACGAAATGGACTCAAAACCCCATATTAAACGCCTAATAATGTACCTGACTAGTAAGTATCTTAAAACCTATGGATTGCTATGTCTCTGAAAGTGAATCAATCGTGAGTACAGGGGCAAAAACGCAGCAGTGATAGGATTGGAGAGTTTTGGTGAGCAAATGAAGACCCTTTGAAGTCATATTGCATGGTACCCATTCCACGGGTCTCAACTCTCCAGGTTTAAGGGATTCTTCCTTCAGCTAAAAGATGCATGTGGAACCCAGAGTATGATCAACCGTGTGATCGGGAGACGTGTTGAAATATGTCTCAGTTCTCGTCCCCTGGTACTCGGGTGCAACATTCCAGATGCTTTACTAACACTCTCCCGACTTGGAGAGTCAGTGCCTTTAACCTCCTGTTTGGCCCAGTTTGCAAATTCCGCGGAAGATGAACAGGAATAGGGAGAACCAATGAGAGACTAGCTGGAGGTGTCTGGACGGGAAAATTTAACTCTCATTTCCCACCAGGAAGAGGAATTAACCAAAGGCTCAGCGTGCCATGCCGGAACCAGATTAGGGCCTGAAGCAATCCTGCGGTGTTGCGGCCAGCTCACAAGAAAGCGAGTTGAAGAAAGGAGCTCAGGGGCACCGTAATTCACAAACCTGCAGAGTTATAAATGACAGCTATCATCCAAAAATATACTGAAGTAAGGCTGCCAAGAGGACTTGAAAGCCGGGCAGAATTGCAGGAAACCGATTTCAGGAGGTAGACTGGAATTGCATTTAAAGCATAGGAAAAGAGGCAGAAGGTCGACAATGATGCACTTGGCCAAAAAGGGCGTATGCGTTTTTTCCTGAATATATTCAGGAAAAAACGCATACGTCCTTTTTGGCCAACCAAGCAAGCTTGCAAAGGAAATCTGCACTACAATGAAGTCTCACTTCCCCCCGTCAAAAGGGCCATCTGAAAAAAGTGTAAAATCCAGAAAGGCAGGACAGGCCATGGAGAACTGGGAGCCTTGTTATGCTGATGGGCGGGATGTAAATTGCCAACAGCCACTCGGGAGAAGTGTATGGTGTTTCCTGAAACATCTAAAAAACAAAGCAACAGAGCCTAGGGCACTTCCACTTATGGTCCTATAGCTTAGGGAAATTAAAATCAAAAAGACACAGCCACCCCAAAGTTTGGGATGGCTCTGTTTACAAGAAACTCGTTTACGGTACAAGTTCAATATCGCATAAAGCGAAAAATGGATAAAGAAGTTGTGGTACTTACGTACAATGCAATATCACTCAGCAATGACATCTATGTCATCAGGCCCATAGCAGCATAATGAGTGGATTCAGGTATGATGATTCTAACTGAAATAAGTCATACAGAAAAAGAAACATCATAAGATATCACTAATACACGGAATGTAAACTTGGCTACACAGGAACTGAATTTCAAAACAGAACATGGTCCCAAATTTAGAAAACCAACTTATGCTTGCTTAAGGGGAAAGGTGAGTTGGGGTGCTGCATAAAACCAGAGATTGAAATGAGCACAGATAAAGTTCCTTAAGCCAAATATGTAATAGACAAGAGCTACTCCTTGCTCAACGAAATGGACTCAAAACCCCATATTAAACGCCTAATAATGTACCTGACTAGTAAGTATCTTAAAACCTATGGATTGCTATGTCTCTGAAAGTGAATCAATCGTGAGTACAGGGGCAAAAACGCAGCAGTGATAGGATTGGAGAGTTTTGGTGAGCAAATGAAGACCCTTTGAAGTCATATTGCATGGTACCCATTCCACGGGTCTCAACTCTCCAGGTTTAAGGGATTCTTCCTTCAGCTAAAACATGCATGTGGAACCCAGAGTATGATCAACCGTGTGATCGGGAGACGTGTTGAAATATGTCTCAGTTCTCGTCCCCTGGTACTCGGGTGCAACATTCCAGATGCTTTACTAACACTCTCCCGACTTGGAGAGTCAGTGCCTTTAACCTCCTGTTTGGCCCAGTTTGCAAATTCCGCGGAAGATGAACAGGAATAGGGAGAACCAATGAGAGACTAGCTGGAGGTGTCTGGACGGGAAAATTTAACTCTCATTTCCCACCAGGAAGAGGAATTAACCAAAGGCTCAGCGTGCCATGCCGGAACCAGATTAGGGCCTGAAGCAATCCTGCGGTGTTGCGGCCAGCTCACAAGAAAGCGAGTTGAAGAAAGGAGCTCAGGGGCACTGGAATTCACAAACCTGCAGAGTTATAAATGACAGCTATCATCCAAAAATATACTGAAGTAAGGCTGCCAAGAGGACTTGAAAGCCGGGCAGAATTGCAGGAAACCGATTTCAGGAGGTAGACTGGAATTGCATTTAAAGCATAGGAAAAGAGGCAGAAGGTCGACAATGATGCACTTGGCCAAAAAGGGCGTATGCGTTTTTTCCTGAATATATTCAGGAAAAAACGCATACGTCCTTTTTGGCCAACCAAGCAAGCTTGCAAAGGAAATCTGCACTACAATGAAGTCTCACTTCCCCCCGTCAAAAGGGCCATCTGAAAAAAGTGTAAAATCCAGAAAGGCAGGACAGGCCATGGAGAACTGGGAGCCTTGTTATGCTGATGGGCGGGATGTAAATTGCCAACAGCCACTCGGGAGAAGTGTATGGTGTTTCCTGAAACATCTAAAAAACAAAGCAACAGAGCCTAGGGCACTTCCACTTATGGTCCTATAGCTTAGGGAAATTAAAATCAAAAAGACACAGCCACCCCAAAGTTTGGGATGGCTCTGTTTACAAGAAACTCATTTACGGTACAAGTTCAATATCGCATAAAGCGAAAAATGGAATAAGAAGTTGTGGTAATTACGTACAATGCAATATCACTCAGCAATGACATCTATGTCATCAGGCCCATAGCAGCATAATGAGTGGATTCAGGTATGATGATTCTAACTGAAATAAGTCACACAGAAAAAGGAACATCATAAGATATCACTAATACACGGAATGTAAACTTGGCTACACAGGAACTGAATTTCAAAACAGAACATGGTCCCAAATTTAGAAAATCAACTTATGCTTGCTTAAGGGGAAAGGTGAGTTGGGGTGCTGCATAAAACCAGAGATTGAAATGAGCACAGATAAAGTTCCTTAAGCCAAATATGTAATAGACAAGAGCTACTCCTTGCTCAACGAAATGGACTCAAAACCCCATATTAAACGCCTAATAATGTACCTGACTAGTAAGTATCTTAAAACCTATGGATTGCTATGTCTCTGAAAGTGAATCAATCGTGAGTACAGGGGCAAAAACGCAGCAGTGATAGGATTGGAGAGTTTTGGTGAGCAAATGAAGACCCTTTGAAGTCATATTGCATGGTACCCATTCCACGGGTCTCAACTCTCCAGGTTTAAGGGATTCTTCCTTCAGCTAAAACATGCATGTGGAACCCAGAGTATGATCAACCGTGTGATCGGGAGACGTGTTGAAATATGTCTCAGTTCTCGTCCCCTGGTACTCGGGTGCAACAATCCAGATGCTTTACTAACACTCTCCCGACTTGGAGAGTCAGTGCCTTTAACCTCCTGTTTGGCCCAGTTTGCAAATTCCGCGGAAGATGAACAGGAATAGGGAGAACCAATGAGAGACTAGCTGGAGGTGTCTGGACGGGAAAATTTAACTCTCATTTCCCACCAGGAAGAGGAATTAACCAAAGGCTCAGCGTGCCATGCCGGAACCAGATTAGGGCCTGAAGCAATCCTGCGGTGTTGCGGCCAGCTCACAAGAAAGCGAGTTGAAGAAAGGAGCTCAGGGGCACTGTAATTCACAAACCTGCAGAGTTATAAATGACAGCTATCATCCAAAAATATACTGAAGTAAGGCTGCCAAGAGGACTTGAAAGCCGGGCAGAATTGCAGGAAACCGATTTCAGGAGGTAGACTGGAATTGCATTTAAAGCATAGGAAAAGAGGCAGAAGGTCGACAATGATGCACTTGGCCAAAAAGGGCGTATGCGTTTTTTCCTGAATATATTCAGGAAAAAACGCATACGCAATTTTTGGCCAACCAAGCAAGCTTGCAAAGGAAATCTGCACTACAATGAAGTCTCACTTCCCCCTGGTCAAAAGGGCCATCTGAAAAAAGTGTACAATCCAGAAAGGCATGACAGGCCATGGAGAACTGGGAGCCTTGTTATGCTGATGGGCGGGATGTAAATTGCCAACAGCCACTCGGGAGAAGTGTATGGTGTTTCCTGAAACATCTAAAAAACAAAGCAACAGAGCCTAGGGCACTTCCACTTATGGTCCTATAGCTTAGGGAAATTAAAATCAAAAAGACACAGCCACCCCAAAGTTTGGGATGGCTCTGTTTACAAGAAACTCGTTTACGGTGCAAGTTCAATATCGCATAAAGCGAAAAATGGATAAAGAAGTTGTGGTAATTACGTACAATGCAATATCACTCAGCAATGACATCTATGTCATCAGGCCCATAGCAGCATAATGAGTGGATTCAGGTATGATGATTCTAACTGAAATAAGTCACACAGAAAAAGAAACATCATAAGATATCACTAATACACGGAATGTAAACTTGGCTACACAGGAACTGAATTTCAAAACAGAACATGGTCCCAAATTTAGAAAACCAACGTATGCTTGCTTAAGTGGAAAGGTGAGTTGGGGTGCTGCATAAAACCAGAGATTGAAATGAGCACAGATAAAGTTCCTTAAGCCAAATATGTAATAGACAAGAGCTACTCCTTGCTCAACGAAATGGACTCAAAACCCCATATTAAACGCCTAATAATGTACCTGACTAGTAAGTATCTTAAAACCTATGGATTGCTATGTCTCTGAAAGTGAATCAATCGTGAGTACAGGGGCAAAAACGCAGCAGTGATAGGATTGGAGAGTTTTGGTGAGCAAATGAAGACCCTTTGAAGTCATATTGCATGGTACCCATTCCACGGGTCTCAACTCTCCAGGTTTAAGGGATTCTTCCTTCAGCTAAAACATGCATGTGGAACCCAGAGTATGATCAACCGTGTGATCGGGAGACGTGTTGAAATATGTCTCAGTTCTCGTCCCCTGGTACTCGGGTGCAACATTCCAGATGCTTTACTAACACTCTCCCGACTTGGAGAGTCAGTGCCTTTAACCTCCTGTTTGGCCCAGTTTGCAAATTCCGCGGAAGATGAACAGGAATAGGGAGAACCAATGAGAGACTAGCTGGAGGTGTCTGGACGGGAAAATTTAACTCTCATTTCCCACCAGGAAGAGGAATTAACCAAAGGCTCAGCGTGCCATGCCGGAACCAGATTAGGGCCTGAAGCAATCCTGCGGTGTTGCGGCCAGCTCACAAGAAAGCGAGTTGAAGAAAGGAGCTCAGGGGCACTGTAATTCACAAACCTGCAGAGTTATAAATGACAGCTATCATCCAAAAATATACTGAAGTAAGGCTGCCAAGAGGACTTGAAAGCCGGGCAGAATTGCAGGAAACCAATTTCAGGAGGTTGACTGGAATTGCATTTAAAGCATAGGAAAAGAGGCAGAAGGTCGACAATGATGCACTTGGCCAAAAAGGGCGTATGCGTTTTTTCCTGAATATATTCAGGAAAAAACGCATACGCACTTTTTGGCCAACCAAGCAAGCTTGCAAAGGAAATCTGCACTACAATGAAGTCTCACTTCCCCCTGTCAAAAGGGCCATCTGAAAAAAGTGTAAAATCCAGAAAGGCAGGACAGGCCATGGAGAACTGGGAGCCTTGTTATGCTGATGGGCGGGATGTAAATTGCCAACAGCCACTCGGGAGAAGTGTATGGTGTTTCCTGAAACATCTAAAAAACAAAGCAACAGAGCCTAGGGCACTTCCACTTATGGTCCTATAGCTTAGGGAAATTAAAATCAAAAAGACACAGCCACCCCAAAGTTTGGGATGGCTCTGTTTACAAGAAACTCGTTTACGGTGCAAGTTCAATATTGCATAAAGCGAAAAATGGATAAAGAAGTTGTGGTAATTACGTACAATGCAATATCACTCAGCAATGACATCTATGTCATCAGGCCCATAGCAGCATAATGAGTGGATTCAGGTATGATGATTCTAACTGAAATAAGTCACACAGAAAAAGAAACATCATAAGATATCACTAATACATGGAATGTAAACTTGGCTACACAGGAACTGAATTTCAAAACAGAACATGGTCCCAAATTTAGAAAACCAACTTATGCTTGCTTAAGGGGAAAGGTGAGTTGGGGTGCTGCATAAAACCAGAGATTGAAATGAGCACAGATAAAGTTCCTTAAGCCAAATATGTAATAGACAAGAGCTACTCCTTGCTCAACGAAATGGACTCAAAACCCCATATTAAACGCCTAATAATGTACCTGACTAGTAAGTATCTTAAAACCTATGGATTGCTATGTCTCTGAAAGTGAATCAATCGTGAGTACAGGGGCAAAAACGCGGCAGTGATAGGATTGGAGAGTTTTGGTGAGCAAATGAAGACCCTTTGAAGTCATATTGCATGGTACCCATTCCACGGGTCTCAACTCTCCAGGTTTAAGGGATTCTTCCTTCAGCTAAAACATGCATGTGGAACCCAGAGTATGATCAACCGTGTGATCGGGAGACGTGTTGAAATATGTCTCAGTTCTCGTCCCCTGGTACTCGGGTGCAACATTCCAGATGCTTTACTAACACTCTCCCGACTTGGAGAGTCAGTGCCTTTAACCTCCTGTTTGGCCCAGTTTGCAAATTCCGCGGAAGATGAACAGGAATAGGGAGAACCAATGAGAGACTAGCTGGAGGTGTCTGGACGGGAAAATTTAACTCTCATTTCCCACCAGGAAGAGGAATTAACCAAAGGCTCAGCGTGCCATGCCGGAACCAGATTAGGGCCTGAAGCAATCCTGCGGTGTTGCGGCCAGCTCACAAGAAAGCGAGTTGAAGAAAGGAGCTCAGGGGCACTGTAATTCACAAACCTGCAGAGTTATAAATGACAGCTATCATCCAAAAATATACTGAAGTAAGGCTGCCAAGAGGACTTGAAAGCCGGGCAGAATTGCAGGAAACCGATTTCAGGAGGTAGACTGGAATTGCATTTAAAGCATAGGAAAAGAGGCAGAAGGTCGACAATGATGCACTTGGCCAAAAAGGGCGTATGCGTTTTTTCCTGAATATATTCAGGAAAAAACGCATACGCCCTTTTTGGCCAACCAAGCAAGCTTGCAAAGGAAATCTGCACTACAATGAAGTCTCACTTCCCCCCCGTCAAAAGGGCCATCTGAAAAAAGTGTAAAATCCAGAAAGGCAGGACAGGCCATGGAGAACTGGGAGCCTTGTTATGCTGATGGGCGGGATGTACATTGCCAACAGCCACTCGGGAGAAGTGTATGGTGTTTCCTGAAACATCTAAAAAACAAAGCAACAGAGCCTAGGGCACTTCCACTTATGGTCCTGCAGCTTAGGGAAATTAAAATCAAAAAGACACAGCCACCCCAAAGTTTGGGATGGCTCTGTTTACAAGAAACTCGTTTACGGTACAAGTTCAATATCGCATAAAGCGAAAAATGGATAAAGAAGTTGTGGTACTTACGTACAATGCAATATCACTCAGCAATGACATCTATGTCATCAGGCCCATAGCAGCATAATGAGTGGATTCAGGTATGATGATTCTAACTGAAATAAGTCACACAGAAAAAGAAACATCATAAGATATCACTAATACACGGAATGTAAACTTGGCTACACAGGAACTGAATTTCAAAACAGAACATGGTCCCAAATTTAGAAAACCAACTTATGCTTGCTTAAGGGGAAAGGTGAGTTGGGGTGCTGCATAAAACCAGAGATTGAAATGAGCACAGATAAAGTTCCTTAAGCCAAATATGTAATAGACAAGAGCTACTCCTTGCTCAACGAAATGGACTCAAAACCCCATATTAAACGCCTAATAATGTACCTGACTAGTAAGTATCTTAAAACCTATGGATTGCTATGTCTCTGAAAGTGAATCAATCGTGAGTACAGGGGCAAAATCGCAGCAGTGATAGGATTGGAGAGTTTTGGTGAGCAAATGAAGACCCTTTGAAGTCATATTGCATGGTACCCATTCCACGGGTCTCAACTCTCCAGGTTTAAGGGATTCTTCCTTCAGCTAAAAGATGCATGTGGAACCCAGAGTATGATCAACCGTGTGATCGGGAGACGTGTTGAAATATGTCTCAGTTCTCGTCCCCTGGTACTCGGGTGCAACATTCCAGATGCTTTACTAACACTCTCCCGACTTGGAGAGTCAGTGCCTTTAACCTCCTGTTTGGCCCAGTTTGCAAATTCCGCGGAAGATGAACAGGAATAGGGAGAACCAATGAGAGACTAGCTGGAGGTGTCTGGACGGGAAAATTTAACTCTCATTTCCCACCAGGAAGAGGAATTAACCAAAGGCTCAGCGTGCCATGCCGGAACCAGATTAGGGCCTGAAGCAATCCTGCGGTGTTGCGGCCAGCTCACAAGAAAGCGAGTTGAAGAAAGGAGCTCAGGGGCACTGTAATTCACAAACCTGCAGAGTTATAAATGACAGCTATCATCCAAAAATATACTGAAGTAAGGCTGCCAAGAGGACTTGAAAGCCGGGCAGAATTGCAGGAAACCGATTTCAGGAGGTAGACTGGAATTACATTTAAAGCATAGGAAAAGAGGCAGAAGGTCGACAATGATGCACTTGGCCAAAAAGGGCGTATGCGTTTTTTCCTGAATATATTCAGGAAAAAACGCATACGCCCTTTTTGGCCAACCAAGCAAGCTTGCAAAGGAAATCTGCACTACAATGAAGTCTCACTTCCCCCCCGTCAAAAGGGCCATCTGAAAAAAGTGTAAAATCCAGAAAGGCAGGACAGGCCATGGAGAACTGGGAGCCTTGTTATGCTGATGGGCGGGATGTAACTTGCCAACAGCCACTCGGGAGAAGTGTATGGTGTTTCCTGAAACATCTAAAAAACAAAGCAACAGAGCCTAGGGCACTTCCACTTATGGTCCTATAGTTTAGGGAAATTGAAATCAAAAAGACACAGCCACCCCAAAGTTTGGGATGGCTCTGTTTACAAGAAACTCGTTTACGGTACAAGTTCAATATCGCATAAAGCGAAAAATGGATAAAGAAGTTGTGGTACTTACGTACAATGCAATATCACTCAGCAATGACATCTATGTCATCAGGCCCATAGCAGCATAATGAGTGGATTCAGGTATGATGATTCTAACTGAAATAAGTCACACAGAAAAAGAAACATCATAAGATATCACTAATACACGGAATGTAAACTTGGCTACACAGGAACTGAATTTCAAAACAGAACATGGTCCCAAATTTAGAAAATCAACTTATGCTTGCTTAAGGGGAAAGGTGAGTTGGGGTGCTGCATAAAACCAGAGATTGAAATGAGCACAGATAAAGTTCCTTAAGCCAAATATGTAATAGACAAGAGCTACTCCTTGCTCAACGAAATGGACTCAAAACCCCATATTAAACGCCTAATAATGTACCTGACTAGTAAGTATCTTAAAACCTATGGATTGCTATGTCTCTGAAAGTGAATCAATCGTGAGTACAGGGGCAAAAACGCAGCAGTGATAGGATTGGAGAGTTTTGGTGAGCAAATGAAGACCCTTTGAAGTCATATTGCATGGTACCCATTCCACGGGTCTCAACTCTCCAGGTTTAAGGGATTCTTCCTTCAGCTAAAACATGCATGTGGAACCCAGAGTATGATCAACCGTGTGATCGGGAGACGTGTTGAAATATGTCTCAGTTCTCGTCCCCTGGTACTCGGGTGCAACATTCCAGATGCTTTACTAACACTCTCCCGACTTGGAGAGTCAGTGCCTTTAACCTCCTGTTTGGCCCAGTTTGCAAATTCCACGGAAGATGAACAGGAATAGGGAGAACCAATGAGAGACTAGCTGGAGGTGTCTGGACGGGAAAATTTAACTCTCATTTCCCACCAGGAAGAGGAATTAACCAAAGGCTCAGCGTGCCATGCCGGAACCAGATTAGGGCCTGAAGCAATCCTGCGGTGTTGCGGCCAGCTCACAAGAAAGCGAGTTGAAGAAAGGAGCTCAGGGGCACTGTAATTCACAAACCTGCATAGTTATAAATGACAGCTATCATCCAAAAATATACTGAAGTAAGGCTGCCAAGAGGACTTGAAAGCCGGGCAGAATTGCAGGAAACCGATTTCAGGAGGTAGACTGGAATTGCATTTAAAGCATAGGAAAAGAGGCAGAAGGTCGACAATGATGCACTTGGCCAAAAAGGGCGTATGCGTTTTTTCCTGAATATATTCAGGAAAAAACGCATACGCCCTTTTTGGCCAACCAAGCAAGCTTGCAAAGGAAATCTGCACTACAATGAAGTCTCACTTCCCCCCCGTCAAAAGGGCCATCTGAAAAAAGTGTAAAATCCAGAAAGGCAGGACAGGCCATGGAGAACTGGGAGCCTTGTTATGCTGATGGGCGGGATGTAAATTGCCAACAGCCACTCGGGAGAAGTGTATGGTGTTTCCTGAAACATCTAAAAAACAAAGCAACAGAGCCTAGGGCACTTCCACTTATGGTCCTGCAGCTTAGGGAAATTAAAATCAAAAAGACACAGCCACCCCAAAGTTTGGGATGGCTCTGTTTACAAGAAACTCGTTTACGGTACAAGTTCAATATCGCATAAAGCGAAAAATGGATAAAGAAGTTGTGGTACTTACGTACAATGCAATATCACTCAGCAATGACATCTATGTCATCAGGCCCATAGCAGCATAATGAGTGGATTCAGGTATGATGATTCTAACTGAAATAAGTCACACAGAAAAAGAAACATCATAAGATATCACTAATACACGGAATGTAAACTTGGCTACACAGGAACTGAATTTCAAAACAGAACATGGTCCCAAATTTAGAAAACCAACTTATGCTTGCTTAAGGGGAAAGGTGAGTTGGGGTGCTGCATAAAACCAGAGATTGAAATGAGCACAGATAAAGTTCCTTAAGCCAAATATGTAATAGACAAGAGCTACTCCTTGCTCAACGAAATGGACTCAAAACCCCATATTAAACGCCTAATAATGTACCTGACTAGTAAGTATCTTAAAACCTATGGATTGCTATGTCTCTGAAAGTGAATCAATCGTGAGTACAGGGGCAAAAACGCAGCAGTGATAGGATTGGAGAGTTTTGGTGAGCAAATGAAGACCCTTTGAAGTCATATTGCATGGTACCCATTCCACGGGTCTCAACTCTCCAGCTTTAAGGGATTCTTCCTTCAGCTAAAACATGCATGTGGAACCCAGAGTATGATCAACCGTGTGATCGGGAGACGTGTTGAAATATGTCTCAGTTCTCGTCCCCTGGTACTCGGGTGCAACATTCCAGATGCTTTACTAACACTCTCCCGACTTGGAGAGTCAGTGCCTTTAACCTCCTGTTTGGCCCAGTTTGCAAATTCCGCGGAAGATGAACAGGAATAGGGAGAACCAATGAGAGACTAGCTGGAGGTGTCTGGACGGGAAAATTTAACTCTCATTTCCCACCAGGAAGAGGAATTAACCAAAGGCTCAGCGTGCCATGCCGGAACCAGATTAGGGCCTGAAGCAATCCTGCGGTGTTGCGGCCAGCTCACAAGAAAGCGAGTTGAAGAAAGGAGCTCAGGGGCACTGTAATTCACAAACCTGCATAGTTATAAATAACAGCTATCATCCAAAAATATACTGAAGTAAGGCTGCCAAGAGGACTTGAAAGCCGGGCAGAATTGCAGGAAACCGATTTCAGGAGGTAGACTGGAATTGCATTTAAAGCATAGGAAAAGAGGCAGAAGGTCGACAATGATGCACTTGGCCAAAAAGGGCGTATGCGTTTTTTCCTGAATATATTCAGGAAAAAACGCATACGCCCTTTTTGGCCAACCAAGCAAGCTTGCAAAGGAAATCTGCACTACAATGAAGTCTCACTTCCCCCCCGTCAAAAGGGCCATCTGAAAAAAGTGTAAAATCCAGAAAGGCAGGACAGGCCATGGAGAACTGGGAGCCTTGTTATGCTGATGGGCGGGATGTAAATTGCCAACAGCCACTCGGGAGAAGTGTATGGTGTTTCCTGAAACATCTAAAAAACAAAGCAACAGAGCCTAGGGCACTTCCACTTATGGTCCTGCAGCTTAGGGAAATTAAAATCAAAAAGACACAGCCACCCCAAAGTTTGGGATGGCTCTGTTTACAAGAAACTCGTTTACGGTACAAGTTCAATATCGCATAAAGCGAAAAATGGATAAAGAAGTTGTGGTACTTACGTACAATGCAATATCACTCAGCAATGACATCTATGTCATCAGGCCCATAGCAGCATAATGAGTGGATTCAGGTATGATGATTCTAACTGAAATAAGTCACACAGAAAAAGAAACATCATAAGATATCACTAATACACGGAATGTAAACTTGGCTACACAGGAACTGAATTTCAAAACAGAACATGGTCCCAAATTTAGAAAATCAACTTATGCTTGCTTAAGGGGAAAGGTGAGTTGGGGTGCTGCATAAAACCAGAGATTGAAATGAGCACAGATAAAGTTCCTTAAGCCAAATATGTAATAGACAAGAGCTACTCCTTGCTCAACGAAATGGACTCAAAACCCCATATTAAACGCCTAATAATGTACCTGACTAGTAAGTATCTTAAAACCTATGGATTGCTATGTCTCTGAAAGTGAATCAATCGTGAGTACAGGGGCAAAAACGCAGCAGTGATAGGATTGGAGAGTTTTGGTGAGCAAATGAAGACCCTTTGAAGTCATATTGCATGGTACCCATTCCACGGGTCTCAACTCTCCAGCTTTAAGGGATTCTTCCTTCAGCTAAAACATGCATGTGGAACCCAGAGTATGATCAACCGTGTGATCGGGAGACGTGTTGAAATATGTCTCAGTTCTCGTCCCCTGGTACTCGGGTGCAACATTCCAGATGCTTTACTAACACTCTCCCGACTTGGAGAGTCAGTGCCTTTAACCTCCTGTTTGGCCCAGTTTGCAAATTCCGCGGAAGATGAACAGGAATAGGGAGAACCAATGAGAGACTAGCTGGAGGTGTCTGGACGGGAAAATTTAACTCTCATTTCCCACCAGGAAGAGGAATTAACCAAAGGCTCAGCGTGCCATGCCGGAACCAGATTAGGGCCTGAAGCAATCCTGCGGTGTTGCGGCCAGCTCACAAGAAAGCGAGTTGAAGAAAGGAGCTCAGGGGCACTGTAATTCACAAACCTGCAGAGTTATAAATGACAGCTATCATCCAAAAATATACTGAAGTAAGGCTGCCAAGAGGACTTGAAAGCCGGGCAGAATTGCAGGAAACCGATTTCAGGAGGTAGACTGGAATTACATTTAAAGCATAGGAAAAGAGGCAGAAGGTCGACAATGATGCACTTGGCCAAAAAGGGCGTATGCGTTTTTTCCTGAATATATTCAGGAAAAAACGCATACGCCCTTTTTGGCCAACCAAGCAAGCTTGCAAAGGAAATCTGCACTACAATGAAGTCTCACTTCCCCCCCGTCAAAAGGGCCATCTGAAAAAAGTGTAAAATCCAGAAAGGCAGGACAGGCCATGGAGAACTGGGAGCCTTGTTATGCTGATGGGCGGGATGTAACTTGCCAACAGCCACTCGGGAGAAGTGTATGGTGTTTCCTGAAACATCTAAAAAACAAAGCAACAGAGCCTAGGGCACTTCCACTTATGGTCCTATAGTTTAGGGAAATTGAAATCAAAAAGACACAGCCACCCCAAAGTTTGGGATGGCTCTGTTTACAAGAAACTCGTTTACGGTACAAGTTCAATATCGCATAAAGCGAAAAATGGATAAAGAAGTTGTGGTACTTATGTACAATGCAATATCACTCAGCAATGACATCTATGTCATCAGGCCCATAGCAGCATAATGAGTGGATTCAGGTATGATGATTCTAACTGAAATAAGTCACACAGAAAAAGAAACATCATAAGATATCACTAATACACGGAATGTAAACTTGGCTACACAGGAACTGAATTTCAAAACAGAACATGGTCCCAAATTTAGAAAATCAACTTATGCTTGCTTAAGGGGAAAGGTGAGTTGGGGTGCTGCATAAAACCAGAGATTGAAATGAGCACAGATAAAGTTCCTTAAGCCAAATATGTAATAGACAAGAGCTACTCCTTGCTCAACGAAATGGACTCAAAACCCCATATTAAACGCCTAATAATGTACCTGACTAGTAAGTATCTTAAAACCTATGGATTGCTATGTCTCTGAAAGTGAATCAATCGTGAGTACAGGGGCAAAAACGCAGCAGTGATAGGATTGGAGAGTTTTGGTGAGCAAATGAAGACCCTTTGAAGTCATATTGCATGGTACCCATTCCACGGGTCTCAACTCTCCAGCTTTAAGGGATTCTTCCTTCAGCTAAAACATGCATGTGGAACCCAGAGTATGATCAACCGTGTGATCGGGAGACGTGTTGAAATATGTCTCAGTTCTCGTCCCCTGGTACTCGGGTGCAACATTCCAGATGCTTTACTAACACTCTCCCGACTTGGAGAGTCAGTGCCTTTAACCTCCTGTTTGGCCCAGTTTGCAAATTCCGCGGAAGATGAACAGGAATAGGGAGAACCAATGAGAGACTAGCTGGAGGTGTCTGGATGGGAAAATTTAACTCTCATTTCCCACCAGGAAGAGGAATTAACCAAAGGCTCAGCGTGCCATGCCGGAACCAGATTAGGGCCTGAAGCAATCCTGCGGTGTTGCGGCCAGCTCACAAGAAAGCGAGTTGAAGAAAGGAGCTCAGGGGCACTGTAATTCACAAACCTGCAGAGTTATAAATGACAGCTATCATCCAAAAATATACTGAAGTAAGGCTGCCAAGAGGACTTGAAAGCCGGGCAGAATTGCAGGAAACCGATTTCAGGAGGTAGACTGGAATTACATTTAAAGCATAGGAAAAGAGGCAGAAGGTCGACAATGATGCACTTGGCCAAAAAGGGCGTATGCGTTTTTTCCTGAATATATTCAGGAAAAAACGCATACGCCCTTTTTGGCCAACCAAGCAAGCTTGCAAAGGAAATCTGCACTACAATGAAGTCTCACTTCCCCCCCGTCAAAAGGGCCATCTGAAAAAAGTGTAAAATCCAGAAAGGCAGGACAGGCCATGGAGAACTGGGAGCCTTGTTATGCTGATGGGCGGGATGTAAATTGCCAACAGCCACTCGGGAGAAGTGTATGGTGTTTCCTGAAACATCTAAAAAACAAAGCAACAGAGCCTAGGGCACTTCCACTTATGGTCCTATAGCTTAGGGAAATTAAAATCAAAAAGACACAGCCACCCCAAAATTTGGGATGGCTCTGTTTACAAGAACCTCGTTTACGGTACAAGTTCAATATCGCATAAAGCGAAAAATGGATAAAGAAGTTGTGGTACTTACGTACAATGCAATATCACTCAGCAATGACATCTATGTCATCAGGCCCATAGCAGCATAATGAGTGGATTCAGGTATGATGATTCTAACTGAAATAAGTCACACAGAAAAAGAAACATCATAAGATATCACTAATACACGGAATGTAAACTTGGCTACACAGGAACTGAATTTCAAAACAGAACATGGTCCCAAATTTAGAAAATCAACTTATGCTTGCTTAAGGGGAAAGGTGAGTTGGGGTGCTGCATAAAACCAGAGATTGAAATGAGCACAGATAAAGTTCCTTAAGCCAAATATGTAATAGACAAGAGCTACTCCTTGCTCAACAAAATGGACTCAAAACCCCATATTAAACGCCTAATAATGTACCTGACTAGTAAGTATCTTAAAACCTATGGATTGCTATGTCTCTGAAAGTGAATCAATCGTGAGTACAGGGGCAAAAACGCAGCAGTGATAGGATTGGAGAGTTTTGGTGAGCAAATGAAGACCCTTTGAAGTCATATTGCATGGTACCCATTCCACGGGTCTCAACTCTCCAGGTTTAAGGGATTCTTCCTTCAGCTAAAACATGCATGTGGAACCCAGAGTATGATCAACCGTGTGATCGGGAGACGTGTTGAAATATGTCTCAGTTCTCGTCCCCTGGTACTCGGGTGCAACATTCCAGATGCTTTACTAACACTCTCCCGACTTGGAGAGTCAGTGCCTTTAACCTCCTGTTTGGCCCAGTTTGCAAATTCCGCGGAAGATGAACAGGAATAGGGAGAACCAATGAGAGACTAGCTGGAGGTGTCTGGACGGGAAAATTTAACTCTCATTTCCCACCAGGAAGAGGAATTAACCAAAGGCTCAGCGTGCCATGCCGGAACCAGATTAGGGCCTGAAGCAATCCTGCGGTGTTGCGGCCAGCTCACAAGAAAGCGAGTTGAAGAAAGGAGCTCAGGGGCACTGTAATTCACAAACCTGCAGAGTTATAAATGACAGCTATCATCCAAAAATATACTGAAGTAAGGCTGCCAAGAGGACTTGAAAGCCGGGCAGAATTGCAGGAAACCGATTTCAGGAGGTAGACTGGAATTACATTTAAAGCATAGGAAAAGAGGCAGAAGGTCGACAATGATGCACTTGGCCAAAAAGGGCGTATGCGTTTTTTCCTGAATATATTCAGGAAAAAACGCATACGCCCTTTTTGGCCAACCAAGCAAGCTTGCAAAGGAAATCTGCACTACAATGAAGTCTCACTTCCCCCCCGTCAAAAGGGCCATCTGAAAAAAGTGTAAAATCCAGAAAGGCAGGACAGGCCATGGAGAACTGGGAGCCTTGTTATGCTGATGGGCGGGATGTAACTTGCCAACAGCCACTCGGGAGAAGTGTATGGTGTTTCCTGAAACATCTAAAAAACAAAGCAACAGAGCCTAGGGCACTTCCACTTATGGTCCTATAGTTTAGGGAAATTGAAATCAAAAAGACACAGCCACCCCAAAGTTTGGGATGGCTCTGTTTACAAGAAACTCGTTTACGGTACAAGTTCAATATCGCATAAAGCGAAAAATGGATAAAGAAGTTGTGGTACTTATGTACAATGCAATATCACTCAGCAATGACATCTATGTCATCAGGCCCATAGCAGCATAATGAGTGGATTCAGGTATGATGATTCTAACTGAAATAAGTCACACAGAAAAAGAAACATCATAAGATATCACTAATACACGGAATGTAAACTTGGCTACACAGGAACTGAATTTCAAAACAGAACATGGTCCCAAATTTAGAAAATCAACTTATGCTTGCTTAAGGGGAAAGGTGAGTTGGGGTGCTGCATAAAACCAGAGATTGAAATGAGCACAGATAAAGTTCCTTAAGCCAAATATGTAATAGACAAGAGCTACTCCTTGCTCAACGAAATGGACTCAAAACCCCATATTAAACGCCTAATAATGTACCTGACTAGTAAGTATCTTAAAACCTATGGATTGCTATGTCTCTGAAAGTGAATCAATCGTGAGTACAGGGGCAAAAACGCAGCAGTGATAGGATTGGAGAGTTTTGGTGAGCAAATGAAGACCCTTTGAAGTCATATTGCATGGTACCCATTCCACGGGTCTCAACTCTCCAGCTTTAAGGGATTCTTCCTTCAGCTAAAACATGCATGTGGAACCCAGAGTATGATCAACCGTGTGATCGGGAGACGTGTTGAAATATGTCTCAGTTCTCGTCCCCTGGTACTCGGGTGCAACATTCCAGATGCTTTACTAACACTCTCCCGACTTGGAGAGTCAGTGCCTTTAACCTCCTGTTTGGCCCAGTTTGCAAATTCCGCGGAAGATGAACAGGAATAGGGAGAACCAATGAGAGACTAGCTGGAGGTGTCTGGACGGGAAAATTTAACTCTCATTTCCCACCAGGAAGAGGAATTAACCAAAGGCTCAGCGTGCCATGCCGGAACCAGATTAGGGCCTGAAGCAATCCTGCGGTGTTGCGGCCAGCTCACAAGAAAGCGAGTTGAAGAAAGGAGCTCAGGGGCACTGTAATTCACAAACCTGCAGAGTTATAAATGACAGCTATCATCCAAAAATATACTGAAGTAAGGCTGCCAAGAGGACTTGAAAGCCGGGCAGAATTGCAGGAAACCGATTTCAGGAGGTAGACTGGAATTGCATTTAAAGCATAGGAAAAGAGGCAGAAGGTCGACAATGATGCACTTGGCCAAAAAGGGCGTATGCGTTTTTTCCTGAATATATTCAGGAAAAAACGCATACGCCCTTTTTGGCCAACCAAGCAAGCTTGCAAAGGAAATCTGCACTACAATGAAGTCTCACTTCCCCCCCGTCAAAAGGGCCATCTGAAAAAAGTGTAAAATCCAGAAAGGCAGGACAGGCCATGGAGAACTGGGAGCCTTGTTATGCTGATGGGCGGGATGTAAATTGCCAACAGCCACTCGGGAGAAGTGTATGGTGTTTCCTGAAACATCTAAAAAACAAAGCAACAGAGCCTAGGGCACTTCCACTTATGGTCCTATAGCTTAGGGAAATTAAAATCAAAAAGACACAGCCACCCCAAAATTTGGGATGGCTCTGTTTACAAGAACCTCGTTTACGGTACAAGTTCAATATCGCATAAAGCGAAAAATGGATAAAGAAGTTGTGGTACTTACGTACAATGCAATATCACTCAGCAATGACATCTATGTCATCAGGCCCATAGCAGCATAATGAGTGGATTCAGGTATGATGATTCTAACTGAAATAAGTCACACAGAAAAAGAAACATCATAAGATATCACTAATACACGGAATGTAAACTTGGCTACACAGGAACTGAATTTCAAAACAGAACATGGTCCCAAATTTAGAAAATCAACTTATGCTTGCTTAAGGGGAAAGGTGAGTTGGGGTGCTGCATAAAACCAGAGATTGAAATGAGCACAGATAAAGTTCCTTAAGCCAAATATGTAATAGACAAGAGCTACTCCTTGCTCAACAAAATGGACTCAAAACCCCATATTAAACGCCTAATAATGTACCTGACTAGTAAGTATCTTAAAACCTATGGATTGCTATGTCTCTGAAAGTGAATCAATCGTGAGTACAGGGGCAAAAACGCAGCAGTGATAGGATTGGAGAGTTTTGTTGAGCAAATGAAGACCCTTTGAAGTCATATTGCATGGTACCCATTCCACGGGTCTCAACTCTCCAGGTTTAAGGGATTCTTCCTTCAGCTAAAACATGCATGTGGAACCCAGAGTATGATCAACCGTGTGATCGGGAGACGTGTTGAAATATGTCTCAGTTCTCGTCCCCTGGTACTCGGGTGCAACATTCCAGATGCTTTACTAACACTCTCCCGACTTGGAGAGTCAGTGCCTTTAACCTCCTGTTTGGCCCAGTTTGCAAATTCCGCGGAAGATGAACAGGAATAGGGAGAACCAATGAGAGACTAGCTGGAGGTGTCTGGACGGGAAAATTTAACTCTCATTTCCCACCAGGAAGAGGAATTAACCAAAGGCTCAGCGTGCCATGCCGGAACAAGATTAGGGCCTGAAGCAATCCTGCGGTGTTGCGGCCAGCTCACAAGAAAGCGAGTTGAAGAAAGGAGCTCAGGGGCACTGTAATTCACAAACCTGCAGAGTTATAAATGACAGCTATCATCCAAAAATATACTGAAGTAAGGCTGCCAAGAGGACTTGAAAGCCGGGCAGAATTGCAGGAAACCGATTTCAGGAGGTAGACTGGAATTGCATTTAAAGCATAGGAAAAGAGGCAGAAGGTCGACAATGATGCACTTGGCCAAAAAGGGCGTATGCGTTTTTTCCTGAATATATTCAGGAAAAAACGCATACGCCCTTTTTGGCCAACCAAGCAAGCTTGCAAAGGAAATCTGCACTACAATGAAGTCTCACTTCCCCCCCCGTCAAAAGGGCCATCTGAAAAAAGTGTAAAATCCAGAAAGGCAGGACAGGCCATGGAGAACTGGGAGCCTTGTTATGCTGATGGGCGGGATGTAAATTGCCAACAGCCACTCGGGAGAAGTGTATGGTGTTTCCTGAAACATCTAAAAAACAAAGCAACAGAGCCTAGGGCACTTCCACTTATGGTCCTATAGCTTAGGGAAATTAAAATCAAAAAGACACAGCCACCCCAAAATTTGGGACGGCTCTGTTTACAAGAAACTCGTTTACGGTACAAGTTCAATATCGCATAAAGCGAAAAATGGATAAAGAAGTTGTGGTACTTACGTACAATGCAATATCACTCAGCAATGACATCTATGTCATCAGGCCCATAGCAGCATAATGAGTGGATTCAGGTATGATGATTCTAACTGAAATAAGTCACACAGAAAAAGAAACATCATAAGATATCACTAATACACGGAATGTAAACTTGGCTACACAGGAACTGAATTTCAAAACAGAACATGGTCCCAAATTTAGAAAATCAACTTATGCTTGCTTAAGGGGAAAGGTGAGTTGGGGTGCTGCATAAAACCAGAGATTGAAATGAGCACAGATAAAGTTCCTTAAGCCAAATATGTAATAGACAAGAGCTACTCCTTGCTCAACGAAATGGACTCAAAACCCCATATTAAACGCCTAATAATGTACCTGACTAGTAAGTATCTTAAAACCTATGGATTGCTATGTCTCTGAAAGTGAATCAATCATGAGTACAGGGGCAAAAACGCAGCAGTGATAGGATTGGAGAGTTTTGGTGAGCAAATGAAGACCCTTTGAAGTCATATTGCATGGTACCCATTCCACGGGTCTCAACTCTCCAGCTTTAAGGGATTCTTCCTTCAGCTAAAACATGCATGTGGAACCCAGAGTATGATCAACCGTGTGATCGGGAGACGTGTTGAAATATGTCTCAGTTCTCGTCCCATGGTACTCGGGTGCAACATTCCAGATGCTTTACTAACACTCTCCCGACTTGGAGAGTCAGTGCCTTTAACCTCCTGTTTGGCCCAGTTTGCAAATTCCGCGGAAGATGAACAGGAATAGGGAGAACCAATGAGAGACTAGCTGGAGGTGTCTGGACGGGAAAATTTAACTCTCATTTCCCACCAGGAAGAGGAATTAACCAAAGGCTCAGCGTGCCATGCCGGAACCAGATTAGGGCCTGAAGCAATCCTGCGGTATTGCGGCCAGCTCACAAGAAAGCGAGTTGAAGAAAGGAGCTCAGGGGCACCGTAATTCACAAACCTGCAGAGTTATAAATGACAGCTATCATCCAAAAATATACTGAAGTAAGGCTGCCAAGAGGACTTGAAAGCCGGGCAGAATTGCAGGAAACCGATTTCAGGAGGTAGACTGGAATTGCATTTAAAGCATAGGAAAAGAGGCAGAAGGTCGACAATGATGCACTTGGCCAAAAAGGGCGTATGCGTTTTTTCCTGAATATATTCAGGAAAAAAAGCATATGTCCTTTTTGGCCAACCAAGCAAGCTTGCAAAGGAAATCTGCACTACAATGAAGTCTCACTTCCCCCCGTCAAAAGGGCCATCTGAAAAAAGTGTAAAATCCAGAAAGGCAGGACAGGCCATGGAGAACTGGGAGCCTTGTTATGCTGATGGGCGGGATGTAAATTGCCAACAGCCACTCGGGAGAAGTGTATGGTGTTTCCTGAAACATCTAAAAAACAAAGCAACAGAGCCTAGGGCACTTCCACTTATGGTCCTATAGCTTAGGGAAATTAAAATCAAAAAGACACAGCCACCCCAAAGTTTGGGATTGCTCTGTTTACAAGAAACTCGTTTACGGTACAAGTTCAATATCGCATAAAGCGAAAAATGGATAAAGAAGTTGTGGTACTTACGTACAATGCAATATCACTCAGCAATGACATCTATGTCATCAGGCCCATAGCAGCATAATGAGTGGATTCAGGTATGATGATTCTAACTGAAATAAGTCACACAGAAAAAGAAACATCATAAGATATCACTAATACACGGAATGTAAACTTGGCTACACAGGAACTGAATTTCAAAACAGAACATGGTCCCAAATTTAGAAAATCAACTTATGCTTGCTTAAGGGGAAAGGTGAGTTGGGGTGCTGCATAAAACCAGAGATTGAAATGAGCACAGATAAAGTTCCTTAAGCCAAATATGTAATAGACAAGAGCTACTCCTTGCTCAACGAAATGGACTCAAAACCCCATATTAAACGCCTAATAATGTACCTGACTAGTAAGTATCTTAAAACCTATGGATTGCTATGTCTCTGAAAGTGAATCAATCGTGAGTACAGGGGCAAAAACGCAGCAGTGATAGGATTGGAGAGTTTTGGTGAGCAAATGAAGACCCTTTGAAGTCATATTGCATGGTACCCATTCCATGGGTCTCAACTCTCCAGGTTTAAGGGATTCTTCCTTCAGCTAAAACATGCATGTGGAACCCAGAGTATGATCAACCGTGTGATCGGGAGACGTGTTGAAATATGTCTCAGTTCTCGTCCCCTGGTACTCGGGTGCAACAATCCAGATGCTTTACTAACACTCTCCCGACTTGGAGAGTCAGTGCCTTTAACCTCCTGTTTGGCCCAGTTTGCAAATTCCGCGGAAGATGAACAGGAATAGGGAGAACCAATGAGAGACTAGCTGGAGGTGTCTGGACGGGAAAATTTAACTCTCATTTCCCACCAGGAAGAGGAATTAACCAAAGGCTCAGCGTGCCATGCCGGAACCAGATTAGGGCCTGAAGCAATCCTGCGGTGTTGCGGCCAGCTCACAAGAAAGCGAGTTGAAGAAAGGAGCTCAGGGGCACTGTAATTCACAAACCTGCAGAGTTATAAATGACAGCTATCATCCAAAAATATACTGAAGTAAGGCTGCCAAGAGGACTTGAAAGCCGGGCAGAATTGCAGGAAACCGATTTCAGGAGGTAGACTGGAATTGCATTTAAAGCATAGGAAAAGAGGCAGAAGGTCGACAATGATGCACTTGGCCAAAAAGGGCGTATGCGTTTTTTCCTGAATATATTCAGGAAAAAACGCATACGTCCTTTTTGGCCAACCAAGCAAGCTTGCAAAGGAAATCTGCACTACAATGAAGTCTCACTTCCCCCCCCGTCAAAAGGGCCATCTGAAAAAAGTGTAAAATCCAGAAAGGCAGGACAGGCCATGGAGAACTGGGAGCCTTGTTATGCTGATGGGCGGGATGTAACTTGCCAACAGCCACTCGGGAGAAGTGTATGGTGTTTCCTGAAACATCTAAAAAACAAAGCAACAGAGCCTAGGGCACTTCCACTTATGGTCCTATAGCTTAGGGAAATTAAAATCGAAAAGACACAGCCACCCCAAAGTTTGGGATGGCTCTGTTTACAAGAAACTCGTTTACGGTACAAGTTCAATATCGCATAAAGCGAAAAATGGATAAAGAAGTTGTGGTACTTACATACAATGCAATATCACTCAGCAATGACATCTATGTCATCAGGCCCATAGCAGCATAATGAGTGGATTCAGGTATGATGATTCTAACTGAAATAAGTCACACAGAAAAAGAAACATCATAAGATATCACTAATACACGGAATGTAAACTTGGCTACACAGGAACTGAATTTCAAAACAGAACATGGTCCCAAATTTAGAAAATCAACTTATGCTTGCTTAAGGGGAAAGGTGAGTTGGGGTGCTGCATAAAACCAGAGATTGAAATGAGCACAGATAAAGTTCCTTAAGCCAAATATGTAATAGGCAAGAGCTACTCCTTGCTCAACGAAATGGACTCAAAACCCCATATTAAACGCCTAATAATGTACCTGACTAGTAAGTATCTTAAAACCTATGGATTGCTATGTCTCTGAAAGTGAATCAATCGTGAGTACAGGGGCAAAAACGCAGCAGTGATAGGATTGGAGAGTTTTGGTGAGCAAATGAAGACCCTTTGAAGTCATATTGCATGGTACCCATTCCACGGGTCTCAACTCTCCAGGTTTAAGGGATTCTTCCTTCAGCTAAAACATGCATGTGGAACCCAGAGTATGATCAACCGTGTGATCGGGAGACGTGTTGAAATATGTCTCAGTTCTCGTCCCCTGGTACTCGGGTGCAACATTCCAGATGCTTTACTAACACTCTCCCGACTTGGAGAGTCAGTGCCTTTAACCTCCTGTTTGGCCCAGTTTGCAAATTCCGCGGAAGATGAACAGGAATAGGGAGAACCAATGAGAGACTAGCTGGAGGTGTCTGGACGGGAAAATTTAACTCTCATTTCCCACCAGGAAGAGGAATTAACCAAAGGCTCAGCGTGCCATGCCGGAACCAGATTAGGGCCTGAAGCAATCCTGCGGTGTTGCGGCCAGCTCACAAGAAAGCGAGTTGAAGAAAGGAGCTCAGGGGCACTGTAATTCACAAACCTGCAGAGTTATAAATGACAGCTATCATCCAAAAATATACTGAAGTAAGGCTGCCAAGAGGACTTGAAAGCCGGGCAGAATTGCAGGAAACCGATTTCAGGAGGTAGACTGGAATTGCATTTAAAGCATAGGAAAAGAGGCAGAAGGTCGACAATGATGCACTTGGCCAAAAAGGGCGTATGCGTTTTTTCCTGAATATATTCAGGAAAAAACGCATACGCCCTTTTTGGCCAACCAAGCAAGCTTGCAAAGGAAATCTGCACTACAATGAAGTCTCACTTCCCCCCCGTCAAAAGGGCCATCTGAAAAAAGTGTAAAATCCAGAAAGGCAGGACAGGCCATGGAGAACTGGGAGCCTTGTTATGCTGATGGGCGGGATGTAAATTGCCAACAGCCACTCGGGAGAAGTGTATGGTGTTTCCTGAAACATCTAAAAAACAAAGCAACAGAGCCTAGGGCACTTCCACTTATGGTCCTATAGCTTAGGGAAATTAAAATCAAAAAGACATAGCCACCCCAAAGTTTGGGATGGCTCTGTTTACAAGAACCTCGTTTACGGTACAAGTTCAATATCGCAGAAAGCGAAAAATGGATAAAGAAGTTGTGGTACTTACGTACAATGCAATATCACTCAGCAATGACATCTATGTCATCAGGCCCGTAGCAGCATAATGAGTGGATTCAGGTATGATGATTCTAACTGAAATAAGCCACACAGAAAAACAAACATCATAAGATATCACTAATACACGGAATGTAAACTTGGCTACACAGGAACTGGATTACAAAACAGAACAGGGTCTCAAATTTAGAAAACCAACTTATGCTTGTTTAAGGGGAAAGGTGAGTTGGGGTGCTGCATAAAACCAGAGATTGAAATGAGCACAGATAAAGTTCCTTAAGCCAAATATGTAATAGACAAGAGCTACTCCTTGCTCAATGAAATGGACTCAAAACCCCATATTAAACGCCTAATAATGTACCTGACTAGTAAGTATCTTAAAACCTATGGATTGCTATGTCTCTGAAAGTGAATCAATCGTGAGTACAGGGGCAAAAACGCAGCAGTGATAGGATTGGAGAGTTTTGGTGAGCAAATGAAGACCCTTTGAAGTCATATTGCATGGTACCCATTCCACGGGTCTCAACTCTCCAGGTTTAAGGGATTCTTCCTTCAGCTAAAACATGCATGTGGAACCCAGAGTATGATCAACCGTGTGATCGGGAGACGTGTTGAAATATGTCTCAGTTCTCGTCCCCTGGTACTCGGGTGCAACATTCCAGATGCTTTACTAACACTCTCCCGACTTGGAGAGTCAGTGCCTTTAACCTCCTGTTTGGCCCAGTTTGCAAATTCCGCGGAAGATGAACAGGAATAGGGAGAACCAATGAGAGACTAGCTGGAGGTGTCTGGACGGGAAAATTTAACTCTCATTTCCCACCAGGAAGAGGAATTAACCAAAGGCTCAGCGTGCCATGCCGGAACCAGATTAGGGCCTGAAGCAATCCTTCGGTGTTGCGGCCAGCTCACAAGAAAGCGAGTTGAAGAAAGGAGCTCAGGGGCACTGTAATTCACAAACCTGCAGAGTTATAAATGACAGCTATCATCCAAAAATATACTGAAGTAAGGCTGCCAAGAGGACTTGAAAGCCGGGCAGAATTGCAGGAAACCGATTTCAGGAGGTAGACTGGAATTGCATTTAAAGCATAGGAAAAGAGGCAGAAGGTCGACAATGATGCACTTGGCCAAAAAGGGCGTATGCGTTTTTTCCTGCATATATTCAGGAAAAAACGCATACGCCCTTTTTGGCCAACCAAGCAAGCTTGCAAAGGAAATCTGCACTACAATGAAGTCTCACTGCCCCCCGGTCAAAAGGGCCATCTGAAAAAAGTGTAAAATCCAGAAAGGCAGGACAGGCCATGGAGAACTGGGAGCCTTGTTATGCTGATGGGCGGGATGTAAATTGCCAACAGCCACTCGGGAGAAGTGTATGGTGTTTCCTGAAACATCTAAAAAACAAAGCAACAGAGCCTAGGGCACTTCCACTTATGGTCCTATAGCTTAGGGAAATTAAAATCAAAAAGACACAGCCACCCCAAAGTTTGGGATTGCTCTGTTTACAAGAAACTCGTTTACGGTACAAGTTCAATATCGCATAAAGCGAAAAATGGATAAAGAAGTTGTGGTACTTACGTACAATACAATATCACTCAGCAATGACATCTATGTCATCAGGCCCATAGCAGCATAATGAGTGGATTCAGGTATGATGATTCTAACTGAAATAAGTCACACAGAAAAAGAAACATCATAAGATATCACTAATACACGGAATGTAAACTTGGCTACACAGGAACTGAATTTCAAAACAGAACATGGTCCCAAATTTAGAAAATCAACTTATGCTTGCTTAAGGGGAAAGGTGAGTTGGGGTGCTGCATAAAACCAGAGATTGAAATGAGCACAGATAAAGTTCCTTAAGCCAAATATGTAATAGGCAAGAGCTACTCCTTGCTCAACGAAATGGACTCAAAACCCCATATTAAACGCCTAATAATGTACCTGACTAGTAAGTATCTTAAAACCTATGGATTGCTATGTCTCTGAAAGTGAATCAATCGTGAGTACAGGGGCAAAAACGCAGCAGTGATAGGATTGGAGAGTTTTGGTGAGCAAATGAAGACCCTTTGAAGTCATATTGCATGGTACCCATTCCACGGGTCTCAACTCTCCAGGTTTAAGGGATTCTTCCTTCAGCTAAAACATGCATGTGGAACCCAGAGTATGATCAACCGTGTGATCGGGAGACGTGTTAAAATATGTCTCAGTTCTCGTCCCCTGGTACTCGGGTGCAACATTCCAGATGCTTTACTAACACTCTCCCGACTTGGAGAGTCAGTGCCTTTAACCTCCTGTTTGGCCCAGTTTGCAAATTCCGCGGAAGATGAACAGGAATAGGGAGAACCAATGAGAGACTAGCTGGAGGTGTCTGGACGGGAAAATTTAACTCTCATTTCCCACCAGGAAGAGGAATTAACCAAAGGCTCAGCGTGCCATGCCGGAACCAGATTAGGGCCTGAAGCAATCCTTCGGTGTTGCGGCCAGCTCACAAGAAAGCGAGTTGAAGAAAGGAGCTCAGGGGCACTGTAATTCACAAACCTGCAGAGTTATAAATGACAGCTATCATCCAAAAATATACTGAAGTAAGGCTGCCAAGAGGACTTGAAAGCCGGGCAGAATTGCAGGAAACCGATTTCAGGAGGTAGACTGGAATTGCATTTAAAGCATAGGAAAAGAGGCAGAAGGTCGACAATGATGCACTTGGCCAAAAAGGGCGTATGCGTTTTTTCCTGCATATATTCAGGAAAAAACGCATACGCCCTTTTTGGCCAACCAAGCAAGCTTGCAAAGGAAATCTGCACTACAATGAAGTCTCACTTCCCCCCCCCCCACGTCAAAAGGGCCATCTGAAAAAAGTGTAAAATCCAGAAAGGCAGGACAGGCCATGGAGAACTGGGAGCCTTGTTATGCTGATGGGCGGGATGTAAATTGCCAACAGCCACTCGGGAGAAGTGTATGGTGTTTCCTGAAACATCTAAAAAACAAAGCAACAGAGCCTAGGGCACTTCCACTTATGGTCCTATAGCTTAGGGAAATTAAAATCAAAAAGACACAGCCACCCCAAAGTTTGGGATTGCTCTGTTTACAAGAAACTCGTTTACGGTACAAGTTCAATATCGCATAAAGCGAAAAATGGATAAAGAAGTTGTGGTACTTACGTACAATACAATATCACTCAGCAATGACATCTATGTCATCAGGCCCATAGCAGCATAATGAGTGGATTCAGGTATGATGATTCTAACTGAAATAAGTCACACAGAAAAAGAAACATCATAAGATATCACTAATACACGGAATGTAAACTTGGCTACACAGGAACTGAATTTCAAAACAGAACATGGTCCCAAATTTAGAAAATCAACTTATGCTTGCTTAAGGGGAAAGGTGAGTTGGGGTGCTGCATAAAACCAGAGATTGAAATGAGCACAGATAAAGTTCCTTAAGCCAAATATGTAATAGGCAAGAGCTACTCCTTGCTCAACGAAATGGACTCAAAACCCCATATTAAACGCCTAATAATGTACCTGACTAGTAAGTATCTTAAAACCTATGGATTGCTATGTCTCTGAAAGTGAATCAATCGTGAGTACAGGGGCAAAAACGCAGCAGTGATAGGATTGGAGAGTTTTGGTGAGCAAATGAAGACCCTTTGAAGTCATATTGCATGGTACCCATTCCACGGGTCTCAACTCTCCAGGTTTAAGGGATTCTTCCTTCAGCTAAAACATGCATGTGGAACCCAGAGTATGATCAACCGTGTGATCGGGAGACGTGTTGAAATATGTCTCAGTTCTCGTCCCCTGGTACTCGGGTGCAACATTCCAGATGCTTTACTAACACTCTCCCGACTTGGAGAGTCAGTGCCTTTAACCTCCTGTTTGGCCCAGTTTGCAAATTCCGCGGAAGATGAACAGGAATAGGGAGAACCAATGAGAGACTAGCTGGAGGTGTCTGGACGGGAAAATTTAACTCTCATTTCCCACCAGGAAGAGGAATTAACCAAAGGCTCAGCGTGCCATGCCGGAACCAGATTAGGGCCTGAAGCAATCCTGCGGTGTTGCGGCCAGCTCACAAGAAAGCGAGTTGAAGAAAGGAGCTCAGGGGCACTGTAATTCACAAACCTGCAGAGTTATAAATGACAGCTATCATCCAAAAATATACTGAAGTAAGGCTGCCAAGAGGACTTGAAAGCCGGGCAGAATTGCAGGAAACCGATTTCAGGAGGTAGACTGGAATTGCATTTAAAGCATAGGAAAAGAGGCAGAAGGTCGACAATGATGCACTTGGCCAAAAAGGGCGTATGCGTTTTTTCCTGCATATATTCAGGAAAAAACGCATACGCCCTTTTTGGCCAACCAAGCAAGCTTGCAAAGGAAATCTGCACTACAATGAAGTCTCACTGCCCCCCGGTCAAAAGGGCCATCTGAAAAAAGTGTAAAATCCAGAAAGGCAGGACAGGCCATGGAGAACTGGGAGCCTTGTTATGCTGATGGGCGGGATGTAAATTGCCAACAGCCACTCGGGAGAAGTGTATGGTGTTTCCTGAAACATCTAAAAAACAAAGCAACAGAGCCTAGGGCACTTCCACTTATGGTCCTATAGCTTAGGGAAATTAAAATCAAAAAGACACAGCCACCCCAAAGTTTGGGATTGCTCTGTTTACAAGAAACTCGTTTACGGTACAAGTTCAATATCGCATAAAGCGAAAAATGGATAAAGAAGTTGTGGTACTTACGTACAATACAATATCACTCAGCAATGACATCTATGTCATCAGGCCCATAGCAGCATAATGAGTGGATTCAGGTATGATGATTCTAACTGAAATAAGTCACACAGAAAAAGAAACATCATAAGATATCACTAATACACGGAATGTAAACTTGGCTACACAGGAACTGAATTTCAAAACAGAACATGGTCCCAAATTTAGAAAATCAACTTATGCTTGCTTAAGGGGAAAGGTGAGTTGGGGTGCTGCATAAAACCAGAGATTGAAATGAGCACAGATAAAGTTCCTTAAGCCAAATATGTAATAGGCAAGAGCTACTCCTTGCTCAACGAAATGGACTCAAAACCCCATATTAAACGCCTAATAATGTACCTGACTAGTAAGTATCTTAAAACCTATGGATTGCTATGTCTCTGAAAGTGAATCAATCGTGAGTACAGGGGCAAAAACGCAGCAGTGATAGGATTGGAGAGTTTTGGTGAGCAAATGAAGACCCTTTGAAGTCATATTGCATGGTACCCATTCCACGGGTCTCAACTCTCCAGGTTTAAGGGATTCTTCCTTCAGCTAAAACATGCATGTGGAACCCAGAGTATGATCAACCGTGTGATCGGGAGACGTGTTAAAATATGTCTCAGTTCTCGTCCCCTGGTACTCGGGTGCAACATTCCAGATGCTTTACTAACACTCTCCCGACTTGGAGAGTCAGTGCCTTTAACCTCCTGTTTGGCCCAGTTTGCAAATTCCGCGGAAGATGAACAGGAATAGGGAGAACCAATGAGAGACTAGCTGGAGGTGTCTGGACGGGAAAATTTAACTCTCATTTCCCACCAGGAAGAGGAATTAACCAAAGGCTCAGCGTGCCATGCCGGAACCAGATTAGGGCCTGAAGCAATCCTTCGGTGTTGCGGCCAGCTCACAAGAAAGCGAGTTGAAGAAAGGAGCTCAGGGGCACTGTAATTCACAAACCTGCAGAGTTATAAATGACAGCTATCATCCAAAAATATACTGAAGTAAGGCTGCCAAGAGGACTTGAAAGCCGGGCAGAATTGCAGGAAACCGATTTCAGGAGGTAGACTGGAATTGCATTTAAAGCATAGGAAAAGAGGCAGAAGGTCGACAATGATGCACTTGGCCAAAAAGGGCGTATGCGTTTTTTCCTGCATATATTCAGGAAAAAACGCATACGCCCTTTTTGGCCAACCAAGCAAGCTTGCAAAGGAAATCTGCACTACAATGAAGTCTCACTTCCCCCCCCCCCCGTCAAAAGGGCCATCTGAAAAAAGTGTAAAATCCAGAAAGGCAGGACAGGCCATGGAGAACTGGGAGCCTTGTTATGCTGATGGGCGGGATGTAAATTGCCAACAGCCACTCGGGAGAAGTGTATGGTGTTTCCTGAAACATCTAAAAAACAAAGCAACAGAGCCTAGGGCACTTCCACTTATGGTCCTATAGCTTAGGGAAATTAAAATCAAAAAGACACAGCCACCCCAAAGTTTGGGATTGCTCTGTTTACAAGAAACTCGTTTACGGTACAAGTTCAATATCGCATAAAGCGAAAAATGGATAAAGAAGTTGTGGTACTTACGTACAATACAATATCACTCAGCAATGACATCTATGTCATCAGGCCCATAGCAGCATAATGAGTGGATTCAGGTATGATGATTCTAACTGAAATAAGTCACACAGAAAAAGAAACATCATAAGATATCACTAATACACGGAATGTAAACTTGGCTACACAGGAACTGAATTTCAAAACAGAACATGGTCCCAAATTTAGAAAATCAACTTATGCTTGCTTAAGGGGAAAGGTGAGTTGGGGTGCTGCATAAAACCAGAGATTGAAATGAGCACAGATAAAGTTCCTTAAGCCAAATATGTAATAGGCAAGAGCTACTCCTTGCTCAACGAAATGGACTCAAAACCCCATATTAAACGCCTAATAATGTACCTGACTAGTAAGTATCTTAAAACCTATGGATTGCTATGTCTCTGAAAGTGAATCAATCGTGAGTACAGGGGCAAAAACGCAGCAGTGATAGGATTGGAGAGTTTTGGTGAGCAAATGAAGACCCTTTGAAGTCATATTGCATGGTACCCATTCCACGGGTCTCAACTCTCCAGGTTTAAGGGATTCTTCCTTCAGCTAAAACATGCATGTGGAACCCAGAGTATGATCAACCGTGTGATCAGGAGACGTGTTGAAATATGTCTCAGTTCTCGTCCCCTGGTACTCGGGTGCAACATTCCAGATGCTTTACTAACACTCTCCCGACTTGGAGAGTCAGTGCCTTTAACCTCCTGTTTGGCCCAGTTTGCAAATTCCGCGGAAGATGAACAGGAATAGGGAGAACCAATGAGAGACTAGCTGGAGGTGTCTGGACGGGAAAATTTAACTCTCATTTCCCACCAGGAAGAGGAATTAACCAAAGGCTCAGTGTGCCATGCCGGAACCAGATTAGGGCCTGAAGCAATCCTGCGGTGTTGCGGCCAGCTCACAAGAAAGCGAGTTGAAGAAAGGAGCTCAGGGGCACTGTAATTCACAAACCTGCAGAGTTTTAAATGACAGCTATCATCCAAAAATATACTGAAGTAAGGCTGCCAAGAGGACTTGAAAGCCGGGCAGAATTGCAGGAAACCAATTTCAGGAGGTAGACTGGAATTGCATTTAAAGCATAGGAAAAGAGGCAGAAGGTCGACAATGATGCACTTGGCCAAAAAGGGCGTATGCGTTTTTTCCTGAATATATTCAGGAAAAAACGCATACGCCCTTTTTGGCCAACCAAGCAAGCTTGCAAAGGAAATCTGCACTACAATGAAGTCTCACTTCCCCCCCGTCAAAAGGGCCATCTGAAAAAAGTGTAAAATCCAGAAAGGCAGGACAGGCCATGGAGAACTGGGAGCCTTGTTATGCTGATGGGCGGGATGTAAATTGCCAACAGCCACTCGGGAGAAGTGTATGGTGTTTCCTGAAACATCTAAAAAACAAAGCAACAGAGCCTAGGGCACTTCCACTTATGGTCCTATAGCTTAGGGAAATTAAAATCAAAAAGACATAGCCACCCCAAAGTTTGGGATGGCTCTGTTTACAAGAACCTCGTTTACGGTACAAGTTCAATATCGCAGAAAGCGAAAAATGGATAAAGAAGTTGTGGTACTTACGTACAATGCAATATCACTCAGCAATGACATCTATGTCATCAGGCCCGTAGCAGCATAATGAGTGGATTCAGGTATGATGATTCTAACTGAAATAAGCCACACAGAAAAACAAACATCATAAGATATCACTAATACACGGAATGTAAACTTGGCTACACAGGAACTGGATTACAAAACAGAACAGGGTCTCAAATTTAGAAAACCAACTTATGCTTGCTTAAGGGGAAAGGTGAGTTGGGGTGCTGCATAAAACCAGAGATTGAAATGAGCACAGATAAAGTTCCTTAAGCCAAATATGTAATAGACAAGAGCTACTCCTTGCTCAACGAAATGGACTCAACATCCCATATTAAACGCCAAAGAATGTACCTGACTAGTAAGTATCTTAAAACCCATGGCTTGCTATGTCTCCAAAAGAGAATCAAGCGTGTCTACAGGGGCATAAACACAGCAGTGATAGGATTGGAGAGGTTCGGTGAGCAAATGAAGACCCTTTGAAGTCATATTGCATGGTACCCATTCCACGGGTCTCAACTCTCCTGGTTTAAGGGATTCTTCCTTCAGCTAAAACATGCATGTGGAACCCAGAGTATGATCAACCGTGTGATCGGGAGACGTGTTCAAATATGTCTCAGTTCTCGTCCCCTGGTACTCGGGTGCAACATTCCAGACGCTTTAATAACACTCTCCCGACTTGGAGAGTCAGTGCCTTTAACCTCCTGATTGGCCCAGTTTTCAATTTCTGCGGAAGATGAACAGGAATAGGGAGGACCAATGAGAGACTAGCTGGAAGTGTCTGGACGGGCAAATTTAACTCTCATTTCCCACCAGGAAGAGAAATTAACAAAAGGCTCAGCGTGCCGTGCAGGAACCAGTTTAGGGCCTGAAGCAATCCTGCGGTGTTGCGGCCAGCTCACAAGAAAGCGAGTTGAAGAAAGGAGCTCAGGGGCACTGTAATCACAACCCTGCAGAGTTATAAATGACAGCTATCATCCAAAAATATACTGAAGTAAGGCTGCCAAGAGGACTTCAAAGCGGGGCAGAATTGCAAGAATCCGATTTCAGGATGTAGACTGGAATTGCATTTAAAGCATAGGAAAAGAGGCAGAACGTCGACAATGATGCACTTGGCCAAAAAGGGCGTATGCGTTTTTTCCTGAATATATTCAGGAAAAAAACACGTACGTCCTTTTTGGCCAACCAAGCAAGCTTGGAAAGGAAATCTGCACTACAATGAAGTCTTACTTCCCCCTGGTCAAAAGGGCCATCTGAAAAAAGTGTAAAATCCAGAAAGGCAGGACAGGCCATGGAGAACTGGGAGCCTTGTTATGCTGATGGGCGGGATGTAAATTGCCAACAGCCACTCGGGAGAAGTGTATGTTGTTTCCTGAAACATCTAAAAAACAAACCAACAGAGCCTAGGGCACTTCCACTTATGGTTCTATAGCTTAGGGAAATTAAAAACAAAAAGACACAGCCACCCCTAAATTTGGGACGGCTCTGTTTACAAGAAACTCTTTACGGGACAAGTTCAATATCGCAGAAAGTGAAAAATGGATAAAGAAGGTGTGGTACTTACGTACAATGCAATATCACTCAGCAATGAAATCTATGTCATCAGGCCCATAGCAGCATAATGAGTGGATTCAGGTATGATGATTCTAACTGAAATAAGTCACACAGAAAAAGAAACATCATAAGATATCACTAATACATGGAATGTAAACTTGGCTACACAGGAACTGGATTACAAAACACAACAGGTTCTCAAATGTAGAAAACCAAGTTATGCTTGCTTAAGGGGAAAGGTGAGTTGGGGTGCTGCATAAAACCAGAGATTGAAATGAGCACAGATAAAGTTCCTTAAGCCAAATATGTAATACACAAGAGCTACTCCTTGCTCAACGAAATGGACTCAAAACCCCATATTAAACGCCTAAGAATGTACCTGACTAGTAAGTATCTTAAAACCTATGGATTGTTATGTCTCCGAAAGAGAATCAAGCGTGTGTACAGGGTCATAAACGCAGCAGTGATAGGATTGGAGAGGTTCGGTGAGCAAATGAAGACCCTTTGAAATCATATTGCATGGTACCCATTCCACGGGTCTCAACTCTCCAGGTTTAAGGGATTCTTCCTTCAGCTAAAACATGCATGTGGAACCCAGAGTATGATCAACCGTGTGATCGGGAGACGTGTTCCAATATGTCTCAGTTCTTGTCCCCTGGTACTCGGGTGCAACATTCCAGAGGCTTTACTAACTCTCTCCCAACTTGGAGAGTCAGTGCCTTTAACCTCCTGTTTGGCCCAGTTTGCAATTTCTGCGGAAGATGAACAGGAATAGGGAGAACCAATGAGAGACTAGCTGCAGTTGTCTGGACTGGCAAATTTAACTCTCATTTCCCACCAGGGAGAGGAATTAACCAAAATCTCCGTGTGCCGTGTCGGAACCAGATTAGGGCCTGAAGCAATCCTGCGGTGTTGCGGCTAGCTCACAAGAAAGCGAGTTGAAGAAAGGAGCTCAGGGGCACTGTAATTCACAAACCTGCAGAGTTATAAATGACAGCTATCATCCAAAAATATACTGAAGTAAGCATGCCAAGAGGACTTGAAAGCGGGGCAGAATTGCAGGAAACCGATTTCAGGAGGTAGACTGGAATTGCATTTAAAGCATAGGAAAAGAGGCAGAACGTCCACAATGATGCACTTGGCCAAAAAGGGCGTATGTGTTTCTTCCTGAATATATTAAGGAAAAAACGCATACGCCCTTTTTGGCCAACCAAGCAAGCTTGCAAAGGAAATCTGCACTGCAATGAAGTCTCACTTCCCCCCGGTCAAAAGGGCCATCTGAAAAAAGTGTAAAATCCAGAAAGGCAGGACAGGCCATGGAGAACTGGGAGCCTTGTTATGCTGATGGGCGGGATGTAAATTGCCAACAGCCACTGGGGAGAAGTGTATGGTGCTTCCTGAAACATCTAAAAAAACAGAGGAACAGAGCCTAGGGCACTTCCACTTATGGTCCTATAACTTAGGGAAATTAAAATCAAACAGGCCCAGCCACGCCAAAGTTTGGGACGGCTCTGTTTACAAGAACCTCGTTTACGGTACAAGTTCAATATCGCAGAAAGCAAAAAATGGATAAAGAAGTTTTGGTACTTACGTACAATGCAATATCACTCAGCAATGAAATCTACGTCATCAGGCCCGTAGCAGCATAATGAGTGGATTCAGGTATGATGATTCTAACTGAGATAAGTCACACAGAAAAATAAACATCATAAGATATCACTAATACACGGAATGTAAACTTGCTACACAGGAACTGAATTACAAAACAAAACAGGGTCTCAAATTTAGAAAACCAACTTATGCTTGCTTAAGGGGAAAGGTGAGTTGGGGTGCTGCATAAAACCAGAGATTGAAATGAGCACAGATAAAGTTCCTTAAGCCACTTATGTATTAGACAAGAGCTACTCCTTGCTCAACGAAATGGACTCAACACCCCATATTAAACGCCTAAGAATGTAGCTGACTAGTAAGTATCTTAAAACCTATGGATTGCTATGTCTCTGAAAGAGAATCAAGTGTGTGTACAAGGTCATAAACGCAGCAGTGATAGGATTGGAGAGGTTCGGTGAGCAAATGAAGACCCTTTGAAGTCATATTGCATGGTACCCATTCCACGGGTCTCAACTCTCCAGGTTTAAGGGATTCTTCCTTCAGCTAAAACATGCATGTGGAACCCAGAGTATGATGAACCCTGTGATCGGGAGACGTGTTCCAATATGTCTCAGTTCTCATCCCCTGGTACTCGGGTGCAACATTCCAGACGCTTTACTAACTCTCTCCCGACTTGGAGAGTCAGAGCTTTTAACCTCCTGTTTGGCCCAGTTTGCAATTTCTGCGGAAGTTGAACAGGAATAGGGAGAACCGATGAGAGACTAGCTGGAGGTGTCTGGACGTGCAAATTTAACTCTCATTTCCCACCAGTTAGAGGAATTAACCAAAGGCTCAGCGTGCCGTGCCGGAAACAGATTATGGCCTGAAGCAATCCTGTGGTGTTGCGGCCAGCTCACAAGAAAGCGAGTTGAAGAAAGGAGCTCAGGGGCACTGTAATTCACAAACCTGCAGAGTTATAAATGACAGCTATCGTCCAAAAATATACTGAAGTAAGCCTGCCAAGAGGACTTGAAAGCGGGGCAGAATTGCAGGAAACCGATTTCAGGAGGTAGACTGGAATTGCATTTAAAGCATAGGAAAAGAGGCAGAACGTCCACAATGATGCACTTGGCCAAAAAGGGCGTATGCGTTTTTCCCTGAATATATTCAGGAAAAAACGCAAAAGCCCTTTTTGGCCAACCAAGCAAGCTTGCAAAGGAAATCTGCACTACAATGAAGTCTCACTTCCCCCGGTCAAAAGTGCCATCTGAAAAAAGTGTAAAATCCAGAAAGTCAGGACAGGCCATGGAGAACTGGGAGCCTTGTTATGCTGATGGGCGGGATGTAAATTGCCAACAGCCACTCGGGAGAAGTGTATGGTGTTTCCTGAAACATCTAAAAAACAAAACAACAGAGCCTAGGGCACTTCCACTTATGGTCCTATAGCTTAGGGAAATTAAAATCAAAAAGGCACAGCCACCCCAAAGTTTGGGACGGCTCTGTTTACAAGAAACTCGTTTACGGGGCAAGTTTAATATCGCAGAAAGTGAAAAATGGATAAAGAAGTTGTGGTACTTATGTACAATGCAATATCACTCAGCAATGAAATCTATGTCATCAGGCCCGTAGCAGCATAATGAGTGGATTCAGGTATGATGTTTCTAACTGAAATAAGTCACACAGAAAAAGAAACATCATAAGATATCACTAATACACGGAATGTAAACTTGGCTACACAGGAACTGGATTACAAAACACAACAGGTTCTCAAATATAGAAAACCAACTTATGCTTGCTTAAGGGGAAAGGTGAGTTGGGGTGCTGCATAAAACCAGAGATTGAAATGAGCACAGATAAAGTTCCTTAAGCCAAATATGTAATAGACAAGAGCTACTCCTTGCTCAACGAAATGGACTCAACACCCCATATTAAACGCCTAAGAATGTACCTGACTAGTAAGTATCTTAAAATCTATGGATTGCTATGTCTCCAAAAGAGAATCAAGCGTGTGTACAGGGGCATAAACGCAGCAGTGATAGGATTGGAGAGGTTCGGTGAGCAAATGAAGACCCTTTGAAGTCATATTGTATGGTACCCATTCCACGGGTCTCAACTCTCCAGGTTTAAGGGATTCTTCCTTCAGCTAAAGCATGCATGTGGAACCCAGAGTATGATCAACCGTGTGATCGGGAGACGTGTTCCAATATGTCTCAGT
The DNA here is from genome assembly GCF_937001465.1 of Orcinus orca. Lineage (NCBI taxonomy): Eukaryota > Metazoa > Chordata > Mammalia > Artiodactyla > Delphinidae > Orcinus > Orcinus orca. The sequence goes on from NW_026043992.1 coordinate 3,092,028, forward strand.
TCTCGTCCCCTGGTACTCGTGTGCAACATTCCAGATGCTTTACTAACGCTCTGCCGACTTGGAGAGTCAGTGCCTTTAACCTCCTGTTTGGCCCAGTTTGCAATTTCTGCGGAAGATGAACAGGAATAGGGAGAACCAATGAGAGACTAGCTGGAGGTTTCTAGACGGGCAAATTTAACTCTTATTTCACACCAGGAAGAGGATTAACCAAAGGCTGAGCATGCCGTGCCAGACCCAGATTAGGGCCTGAAGCAATCCTGCAGTGTTGCGGGCAGCTCACAAGAAAGCGAGTTGAAGAAAGTAGCTCAAGAGCACTGTAGTTCACAAACCTGCAGAGTTATAAATGACAGCTATCGTCCAAAAATATACTGAAGTAAGGCTGCCAAGCGGACTTGAAAGCGGGGCAGTATTGCAGGAAACCGATTTCAGGAGGCAGAGTGGAATTGCATTTAAAGCATAGGAAAAGAGGCAGAACGTCGACAATGATGCACTTGGCAAAAAGGGCGTATGCGTTTTTCCCTGAATATATTCAGGGAAAAACGCATACGCAGTTTTTGGCCAACCAAGCAAGCTTGCAAAGGAAATCTGCACTACAATGAAGTCTCACTTCCCCCCGGTCAAAAGGGCAATCTGAAAAAAGTGTAAAATCCAGAAAGGCAGGACAGGCCATGGAGAACTGGGAGCCTTGTTATGCTGATGGGTGGGATGTAAATTGCCAACAGCCACTCGGGAGAAGTGTATGGTGTTTCCTGAAACATATAAAAAACAAAGCAACAGAGTCTAGGGCACTTCCACTTATGGTCCTTTAGCTTAGGGAAATTAAAATCAAAAAGACACAGCCACCCCAAAGTTTGGGACAGCTCTGTTTACAGGAACCTCTTCTGCAGCACAAGTTAAATATGCCAGAGAACAAATAATGGATAAAGAAGTTGCGGTACTTACGTACAACAGAATACCTCTCAGCAATGAAAACTATGTCACCAGGCCCGTACCAGCATAATGAGTGGATTGAGGCACGGTGATTCTAAGTGAAAAAATTCACACAGAAAAAGAAACATCATAAGGTACCACTAATACATGGAATGAGAACTTGGCTACACATGAACTGATTTACAAAACAGAACACGGTCTCAAATTTAGAAAACCAACTTATGCTTGCTTAAGTGGGAAGGTGAGTTGGGGTGCTGCATAAAACCAGAGTTTGAAATTAGCACAGATACCGTTCCATAAGCCAAATATTTAATAGACACGACCTACCCCTTGCTCAAGGAAATGGACTCAGCAATGAGGTATCACCTCACACCTGGTAGAATGGGCATCATCAGAAAATCTACAAACAAAAAATGCTGGAAAGGGTGTGGAGAAAAGGAACCCTCTTCCACTATTGTTGGGAATATAAATTGATACAGTCACTATGGAGAACAATATGGAGTTTCTTAAGAAACTAACAGTAGAATTACCATATGATACAGCAATCCCAGTTCTGGACATATACCCAGACAAAACCATAAATCAAAAAGAGACATTCACCGCAATGTTCATTGCCTCACTCTTTACAATATCGAGGTAATGGAAGCAACCTAAATGCCCACAGACAGACGTATGCATAAAGCTGTGGTACATATATAAAATGGAATATTACTAAGCCATGAAAAGGAATGAAATTGGGTCATTTGTCAAGACGTCGATGGATCTAGAGACTGTCATACAGAGTGAAGTAAGTCAGAAAGAGAAAAACAAATCTTGTATATTCATGCATATATGTGGAACCTAGAAAAACTGTACAGGTTAACCATTTTGCAAGGCATAAATAGAGCAACAGATGTAGACAACAAACGTATGGACAACAAGGGTGGAAGGCTGTTGGGGGGGTGGTGGTGGGAGGAGTTGAGAGACTGGGATTGGCATGTATACATTTATACGTATAAAATAGGTAACCAATAAGAACCTGCTGTATAAAAATATAAAATAAAATTCAAAATTAAAAAGAAATAAAATTTAAAAAATAAAACAGAAAAAACAATTATTCCCTTCACATACATGTATTTATATGAATAAATTATTTCCATGCTTGTATCTGTAAATACAAAAAAGAGGAATAAAATCTACCTTGAACCAAAAACGAAAAAGAGAAAAAAAACACAGAACCCACCAGTTCCACAGAGGAAAACCGTATCAGGGCACTTGCTCCAGTTGTAAACAATTCTGAAGTTGGTCAGTGGTGGGGAATCGTCTCCCATTCAGCCAGCAGCCCCCACGCAACAAGCGTCCTCATTGCAAAGCTGGGGCACCGTGCCGAGGCATCTGTGAGTAAACGTGAGCTGAGCCCCAGGCCAGTTGCTGCTGAACTATTCCCACCCGTCCCAGGTAAAACACCTGAATATATACAAGGACTTGAAAGCGTAGAGGAAGGGCCATAGAGCCACACGAGTGACAGCATGCCGGCCGACTTGGTGCCTGCAGGCCAGCCAGGATGGTCCTGGCCCTGGGTGCTCTTCTGGAAGATTTCCATTTCCCTGCCTGAGATACCCGTCCTGTCCCTGCCCCCACTGCTTCTTTCCTTCCTCACCTCTGCCCAGGGAGAAATTCCAGCAGCAGGTATAGGTGACACATCCTCTTCTTTAGCAGGTGGCAGCCTGGCAACTGCTGCAGAAAGTCCAGCAGAGCCCCACTCACACTGGGCCACCCACAAAGCCGTGGCCTCTCACTCCCTCCCACCAGCCCAGCCCCGAGACTGCTGACAGGGCAGAGAAAATGGCGTCAGGCACGGCTGCAGGGGCTCTTGCTGCCTGGAGTGGTATTTATATTGATCTCAACCCAGGCACACCTGGGGAGGGCTGGCCGGCATGGTAAGGCTGCCCAGGTCAGCCAATCATCACCCCTCAGGGGCTCACAGTTGCAGAAAATGGAAATTGCTGAACCGGCCAGGTCCAAGGAACAGGTGTGGGCTCCTGAGAGTCAGGATAGACAAGGGGCTGCAGCTTTGGCTTGTTTTCTAATCATTTTATCTGGCCCATGAGTGGGAGACAACTTCAAGAAAACCCTCTCCTAATGAGAGGAACCCAGGAGTCAGGGAGAGGAGGGGTGGGTGGTGGTTGGAGACAGAGGCCTGGTGCCCCGGGTGCAGTGGAAGTCTCTGGAAGACCAGGTGGAGGGAGGCCGCACAGAGTGATGCCCAGGGTCACAGACCTGTCGCAGCTGCTGTTTGTTAGTTCAAGTCCTGCTCTGAGGTGCTCTGTGTCAGCTCTGAGCGACAGGTGAGCTGGGGGTGCTCTGCAATGAGGGCTATGTGCACGGTTCCTGTGTGCCCAGCCCTGCCACGGTACCTGCAAGGGTAGCTCTGTATCCTGGGAGGGGCCTGACCACGAGAGCCCCGTGGGCTGGGGTGGGGGTGGGGTACCTGCCCAGGTGAGCTCCATATTCTGGGATTGGTCTGACCACGAGAGCCCCATGGGCTGCTGGGGACCTGGTAAAGGATGTCAGGACAGTCAGTGAAGCCACCGAGGATATACCTCCAGCTGCTCCTAATTCCTACACCCTGCTGGTCATTCTACCAACCACCAGGACATGGTATTCTGTATTAGTCTTCAATGATGCCTTCTTTTGTATTCCATTAGTCCCAGAGTCACAAGAAATTTTGGCTTGTGAGTGGCAGGACTCAACATACAACTAAAACAATACTTCCGGGCCGTCTTGCCCCAAGGGTGCAAAAATTCCCACACCATCTTTCGGGAAAGCTTAGCTAAAGACCTAAAATTCTACCTCTGGAAAAGGAAACCCTCCTTCAGTACACAGACGACATTCTGATCGCCAGCCCTACTAAGGAGGCCTCTGAACTACCAAGCCAATAAAGGATAGAAGTTGTCCAAGAAAAAGCTCAAATATCACAGACTGCGGTGACCTGCCTGGGCTTCATTCTCACAGAAGGTCAGAGAAGCCCATCCCAGGAAAGGGAAGAAACCATTTTCAGCCTTACCCCTTTCTAAAACTAGAAGACAGCTTAGGGGTTCTTGGGGAGGCCAGGGTTTGCTGCTTCTGGATCCCTAACTACAGTCTACTAGCTGGGCCTCTATATGAAACACTGAAAGGAAAAGATGATGATCCTGTTGAATAGAATCCAGAAGTGGCCTTTCAAGAATGGAAAGAGCAGTCAATTCAGACCCTTGCCCTGGAACTCCCTAATTTAGCTAAACCCTTTGACCTTTACATTCCCGGTGAAAGGTGAATCGCCATTGGAGAATTAGTGCAAAAACTGGGACCACTTGAAATGGAACAATGCAAGAATGCCATCCAGGTAGGATAAACTACGGTCACCAAGGGGCTTGGCCAACTGCCACATCTGGCCAAGATACTGGCGGTATCTAAAAACCTGGAAATCAGCAGCCCCAAAGGCCACCTCCCTCCTAAGGGAAAAGGACCCCACGTGGTGATCCTAACGACCAACCATGCCCTGAAGTTTCAGGGTTCGCTCTGTGGGCACACCAACCTCGAGTGAGGAGGCCTTCCAACTTCAACATCCAGAGAGATAACCGGGGGCAACAGGGCACCATGACGACTCATGTGAACATCACTTGACCTGGAGTTTCTCTCATAAAACAACAAGAGTGTGTCCCAAAAGAGTAGACTACTGCTTGCAGGACATACTGCACCCAGAGGGGAGCTAATAATCTTGGCGGGGGAACCGTATATCACACTGTCACCATAGAAAAGCCTACAGACACCGTGATGATGGTGGCCAATAAGACTGGCTGGACTCCTGTTTACTTCAAAAGGCTGTTGACTCAGTGGCCATCATGGTCCTTGATCACCACTGACCCTGGACTGTCTGGGAGTTGAGCAGGCAGGGCTCTGACACCTGGTGCTGTTTGTACGTTAATTCAGGGGCCTAATTGAAGAAAGCGCAGACTACTGGTCAGAGCATCTAGGCTGGCAGAAACGGTCAGCCTAAGGTGGCTGAACAAATGTGGGGCGGGGTGAAACCGGCCCCCACAGCGTCTCTGCACATCTCTTTCCTGGACCCTTAAAGGTCATTAGAATCTATAACACTTCCAATGCTGGTGCTCAGGTGGACGAGCAGGGAGGCAGGGGGCCTGGGGACAATCAACGTCACCTGGAGGCTGCTGGGGAGAAGCTCTGACCCTCGCCCCCGGGTATGAGGGCTCCCAACTCAGCACTCAGCAGTTACAGAAGAAGGGTCTGCACCCTCAGCACTCCAAGAATGAGGAACGGGACAAAAGGCAGAGGAGGGGTTTGTCCCCAGCAAAGCCCATTAAAAATCCCTGGGAGATAAAAATAGAATCTGGGCAATAAAGTCAAGTCTAACCGTTTTTATCCTTTGTGCTTTGTCTAATTTCATGTGCTCCTAGGGTCCCGCATGCAGAGGTTCCACACCCGGCACTTCAGACCAGATTTCCTAGTGCAGAATGGCTGGGACGACACCTCAGCTCCTGGGGCCCAGTGCAGACTCCGCGATACAGAGCCTGAGCTGCAGCCAACCCGGCCCTCGAGAGCTCCGCCCCCTCCCTCCCACTGACTCTGACAGGATCTCTACACAGCAGCCCAGCCCACAGCCCAGGGGGTAGTGCATGCTCTCACCTCTCCATTCTCTGATCAAAATATAAAGTTTCCTTTGCTTGTGAACCAAACTCAGTCTCGATCTGTTGGCCCCAATGACACTGGGCAGGGGGACACTTGTTGGGGTCCACTCTGGAGGATCAGTAACAGAAATTGAGACTATTGTAACCTCAATGAACAGATGTGTGAGCCAAACTGTAGTTAACATAGAACAGTGTATAAGGCTCGGGTAAAATAAGATGTTTCTAACACTTCCATTTGATATTTCCATCACTTTATTATAAGCAAGTTCAGTGAAAAGGTTTGTCTTATTTGTCAGGTCAATATTAGAGAAACGAAGTGATTTCTTTCCAAGGATGTACATCTAATAATCTTGGTTAAAGCTTCAATCTTGTTTTAAATGCTTTTCCATTGAAAATGGTACCTCTCTTTCAGCTCCCCCATTTCTGAGAAGTATAAAATCTTATAATTTATTATTACCAAAGGGGAAAGGTGGGAGGAGGGATAAATTAACAGTTTGGGATTAACACATACACACTGCTATGTATAAAATAGATCATCAACAAGGAACTACTGTATAGCACAGGGAACTACACTCAACATTTTGCAATAAGCTATAAGGGGAAATAATCTGAAAAAGAATAGATATTTTTACTGACATCATCTATCAATGACAGTTAAAGTGTAACCTAAGGGAAGCTGGTGGTGAGTGCTTCTGACCCTGAAGACTTCAATCATCTAAAGTTTGGACTCTGCCTACTTCCCAAGGCCCTTAATGAACATATGTGTAGCCGTAGCTTAAAAAATTCCCCAGTTTGTGTTTCGGGGAGACACTGATTTTGAAAAAGCCCTGATGTTCTCCTTACATGAATGGGACTCTTCCTACTGCTAAAACATGTCTGTCACACCCAGAGGATGGTATACCGTCTGATCGGGAAGAGTTTGGAAAAGGCATCTCATCTCCTCATCTCCTGGTGCTCGGGTTCACCCCTCCAGCGTCTTTACTAACAGTCTCCCCACTTGGAGATGTCAGCACTGTCAACATCCTGTTGTGTACAGTTTGGAATTTGTCCAGAGGATGAAGCAGAAGGGTGAGGAACAATGAGAGACAAGTCCTAGGTGTTCAGACAGGCACATGTCACTCTAATTTCCAATCAGGAAGACGAATTGACCAAAGGCTAGGATTGCCCATGGAAACAGTATAGGGCTTGAGGAAATCCCGCTGCTTTGTGGCCAGTTCCCATAAACACAAGTTGAACAATGGAACTCAGGGGCAGTAAAATTCATGAAACTGCAGAGTTGAAAATATCCATCACTGAAAAATGTCTTGAGGAAAGTCAGAGAAAAGGACTTGTAAGCAAGGGAGAATGGCAGGAAAGGGATTTGAGGAGGTAGAAAGGACTCGCCATTAAGCACAAGAAAAGGAGCTGAACATTGCCAACATTGCAGTTGGCCAAAAAGGGTGTATGCGTTTTTTTCTGTATATATTCAAGAAAAGGGCATACACTTTTTTAGCCAACCAAACAGGTGGGCACTGGAAGTCAATACTACAAAAGATATCACTTCGCATCAGTCAGAAGAGCCATCCTCATAAAGCGTAAACAACAGAAATGCAGGACAGGGCAAGGAGAAGAGGGAGCCCTGTGAGACTTATAGTGGAAATGTATATTGCCAACGGCCATTCTGGAGAAGTGTATTGTGTTTACTAAAGCATCTAAAAAATGAGCTACAGAGCATAGGGCACTTGCACTCATGGGCGTATATCTTGGGAAAAACAAAAATTGAGAGGACACAGGCACCCCAAAGTTTACCCTCTCTCTGTTTAAAAGATCCTCGACTAGGATATAACTTAAATGTCTCTGGAGAGAAAAAATGGATAGAGATGTGGTACTTAGGTAGAGTGGAATATTATTCAGCCTAGAAATCAATGAAATATGGCCAGTTGTAACAACTCCGGAGGAGTTACGTATGATCTTTCTAAGTGACATAATTCAAAAAGAAAAAGACACATATCATAAGATATCACTTAAAGGTGGAATCCAAAATGGCTACACATGAAATAAATTACAAAACAAAAACATAGTCAAATATGTAGAAAACACGCATAAGGCTGCTAAACGGGAAAGGTGGGGAGGGGTGAGGCATCATCCAGGAGGTTGAAATTAGCAAAGATACCATTCCAAATACCAAACTGATAATCAACAAGGCCTACACGGTAGCTAAAAGAACTGCACTCAGCACACTCAAGTCACCGGAAAAGAATATATACGACTGGTAAGAATCTGAAAAAGAATTTACTGATGTCTCTCTGTACGTGAATCAAGTGGATGTACAGCAGCAAGAAACAGAGCTTTGAAAATCAGCTGTAACCAATATAGTAATAAATTGAAAAAAATAAACGACAGAGAGACAGAGAAAACCTCTTACAACTTTTCCATGATGCAACATGGATTGAACACATCTAGACCCACAGCAGGATGAGACATAAGGCTGGAAACTGTTTGCACTAAGAGAAATGTGAGGTTGGGTGAGGAAATGCACACCCTTTAAAGTAATACTACCTGGTACCCATTCAATGGGTCCCAAATCTGCAGGTTCAAGGGATCTTCCTACAGCTAAAACATGCATGGAAAACCCAGAGGACTGTACACCATGTGATCGGGAGATGTGTCTAAAATGCAGCTCATTTATCCTCTCCTGGTGCTCCTGTTCACCATTCCAGCCACGTTACTTAGAATCTGCCCACTTGGAGAATCAGCACATTTCAACTTCTGTTTCACACATTTTGCAAATTGTGAGGAGGATGAACGGGAAGAGGGGGAACCAATGAGAGAATAGTTGTAGGGGTTTGGACGGGCACATATCACTCTAATTTCCCATTAAGAATAAGAATTGAAAAAAGGCTCAGCCCGCCTCGCCGGAGCCAAAATAGGGCCTGAAGCAATCCTGTGGGTTTGAGGCCAGCTCACAAAAGAGCAACTTAAAAAATGGAGCTCAGGGTCACTGCAATTCACAAACCTGCAGAGTTATAAATGAAAACTAACGTCCAAAAATATGTTGAGGTAAGGCAAAGAAGAGGATCTGAATGCAAGACAGAATTGCAAGAAACAGATTTCAAGAGATAGATTGGACTCGTCTTTAAAGCACATGAAAAGCGGCAGAATTTCGACAATGATGCAGTTGGCCCAAAAGGGCGTATGCGTTTTTTCCTGATTATATCCAGGAAAAAACGCATACGCACTTTATGGGCAACGAAGCAAGCAAGCAATGCAAATGTGCACAACAAAGAAGTCTCATTTCCCACCGGTCAAAAGGGCCATCCTAAAAAATTGTAAAAACCAGAAATGCAGGACAGGCCATGGAGAACAGGGAGCCTTTATACGCTGATGGGCAGTGTGTGAACTGCCGAGAGCCACTCTGGAGAAGTGTATGGTGGTTCCCAAATCATCTAAAAAACAGCTACAGAGCATAGGACACTTCCAATCATGGGAGTATATCTAGGGAAGTCTAAAAATCAACAAGACACAAGCACACCACAGTTTAGGGCTACTCTGTTTACAAGAACCTCAACTTCAGTACACCTTAAATATCCCAGGAAAGAGAACAATGGATAAAGAAGATGTGGTACTTATGTACAATGGAATATCTCTTCACCATGAAATCAATGTAATAAGGCTAGTAGAAGGATAAAGAGTGGATTTAGGTCCGATAATACTACTTGAAATAAGTCAAACAGAAAAAGAAACATATCATAAGATATCACTTATAGAGGGAGGGTAAATATGGCTGCACAAGAAATGAATTACAGAACAGAACAGTGTCTCACATTTAGAAAACACACTTATGTCAGCTTAAGGGGAAAGGAGAGGTGGGGTGATGCATAAAACCAGAGTTTGAAATTAGCACAGATACCGTTCAATAAACCAAATAGATATTAGACAAGATCTACACCTTGCTCAATGAACTGGCCTCAACACACCCTATATACCGCAGAGAAATATATCTGAGTAATAAGAATCTTAAAACCCATGTATTGATATATCTCCATAAGGGAATCAAGTGTGTGCAGAGCGGCACAAACACAGCAGTGAAAATGAGCTAAACCCCATTATAGAAATAAATTTTAAAAACAAAACGCAGAAACAATGAAAGAGAGAAAAATTCTTACAAAATTTGCTCAGGGGCTGTGATGCAACCTGGATTGACCACATATAAACCCACAGCTGGATAAGACATAAGGCTGGACACTTGGGGCTGAGAGGATTGGTGAGCTTTGGTGAGCAACTGCCAAAAGTTTAATGCAATACTTCATGCTACTCATTCCAAGGGTCCCAAAACTCCAGGTTGAAGGGAATCTTCCTACAGCTAAACCATGCTTGGGAAACCCAGCGACTGGTATACCATATGATCGGGAAAGGTTTCTAAAACACACCTCATTTTTCCTCTCCTGGGGCTCCAGATCGACATTCCAGCCGCTTTACTAACAATATCCCCACATGGAGAGTCAATGCCTTTAAGTTCTGGTATCGCACAGTCTGCAGTTAGTGCGGAGGATGAATGGGAATAGGGGGAACCAGTGAGAAACTAGCTGTAGCAGTTTCAATGGGCACATGTCACTCTAATTTCACATCAGTAAGAAGAATAAACCAAAGGCACAGCAAGGTGCCCCAGAAGAAGAATAGGGCGTGAAGGAATCCTGTGGTTATGAGGCAAGATCACAAAAATAAGAGCTGAAAAATGGAGCTAAGGGCCACTGCAATTCAAAAACCTGCAGAGTTATAAAGGCCAATTATTTTCAAAAAATATATTGAGATAAGGCTACGAAGAGGCATTGAAAGCAAGGCACAATTGCAGGAAACCGATTTCAGGAGGTAGACTGGAATTGCATTTAAAGCATAGGAAAAGAGGCAGAACGTCAACAATGATGCACTTGGCCAAAAAGGGCGTATGCGTTTTTTCCTGAATATATTCAGGAAAAAACGCATACGCCCTTTTTGGCCAACCAAGCAAGCTTGCAAAGGAAATCTGCACTACAATGAAGTCTCACTTCCCCCCGGTCAAAGGGGCCATGTGAAAAAAGTGTAAAATCCAGAAAGGCAGGACAGGCCATGGAGAACTGGGAGCCTTGTTATGCTGATGGGCAGGATGAAAATTGCCAACAGCCCCTCAGGAGAAGTGTATGGTGATTCCTGAAACATCTAAAAAACAAAGCAACAGAGCCTAGGGCACTTCCACTTATGGTCCTATAGCTTAGGGAAATTAAAATAAAAAACACACAGCCACCCCAAAGTTTGGGACGGCTCTGTTTACAAGAACCTCGTTTACGGTACAAGTTCAATATCGCAGAAAGTGAAAAATGGATAAAGAAGTTGTGGTACTTACGTACAATGCAATATCACTCAGCAATGAAATCTATGTCATCAGGCCCGTAGCAGCATAGAGTGGATTCAGGTATGATAATTCTAACTGAAATAAGTCACACAGAAAAAGAAACATCATAAGATATCACTAATACATGGAATGTAAACTTGGCTACACAGGAACTGGATTACAAAACAGAAGAGGGTCTCAAATTTAGAAAACCAACTTATGCTTGCTTAAGGGGAAAGGTGAGTTGGGTTGCTGCATAAAACCAGAGATTGAAATGAGCACAGATAAAGTTCCTTAAGCCAAATATGGAATAGACAAGAGCTACTCTTTGCTCAACGAAATGGACTCAAAACCCCATATTAAACGCCTAATAATGTACCTGACAGTAAGTATCTTAATACCTATGGATTGCTATGTCTCTGAAAGAGAATCAAGCGTGAGAACAGGGGCATAAACGCAGCAGTGATAGGATTGGAGAGGTTCGGTGAGCAAACGAATACCCTTTGAAGTCATATTGCATGGTACCCATTCCACGGGTCTCAACTCTCCAGGTTTAAGGGATTCTTCCTTCAGCTAAACATGCATTTGGAACCCAGACTATGATCAACCATGTGATCGTGAGTCATGTTCAAATATGTCTCCGTTCTCATCCCCTGGTACTCGGGTGCAACATTGCAGATGCTTTACTAACACTCTCCCGACTTGGAGAGATAGTGCCTTTAACCTCCTGTTTGGCCCAGTTTGCAATTTCTGCGGAAGATGAACAGGAATAGGGAGAACCAATGAGAGACTAGCTGGAGGTGTCTGGATGGGCAAATTTAACTCTCATTTCCCACCAAGAAGAGGAATTAAGCAAAGGCTCAGCGTGTCGTGTCAGAACCAGATTAGGGCCTGAAGCAATCCTGCGGTGTTGCGGCCAGCTCACAAGAAAGCGAGGTGAAGAAAGGAGCTCAGGGGCACTGTAATTCACAAACCTGCACAGTTATAAATGACAGCTATCGTCCAAAAATATACTGAAGTAAGCCTGCCAAGTGGACTTGAAAGCGGGGCAGAATTGCAGGAAACCGATTTCAGGAGGTAGACTGGAATTGCATTTAAAGCATAGGAAAAGAGGCAGAACGTCCACAATGATGCACTTGGCCAAAAAGGGCGTATGCGTTTTTTCCTGAATATATTCAGGAAAAAACTCATACGCACTTTTTGCCCAACCAAGCAAGCTTGCAAAGGAAATCTGCACTACATTGAAGTCTCACTTCCCTCCCGGTCAAAAGGAACATCTGAAAAACGTGTAAAATCCAGAAAGGCAGGACAGGCCATGGAGAACTGGGAGCCTTGTTATGCTGATGGGCGGGATGTAAATTGCCAACAGTCACTGGGGAGAAGTGTATGGTGTTTCCTGAAACATCTAAAAAACAAAGCAACAGAACCTAGGGCACTTCCACTTATTGTCATATAGCTTAGGGAAATTAAAATCAAAAAGACACAGCCACCCCAAAGTTTGGGATGGCTCTGTTTACAAGAACCTCATTTACGGTACAAGTTCAATATCGCAGAAAGCGAAAAATGGATAAAGAATATGTGGTATTTACGTACAATGCAATATCACTCAGCAATGAAATCTATGTCATCATTCCTGTAGCAGCATAATGAGTAGATTCAGGTATGATGATTCTAACTGAAATAAGTCACACAGAAAAAGAAACATCATAAGATATCACTAATACACGGAATGTAAACTTGGCTACACAGGCACTGAATTACAAAACAGAACAGGGTCTCAAATTTAGAAAAACAACTTATGCTTGCTTAAGGGGAAAGGTGAGTTGGGGTGCTGCATAAAACCAGAGATTGAAATGAGCACAGATAAATTTCCTTAAGCCAAATATGGAATAGACAAGAGCTACTCCTTGCTCAATGAAGTGGACTCAACACCCCATATTAAACGCCTAAGAATGTACCTGACTAGTAAGTATCTTAAAACCTATGGATTGCTATGTCTCCGAAAGAGAATCAAGCGTGTGTACAGGGGCATAAACGCAGCAGTGATAGGATTGGAGAGGTTCGGTGAGCAAATGAAGACCCTTTGAAGTCATATTGCATGGTACCCATTCCACGGGTCTCAACTCTCCAGCTTTAAGGGATTCTTCCTTCAGCTGAAACATGCATGTGGAACCCAGAGTATGATCAACCATGTGATTGGGAGACGTGTTCAAATATGTCTCAGTTTTCGTCCGCTGGTACTCGGGTGCAACATTCCAGAAGCTTTACTAACACTCTCCCGACTTGGAGAGTCAGTGCCTTTAACCTCCTGCTTGGCCCAGTTTGCAATTTCTGCGGAAGATGAACAGGGATAGGGAGAACCAATGAGAGACTAGCTGGAGGTGTCTGGACGGGCAAATTTAACTCTCATTTCCCACAAGGAAGAGAAATTAAGCAAAGGCTCAGCGTGCCGTGCCGGAACCAGATTAGGGCCTGAAGCAATCGTGCGGTGTTGCGGCCAGCTCACAAGAAAGCGAGTTGAAGAAAGGAGCTCAGGGGCACTGTAATTCACAAACCTGCAGAGTTATAAATGACAGCTATCGTCCAAAAATATACTGAAGTAAGGCTGCCAAGAGGACTTGAAAGCGGGGCAGAATTGCAGGAAACCGATTTCAGGAGGTAGACTGGAATTGCATTTAAAGCATAGGAAAAGAGGCAGAAGGTCGACAATGATGCACTTGGCCAAAAAGGGCGTATGCGTTTTTTCCTGAATATATTCAGGAAAAAACGCATACGCCCTTTTTGGCCAACCAAGCAAGCTTGCAAAGGAAATCTGCACTACAATGAAGTCTCACTTCCCCCTGGTCAAAAGGGCCATCTGAAAAAAGTGTAAAATCCAGAAAGGCAGGACCGGCCATGGAGAACTGGGAGCCTTGTTATGCTGATGGGCGGGATGTAAATTGCCAACAGCCACTCAGGAGAAGTGTATGGTGTTTCCTGAAACATCTAAAAAACAAAGCAACAGAGCCTAGGGCACTTCCTCTTATGGTCCTATAGCTTAGGGAAATTAAAATCAAAAAGACACAGCCACCCCAAAGTTTGGGATGGCTCTGTTTACAAGAACCTCGTTTACGGTACAAGTTCAATATCGCAGAAAGCGAAAAATGGATAAAGAAGCTGTGGTACTTACGTACAATGCAATATCACTCAGCAATGAAATCTATGTCATCATTCCCGTAGCAGCATAATGAGTGGATTCAGGTATGATGATTCTAACTGAAATAAGTCACACAGAAAAAGAAACGTCATAAGATATCACTAATACACGGAATGTAAACTTGGCGACACAGGCACTGAATTACAAAACACAACAGGGTCTCAAATTTAGAAAACCAACTTATGCTTGCTTAAGGGGAAAGGTGAGTTGGGGTGCTGCATAAAACCAGAGATTGAAATGAGCACAGATAAAGTTCCTTAAGTCAAATATGTAATATACAAGAGCTACTCCTTGCTCAACGAAATGGATTCAAAACCCCATATTAAACGCCTAATAATGTAGCTGACTAGTAAGTATCTTAAAACCTATGGATTGCTATGTCTCTGAAAGAGAATCAAGCGTGAGAACAGGGGCATAAACGCAGCAGTGATAGGATTGGAGAGGTTCGGTGAGCAAATAAAGACCCTTTGAAGTCATATTGCATGGTACCCATTCCACGGGTCTCAACTCTCCAGGTTTAAGGGATTCTTCCTTCAGCTAAACATGCATTTGGAACCCAGACTATGATCAACCGTGTGATCGTGAATCATGTTCAAATATGTCTCAGTTCTCATCCCCTAGTACTCGGGTGCAACATTCTAGACACTTTACTAACAATCTCCCGACTTGGAGAGTCAGTGCCTTTAACCTCCTGTTTGGCCCAGTTTGCAAATTCCGCGGATGATTAACAGGAATAGGGAGAACCAATGAGAGACTAGCTGGAGGTGTCTGGACGGGCAAATTTAACTCTCATTTCCCACCAGGAAGAGGAATTAACCGAAGCCTCAGCGTGCCGTGCCGGAACCAGATTAGGGCCTGAAGCAATCCTGCGGTGTTGCGGCCAGCTCACAAGGAAGCGAGCTGAAGAAAGGAGCTCAGGGGCACTGTAATTCACAAACCTGCAGAGTTATAAATGACAGCTATCGTCCAAAAATATACTGAAGTAAGGCTGCCAAGAGGACTTGAAAGCGGGGCAGAATTGCAGGAAACCGATTTCAGGAGTTAGACTGGAATTGCATTTAAAGCATAGGAAAAGAGGCAGAACGTCGACAATGATGAACTTGGCCAAAATGTGCGTATGCGTTTTTTCCTGAATATATTCGGGAAAAAACGCATACGCCCTTTTTGGCCAACCAAGCAAGCTTGCAAAGGAAATCTGCACTACAATGAAGTCTCACTTCCCCCCGGTCAAAAGGGCCATCTGTAAAAAGTGTAAAATCCAGAAAGGCAGGACAGGCCATGGAGAACTGGGAGCCTTGTTATGCTGATGGGCGGGATGTAAATTGCCAACAGCCACTCGGGAGAAGTGTATGGTGTTTCCTGAAACATCTAAAAAACAAAGCAACAGAGCCTAGGGCACTTCCACTTATGGTCCTATAGCTTAGGGAAATTAAAATCAAAAAGACACAGCCACTCCAAAGTTTGGGATGGCTCTGTTTACAAGAAACTCGTTTACGGTGCAAGTTCAATATTGCATAAAGCGAAAAATGGATAAAGAAGTTGTGGTAATTACGTACAATGCAATATCACTCAGCAATGACATCTATGTCATCAGGCCCATAGCAGCATAATGAGTGGATTCAGGTATGATGATTCTAACTGAAATAAGTCACACAGAAAAAGAAACATCATAAGATATCACTAATACATGGAATGTAAACTTGGCTACACAGGAACTGAATTTCAAAACAGAACATGGTCCCAAATTTAGAAAACCAACTTATGCTTGCTTAAGGGGAAAGGTGAGTTGGGGTGCTGCATAAAACCAGAGATTGAAATGAGCACAGATAAAGTTCCTTAAGCCAAATATGTAATAGACAAGAGCTACTCCTTGCTCAACGAAATGGACTCAAAACCCCATATTAAACGCCTAATAATGTACCTGACTAGTAAGTATCTTAAAACCTATGGATTGCTATGTCTCTGAAAGTGAATCAATCGTGAGTACAGGGGCAAAAACGCAGCAGTGATAGGATTGGAGAGTTTTGGTGAGCAAATGAAGACCCTTTGAAGTCATATTGCATGGTACCCATTCCACGGGTCTCAACTCTCCAGGTTTAAGGGATTCTTCCTTCAGCTAAAACATGCATGTGGAACCCAGAGTATGATCAACCGTGTGATCGGGAGACGTGTTGAAATATGTCTCAGTTCTCGTCCCCTGGTACTCGGGTGCAACATTCCAGATGCTTTACTAACACTCTCCCGACTTGGAGAGTCAGTGCCTTTAACCTCCTGTTTGGCCCAGTTTGCAAATTCCGCGGAAGATGAACAGGAATAGGGAGAACCAATGAGAGACTAGCTGGAGGTGTCTGGACGGGAAAATTTAACTCTCATTTCCCACCAGGAAGAGGAATTAACCAAAGGCTCAGCGTGCCATGCCGGAACCAGATTAGGGCCTGAAGCAATCCTGCGGTGTTGCGGCCAGCTCACAAGAAAGCGAGTTGAAGAAAGGAGCTCAGGGGCACTGTAATTCACAAACCTGCAGAGTTATAAATGACAGCTATCATCCAAAAATATACTGAAGTAAGGCTGCCAAGAGGACTTGAAAGCCGGGCAGAATTGCAGGAAACCGATTTCAGGAGGTAGACTGGAATTGCATTTAAAGCATAGGAAAAGAGGCAGAAGGTCGACAATGATGCACTTGGCCAAAAAGGGCGTATGCGTTTTTTCCTGAATATATTCAGGAAAAAACGCATACGCCCTTTTTGGCCAACCAAGCAAGCTTGCAAAGGAAATCTGCACTACAATGAAGTCTCACTTCCCCCCCGTCAAAAGGGCCATCTGAAAAAAGTGTAAAATCCAGAAAGGCAGGACAGGCCATGGAGAACTGGGAGCCTTGTTATGCTGATGGGCGGGATGTACATTGCCAACAGCCACTCGGGAGAAGTGTATGGTGTTTCCTGAAACATCTAAAAAACAAAGCAACAGAGCCTAGGGCACTTCCACTTATGGTCCTGCAGCTTAGGGAAATTAAAATCAAAAAGACACAGCCACCCCAAAGTTTGGGATGGCTCTGTTTACAAGAAACTCGTTTACGGTACAAGTTCAATATCGCATAAAGCGAAAAATGGATAAAGAAGTTGTGGTACTTACGTACAATGCAATATCACTCAGCAATGACATCTATGTCATCAGGCCCATAGCAGCATAATGAGTGGATTCAGGTATGATGATTCTAACTGAAATAAGTCACACAGAAAAAGAAACATCATAAGATATCACTAATACACGGAATGTAAACTTGGCTACACAGGAACTGAATTTCAAAACAGAACATGGTCCCAAATTTAGAAAACCAACTTATGCTTGCTTAAGGGGAAAGGTGAGTTGGGGTGCTACATAAAACCAGAGATTGAAATGAGCACAGATAAAGTTCCTTAAGCCAAATATGTAATAGACAAGAGCTACTCCTTGCTCAACGAAATGGACTCAAAACCCCATATTAAACGCCTAATAATGTACCTGACTAGTAAGTATCTTAAAACCTATGGATTGCTATGTCTCTGAAAGTGAATCAATCGTGAGTACAGGGGCAAAAACGCAGCAGTGATAGGATTGGAGAGTTTTGGTGAGCAAATGAAGACCCTTTGAAGTCATATTGCATGGTACCCATTCCACGGGTCTCAACTCTCCAGGTTTAAGGGATTCTTCCTTCAGCTAAAACATGCATGTGGAACCCAGAGTATGATCAACCGTGTGATCGGGAGACGTGTTGAAATATGTCTCAGTTCTCGTCCCCTGGTACTCGGGTGCAACATTCCAGATGCTTTACTAACACTCTCCCGACTTGGAGAGTCAGTGCCTTTAACCTCCTGTTTGGCCCAGTTTGCAAATTCCGCGGAAGATGAACAGGAATAGGGAGAACCAATGAGAGACTAGCTGGAGGTGTCTGGACGGGAAAATTTAACTCTCATTTCCCACCAGGAAGAGGAATAAACCAAATGCTCAGCGTGTCGTGCCGGAACCAGATTAGGGCCTGAAGCAATCCTGCGGTGTTGCGGCCAGCTCATAAGAAAGCGAGTTGAAGAAAGGAGCTCAGGGGCACTGTAATTCACAAACCTGCAGAGTTATAAATGACAGCTATCGTCCAAAAATATACTGAAGTAAGCCTGCCAAGAGGACTTGAAAGCGGGGCAGAATTGCAGGAAACCGATTTCAGGAGGTAGACTGGAATTGCATTTAAAGCATAGGAAAAGAGGCAGAACGTCCACAATGATGCACTTGGCCAAAAAGGGCGTATGCGTTTTTTCCTGAATATATTCAGGAAAAAACGCATACGCACTTTTTGGCCAACCAAGCAAGCTTGCAAAGGAAATCTGCACTACATTGAAGTCTCACTTCCCTCCCGGTCAAAAGGACCATCTGAAAAAAGTGTAAAATCCAGAAAGGCAGGACAGGCCATGGAGAACTGGGAGCCTTGTTATGCTGATGGGCGGGATGTAAATTGCCAACAGTCACTGGGGAGAAGTGTATGGTGTTTCCTGAAACATCTAAAAAACAAAGCAACAGAGCCTAGGGCACTTCCACTTATTGTCATATAGCTTAGGGAAATTAAAATCAAAAAGACACAGCCACCCCAAAGTTTGGGATGGCTCTGTTTACAAGAACCTCGTTTACGGTACAAGTTCAATATCGCAGAAAGCGAACAATGGATAAAGAAGCTGTGGTACTTACGTACAATGCAATATCACTCAGCAATGAAATCTATGTCATCATTCCCGTAGCAGCATAATGAGTGGATTCAGGTATGATGATTCTAACTGAAATAAGTCACACAGAAAAGGAAACGTCATAAGATATCACTAATACACGGAATGTAAACTTGGCGACACAGGCACTGAATTACAAAACACAACAGGGTCTCAAATTTAGAAAACCAACTTATGCTTGCTTAAGGGGAAAGGTGAGTTGGGGTGCTGCATAAAACCAGAGATTGAAATGAGCACAGATAAAGTTCCTTAAGCCAAATATGTAATATACAAGAGCTACTCCTTGCTCAACGAAATGGACTCAACACCCCATATTAAACGCCTAAGAATGTACCTGACTAGTAAGTATCTTAAAACCTATGGATTGCTATGTCTCCGAAAGAGAACCAAGCGTGTGTACAGGGGCATAAACGCTGCAGTGATAGGATTGCAGAGGTTCGGTGAGCAAATGAAGACCCTTTGAAGTCACATTGCATGGTACCCATTCCACGGGTGTCAACTCTCCAGGTTTAAGGGATTCTTCCTTCAGCTAAAACATGCATGTGGAACCCAGAGTATGATCAACCGTGTGATTGGGAGACGTGTTCAAATATGTCTCAGTTCTCATACCCTGTTACTCGGGTACAACATTCCAAACGCTTTATTAACACTCTCCCGAATTGGAAAGTCAGTGCCTTTAATCTCCTGTTTGGCCCAGTTTGCAATTTCTGCGGAAGATGAACAGGAATAGGGAGAAGCAATGAGAGACTAGCTGGAGGTGTCTGGACGGGCAAATTTAACTCTCATTTCCCACCAGGAAGAGGAATTAACCAAAGGCTCAGCATGCCGTGCCGGAACCAGATTAGGGCCTGAAGCAATCCTGCGGTGTTGCGGCCAGCTCACAAGAAAGCGAGTTGAAGATAGGAGCTCAGTGGCACTGTAATTCACAAACCTGCAGAGTTATAAATGACAGCTATCATCCAAAAATATACTGAAGTAACGCTGCCAAGAGGACTTGAAAGCGGGGCAGAATTGCAGGAAACCGATTTCAGAAGGTAGACTGGAATTGCATTTAAAGCATAGGAAAAGAGGCAGAACGTCGACAATGATGCACTTGGCCATAAAGGGCGTATGCGTTTTTTCCTGAATATATACAGGAAAAAACGCATACGCCCTTTTTGGCAAACCAAGCAAGCTTGCAAAGGTAATCTGCACTACATTGAAGTCTCACTTCCCACCTGGTCAAAAGGATCATCTGAAAAAAGTGTAAAATCCAGAAAGGCAGGAAAGGCAATGGAGAACTGAGAGCCTTGCTATGCTGTTGGGCGGGATGTAAATTGCCAACAGCCACTTGGGAGAAGTGTATGGTGTTTCCTGAAACATCTAAAAAACAAAGCAACAGAGCCTAGGGCACTTACACTTATGGTCCTATAGCTTAGGGAAATTAAAATCAAAAACACACAGCCACCCCAAAGTTTGGGACGGCTCTGTTTACAAGAACCTCGTTTATGGTACAAGTTCAATATCACAGAAAGTGAAAAATGGATAAAGAAGTTGTGGTACTTACATACAATGCAATATCACTCAGCAATGAAATCTATGTCATCAGGCCTGTAGCAGAAAATGACTGGGTTCAGGTATGATGATTCTAACTGAAATAAGTCACACAGAAAAAGAAACATCATAAGATATCACTAATACACGGAATGTAAACTTGGCTACACAGGAACTGGATTACAAAACAGAACAGGGTCTCAAATTTAGAAAACCAACTTATACTTGTTTAAGGGGAAAGGTGAGTTGGGGTGCTGCATAAAACCAGAGATTGAAATGAGCACAGATAAAGTTCCTTAAGCCAAATATGGAATAGACAAGAGCTACTCCTTGCTCAACGAAATGGACTCAACACCCCATATTAAACGCCTAAGAATGTACCTCACTAGTAAGTATCTTAAAATCTATGGATTGCTATGTCTCCAAAAGAGAATCAAGCGTGTGTACAGGGGCATAAACGCAGCAGTGATAGGATTGGAGAGGTTCGGTGAGCAAATGAATACCCTTTGAAGTCATATTGCATGGTACCCATTCCACGGGTCTCAACGCTCCAGCTTTAAGGGATTCTTCCTTCAGCTGAAATATGCATGTGGAACCCAGAGTATGATCAACCGTGTGATTGGGAGACGTGTTCAAATATGTCTCAGTTTTCGTCCGCTGGTACTCAGGTGCAACATTCCAGACGCTTTACTAACACTCTCCCGACTTGGAGAGTCAGTGCCTTTAACCTCCTGCTTGGCCCAGTTTGCAATTTCTGCGGAAGATGAACAGGGATAGGGAGGACCAATGAGATACTAGCTAGAGGTGTCTGGATGGGCAAATTTAACTCTCATTTCCCACCAAGAAGAGGAATAAACCAAATGCTCAGCGTGTCGTGCCGGAACCAGATTAGGGCCTGAAGCAATCCTGCGGTGTTGCGGCCAGCTCACAAGAAAGCGAGTTGAAGAAAGGAGCTCAGGGGCACTGTAATTCACAAACCTGCAGAGTTATAAATGACAGCTATCGTCCAAAAATATACTGAAGTAAGCCTGCCAAGAGGACTTGAAAGCGGGGCAGAATTGCAGGAAACCGATTTCAGGAGGTAGACTGGAATTGCATTTAAAGCATAGGAAAAGAGGCAGAACGTCCACAATGATGCACTTGGCCAAAAAGGGCGTATGCGTTTTTTCCTGAATATATTCAGGAAAAAACGCATACGCACTTTTTGGCCAACCAAGCAAGCTTGCAAAGGAAATCTGCACTACATTGAAGTCTCACTTCCCTCCCGGTCAAAAGGACCATCTGAAAAAAGTGTAAAATCCAGAAAGGCAGGACAGGCCATGGAGAACTGGGAGCCTTGTTATGCTGATGGGCGGGATGTAAATTGCCAACAGTCACTGGGGAGAAGTGTATGGTGTTTCCTGAAACATCTAAAAAACAAAGCAACAGAGCCTAGGGCACTTCCACTTATTGTCATATAGCTTAGGGAAATTAAAATCAAAAAGACACAGCCACCCCAAAGTTTGGGATGGCTCTGTTTACAAGAACCTCGTTTACGGTACAAGTTCAATATCGCAGAAAGCGAAAAATGGATAAAGAAGCTGTGGTACTTACGTACAATGCAATATCACTCAGCAATGAAATCTATGTCATCATTCCCGTAGCAGCATAATGAGTGGATTCAGGTATGATGATTCTAACTGAAATAAGTCACACAGAAAAAGAAACGTCATAAGATATCACTAATACACGGAATGTAAACTTGGCGACACAGGCACTGAATTACAAAACACAACAGGGTCTCAAATTTAGAAAACCAACTTATGCTTGCTTAAGGGGAAAGGTGAGTTGGGGTGCTGCATAAAACCAGAGATTGAAATGAGCACAGATAAAGTTCCTTAAGCCAAATATGTAATATACAAGAGCTACTCCTTGCTCAACGAAATGGACTCAAAACCCCATATTAAACGCCTAATAATGTAGCTGACTAGTAAGTATCTTAAAACCTATGGATTGCTATGTCTCTGAAAGAGAATCAAGCGTGAGAACAGCACCATAAACGCAGCAGTGATAGGATTGGAGAGGTTCGGTGAGCAAATGAAGACCCTTTGAAGTCATATTGCATGGTACCCATTCCACGGGTCTCAACTCTCCAGGTTTAAGGGATTCTTCCTTCAGCTAAACATGCATTTGGAACCCAGACTATGATCAACTGTGTGATCGTGAATCATGTTCAAATATGTCTCAGTTCTCATCCCCTAGTACTCGGGTGCAACATTCTAGACACTTTACTAACAATCTCCCGACTTGGAGAGTCAGTGCCTTTAACCTCCTGTTTGGCCCAGTTTGCAAATTCCGCGGATGATTAACAGGAATAGGGAGAACCAATGAGAGACTAGCTGGAGGTGTCTGGACGGGCAAATTTAACTCTCATTTCCCACCAGGAAGAGGAATTAACCGAAGCCTCAGCGTGCCGTGCCGGAACCAAATTAGGGCCTGAAGCAATCCTGCGGTGTTGCGGCCAGCTCACAAGGAAGCGAGCTGAAGAAAGGAGCTCAGGGGCACTGTAATTCACAAACCTGCAGAGTTATAAATGACAGCTATCGTCCAAAAATATACTGAAGTAAGGCTGCCAAGAGGACTTGAAAGCGGGGCAGAATTGCAGGAAACCGATTTCAGGAGTTAGACTGGAATTGCATTTAAAGCATAGGAAAAGAGGCAGAACGTCGACAATGATGCACTTGGCCAAAATGTGCGTATGCGTTTTTTCCTGAATATATTCGGGAAAAAACGCATACGCCCTTTTTGGCCAACCAAGCAAGCTTGCAAAGGAAATCTGCACTACAATGAAGTCTCACTTCCCCCCGGTCAAAAGGGCCATCTGTAAAAAGTGTAAAATCCAGAAAGGCAGGACAGGCCATGGAGAACTGGGAGCCTTGTTATGCTGATGGGCGGGATGTAAATTGCCAACAGCCACTCGGGAGAAGTGTATGGTGTTTCCTGAAACATCTAAAAAACAAAGCAACAGAGCCTAGGGCACTTCCACTTATGGTCCTATAGCTTAGGGAAATTAAAATCAAAAAGACACAGCCACCCCAAAGTTTGGGATGGCTCTGTTTACAAGAAACTCGTTTACGGTGCAAGTTCAATATTGCATAAAGCGAAAAATGGATAAAGAAGTTGTGGTAATTACGTACAATGCAATATCACTCAGCAATGACATCTATGTCATCAGGCCCATAGCAGCATAATGAGTGGATTCAGGTATGATGATTCTAACTGAAATAAGTCACACAGAAAAAGAAACATCATAAGATATCACTAATACATGGAATGTAAACTTGGCTACACAGGAACTGAATTTCAAAACAGAACATGGTCCCAAATTTAGAAAATCAACTTATGCTTGCTTAAGGGGAAAGGTGAGTTGGGGTGCTGCATAAAACCAGAGATTGAAATGAGCACAGATAAAGTTCCTTAAGCCAAATATGTAATAGACAAGAGCTACTCCTTGCTCAACGAAATGGACTCAAAACCCCATATTAAACGCCTAATAATGTACCTGACTAGTAAGTATCTTAAAACCTATGGATTGCTATGTCTCTGAAAGTGAATCAATCGTGAGTACAGGGGCAAAAACGCAGCAGTGATAGGATTGGAGAGTTTTGGTGAGCAAATGAAGACCCTTTGAAGTCATATTGCATGGTACCCATTCCACGGGTCTCAACTCTCCAGGTTTAAGGGATTCTTCCTTCAGCTAAAACATGCATGTGGAACCCAGAGTATGATCAACCGTGTGATCGGGAGACGTGTTGAAATATGTCTCAGTTCTCGTCCCCTGGTACTCGGGTGCAACATTCCAGATGCTTTACTAACACTCTCCCGACTTGGAGAGTCAGTGCCTTTAACCTCCTGTTTGGCCCAGTTTGCAAATTCCGCGGAAGATGAACAGGAATAGGGAGAACCAATGAGAGACTAGCTGGAGGTGTCTGGACGGGAAAATTTAACTCTCATTTCCCACCAGGAAGAGGAATTAACCAAAGGCTCAGCGTGCCATGCCGGAACCAGATTAGGGCCTGAAGCAATCCTGCGGTGTTGCGGCCAGCTCACAAGAAAGCGAGTTGAAGAAAGGAGCTCAGGGGCACTGTAATTCACAAACCTGCAGAGTTATAAATGACAGCTATCATCCAAAAATATACTGAAGTAAGGCTGCCAAGAGGACTTGAAAGCCGGGCAGAATTGCAGGAAACCGATTTCAGGAGGTAGACTGGAATTGCATTTAAAGCATAGGAAAAGAGGCAGAAGGTCGACAATGATGCACTTGGCCAAAAAGGGCGTATGCGTTTTTTCCTGAATATATTCAGGAAAAAACGCATACGCCCTTTTTGGCCAACCAAGCAAGCTTGCAAAGGAAATCTGCACTACAATGAAGTCTCACTTCCCCCCCGTCAAAAGGGCCATCTGAAAAAAGTGTAAAATCCAGAAAGGCAGGACAGGCCATGGAGAACTGGGAGCCTTGTTATGCTGATGGGCGGGATGTACATTGCCAACAGCCACTCGGGAGAAGTGTATGGTGTTTCCTGAAACATCTAAAAAACAAAGCAACAGAGCCTAGGGCACTTCCACTTATGGTCCTGCAGCTTAGGGAAATTAAAATCAAAAAGACACAGCCACCCCAAAGTTTGGGATGGCTCTGTTTACAAGAAACTCGTTTACGGTACAAGTTCAATATCGCATAAAGTGAAAAATGGATAAAGAAGTTGTGGTACTTACGTACAATGCAATATCACTCAGCAATGACATCTATGTCATCAGGCCCATAGCAGCATAATGAGTGGATTCAGGTATGATGATTCTAACTGAAATAAGTCACACAGAAAAAGAAACATCATAAGATATCACTAATACACGGAATGTAAACTTGGCTACACAGGAACTGAATTTCAAAACAGAACATGGTCCCAAATTTAGAAAACCAACTTATGCTTGCTTAAGGGGAAAGGTGAGTTGGGGTGCTGCATAAAACCAGAGATTGAAATGAGCACAGATAAAGTTCCTTAAGCCAAATATGTAATAGACAAGAGCTACTCCTTGCTCAACGAAATGGACTCAAAACCCCATATTAAACGCCTAATAATGTACCTGACTAGTAAGTATCTTAAAACCTATGGATTGCTATGTCTCTGAAAGTGAATCAATCGTGAGTACAGGGGCAAAAACGCAGCAGTGATAGGATTGGAGAGTTTTGGTGAGCAAATGAAGACCCTTTGAAGTCATATTGCATGGTACCCATTCCACGGGTCTCAACTCTCCAGGTTTAAGGGATTCTTCCTTCAGCTAAAACATGCATGTGGAACCCAGAGTATGATCAACCGTGTGATCGGGAGACGTGTTGAAATATGTCTCAGTTCTCGTCCCCTGGTACTCGGGTGCAACATTCCAGATGCTTTACTAACACTCTCCCGACTTGGAGAGTCAGTGCCTTTAACCTCCTGTTTGGCCCAGTTTGCAAATTCCGCGGAAGATGAACAGGAATAGGGAGAACCAATGAGAGACTAGCTGGAGGTGTCTGGACGGGAAAATTTAACTCTCATTTCCCACCAGGAAGAGGAATTAACCAAAGGCTCAGCGTGCCATGCCGGAACCAGATTAGGGCCTGAAGCAATCCTGCGGTGTTGCGGCCAGCTCACAAGAAAGCGAGTTGAAGAAAGGAGCTCAGGGGCACTGTAATTCACAAACCTGCAGAGTTATAAATGACAGCTATCATCCAAAAATATATTGAAGTAAGGCTGCCAAGAGGACTTGAAAGCCGGGCAGAATTGCAGGAAACCGATTTCAGGAGGTAGACTGGAATTGCATTTAAAGCATAGGAAAAGAGGCAGAAGGTCGACAATGATGCACTTGGCCAAAAAGGGCGTATGCGTTTTTTCCTGAATATATTCAGGAAAAAACGCATACGCCCTTTTTGGCCAACCAAGCAAGCTTGCAAAGGAAATCTGCACTACAATGAAGTCTCACTTCCCCCCCGTCAAAAGGGCCATCTGAAAAAAGTGTAAAATCCAGAAAGGCAGGACAGGCCATGGAGAACTGGGAGCCTTGTTATGCTGATGGGCGGGATGTACATTGCCAACAGCCACTCGGGAGAAGTGTATGGTGTTTCCTGAAACATCTAAAAAACAAAGCAACAGAGCCTAGGGCACTTCCACTTATGGTCCTGCAGCTTAGGGAAATTAAAATCAAAAAGACACAGCCACCCCAAAGTTTGGGATGGCTCTGTTTACAAGAAACTCGTTTACGGTACAAGTTCAATATCACAGAAAGTGAAAAATGGATAAAGCAGTTGTGGTAGTTACGTACAATGCAATATCACTCAGCAATGACATCTATGTCATCAGGCCCGTAGCAGCATAATGAGTGGATTCAGGTATGATGATTCTAACTGAAATAAGTCACACAGAAAAAGAAACATCATAAGATATCACTAATACATGGAATGAAAACTTGGCTACACACGAACTGGATTACAAAACAGAACAGGGTCTCCAATTTAGAAAACCAACTTATGCTTGCTTAAGGGGAAAGGTGAGTTGGGGTGCTGCATAAAACCAGAGATTGAAATGAGCACAGATAAAGTTCCTTCAGCCAAACATGTAATAGACAAGAGCTACTCCTTGCTCAACGAAATGGACTCAACACCCCATATTAAACGCCTAAGAATGTAGCTGACTAGTAAGTATCTTAAAACCTATGGATTGCTATGTCTCCAAAAGAGAATCAAGCGTGTGTACAGGGGCATAAACGCAGCAGTGATAGGATTGGAGAGGTTCGGTGAGGAAATGAAGACCCTTTGAAGTCATATTGCATGGTACCCATTCCACGGGTCTCAACTCTCCAGCTTTAAGGGATTCTTCCTTCTGCTAAAGCATGCATGTGGAACCCAGAGTATGATCAATCATGTGATCGGGAGACGTGTTCCAATATGTCTCAGTTCTCGTCCCCTGGTACTCGGGTGCAACATTCCAGATGCTTTACTAACACTCTCCCGACTTGGAGAGATAGTGCCTTTAACCTCCTGTTTGGCCCAGTTTGCAATTTCTGCGGAAGATGAACAGGAATAGGGAGAACCAATGAGAGACTAGCTGGAGGTATCTGGATGGGCAAATTTAACTCTCATTTCCCACCAAGAAGAGGAATTAAGCAAAGGCTCAGCGTGTCATGCCGGAACCAGATTAGGGCCTGAAGCAATCCTGCGGTGTTGCGGGACGCTCACAAGAAAGCGAGTTGAAGAAAGGAGCTCAGGGGCACTGTAATTCACAAACCTGCAGAGTTATAAATGACAGCTATCATCCAAAAATATACTGAAGTAAGGCTGCCAAGAGGACTTGAAAGCGGGGCAGAAATGCAGTAAACCGATTTCAGGAGGTAGACTGGAATTGCATTTAAAGCATAGGAAAAGAGGCAGAACGTCCACAATGATGCACTTGGCCAAAAAGGGCGTATGCGTTTTTTCCTGAATATATTCAGGAAAAAACGCATACGCCCTTTTAGGCCAACCAAGCAAGCTTGCAAAGGAAATCTGCACTACAATGAAGTCTCACTTCCCCCCCGTCAAAAGGGCCATCTGAAAAAAGTGTAAAATCCAGAAAGGCAGGACCGGCCATGGAGAACTGGGAGCCTTGTTATGCTGATGGGTGGGATGTAAATTGCCAACAGCCACTGGGGAGAAGTGTATGGTGTTTCCTGAAACATCTAAAAAACAAAGCAACAGAGCCGAGGGCACTTCCACTTATGGTCCTATAGCTTAGGGAAATTAAAATCAAAAAGACACAGCCACCCCAATGTTTGGGACGGCTCTGTTTACAAGAATCTCGTTTACGGTACATGTTCAATATCGCAGAAAGTGAAAAATGGATAAAGAAGTTGTGGTACTCACGTACAATGCAATATCACTCAGCAATGAAATCTATGTCATCAGGCCCGTAGCAGCATAGACTGGATTCAGGTATAATGATTCTCACTGAAATAAGTCACACAGAAAAAGAAACATCATAAGATATCACTAATACACGGAATGTAAACTTGGCTACACAGGAACTGGATTACAAAACACAATAGGGTCTCAAATTTAGAAAACCAACTTATGCTTGCTTAAGGGGAAAGGTGAGTTGGGGTGCTACATAAAACCAGAGATTGAAATGAGCACAGATAAAGTTCCTTAAGCCAAATATGGAATAGACAAGAGCTACTCCTTGCTCAACGAAATGGACTCAACACCCCATATTAAACGCCTAAAAATGTACCTGACTAGTAAGTATCTTAAAACCTATGGATTGCTATGTCTCCGAAAGAGAATCAAGCGTGTGTACAGGGGCATAAACGCAGCAGTGATAGGATTGGAGAGGTTCGTTGAGCAAATGAAGACCCTTTGAAGTCATATTGCATGGTACCCATTCCACGGGTCTCAACTCTCCAGCTTTAAGGAATTCTTCCTTCAGCTGAAATATGCATGTGGAACCCAGAGTATGATCAACCGTGTGATTGGGAGACGTGTTCAAATATGTCTCAGTTTTCGTCCGCTGGTACTCAGGTGCAACATTCCAGACGCTTTACTAACACTCTCCCGACTTGGAAAGTCAGTGCCTTTAACCTCCTGCTTAGCCCAGTTTGCAATTTCTGAGGAAGATGAACAGGGATAGGGAGGACCAATGAGAGACTAGCTGGAGGTGTCTGGACGGGCAAATTTAACTCTCATTTCCCACCAGGAATAGCAATTAAGCAAAGGCTCAGCGTGCCGTGCCGGAACCAGATTAGGGCCTGAAGCAATCGTGCGGTGTTGCGGCCAGCTCACAAGAAAGCGAGTTGAAGAAAGGAGCTCAGGGGCACTGTAATTCACAAACCTGCAGAGTTATAAATGACAGCTATCGTCCAAAAATATACTGAAGTAAGCCTGCCAAGAGGACTTGAAAGCGGGGCAGAATTGCAGGAAACCAATTTCAGGAGGTAGACTGGAATTGCATTTAAAGCATAGGAAAAGAGGCAGAACGTCCACAATGATGCACTTGGCCAAAAAGGGCGTATGCGTTTTTTCCTGAATATATTCAGGAAAAAACGCATACGCCCTTTTTGGCCAACCAAGCAAGCTTGCAAAGGAAATCTGCACTACATTGAAGTCTCACTTCCCTCCCGGTCAAAAGGACCATCTGAAAAAAGTGTAAAATCCAGAAAGGCAGGACAGGCCATGGAGAACTGGGAGCCTTGTTATGCTGATGGGCGGGATGTAAATTGCCAACAGTCACTGGGGAGAAGTGTATGGTGTTTCCTGAAACATCTAAAAAACAAAGCAACAGAGCCTAGGGCACTTCCACTTATTGTCATATAGCTTAGGGAAATTAAAATCAAAAAGACACAGCCACCCCAAAGTTTGGGATGGCTCTGTTTACAAGAACCTCGTTTACGGTACAAGTTCAATATCACAGAAAGCGAAAAATGGATAAAGAAGTTGTGGTACTTACGTACAATGCAATATCACTCAGCAATGAAATCTATGTCATCAGGCCCGTAGCAGCATAATGAGTGGATTCAGGTATGATGATTCTAACTGAAATAAGTCACACAGAAAAAGAAACGTCATAAGATATCACTAATACACGGAATGTAAACTTGGCGACACAGGCACTGAATTACAAAACACAACAGGGTCTCAAATTTAGAAAACCAACTTATGCTTGCTTAAGGGAAAAGGTGAGTTCGGGTGCTGCATAAAACCAGAGATTGAAATGAGCACAGATAAAGTTCCTTAAGCCAAATATGTAATATACAAGAGCTACTCCTTGCTCAACGAAATGGACTCAACACCCCATATTAAACGCCTAAGAATGTACCTGACTAGTAAGTATCTTAAAACCTATGGATTGCTATGTCTCCGAAAGAGAACCAAGCGTGTGTACAGGGGCATAAACGCAGCAGTGATAGGATTGCAGAGGTTCGGTGAGCAAATGAAGACCCTTTGAAGTCACATTGCATGGTACCCATTCCACGGGTGTCAACTCTCCAGGTTTAAGGGATTCTTCCTTCAGCTAAATCATGCATGTGGAACCCAGAGTATGATCAACCGTGTGATTGGGAGACGTGTTCAAATATGTCTCAGTTCTCATACCCTGTTACTCGGGTGCAACATTCCAAACGCTTTATTAACACTCTCCCGAATTGGAAAGTCAGTGCCTTTAACCTCCTGCTTGGCCCAGTTTGCAATTTCTGCGGAAGATGAACAGGGATAGGGAGGACCAATGAGAGACTAGCTGGAGGTGTCTGGACGGGCAAATTTAACTCTCATTTCCCACCAGGAAGAGGAATTAACCGAAGCCTCAGCGTGCCGTGCCGGAACCAGATTAGGGCCTGAAGCAATCGTGCGGTGTTCCGGCCAGCTCACAAGAAAGCGAGTTGAAGAAAGGAGCTCAGGGGCACTGTAATTCACAAACCTGCAGAGTTATAAATGACAGCTATCGTCCAAAAATACACTGAAGTAAGGCTGCCAAGAGGACTTGAAAGCGGGGCAGAATTGCAGGAAACCGATTTCAGGAGGTAGACTGGAATTGCATTTAAAGCATAGGAAAAGAGGCAGAACGTCGACAATGATGCACTTGGCCAAAAAGGGCGTATGCGTTTTTTCCTGAATATATTCAGGAAAAAACGCATACGCCCTTTTTGGCCAACCAAGCAAGCTTGCAAAGGAAATCTGCACTACAATGAAGTCTCACTTCTCCCCGGTCAAAAGGGCCATCTGAAAAAAGTGTAAAATCTAGAAAGGCAGAACAGGCCATGGAGAACTGGGAGCCTTGTTATGCTGATGGGCGGGATGTAAATTGCCAACAGCCACTCGGGAGAAGTGTATGGTGTTTCCTGAAACATCTAAAAAACAAAGCAACAGAGCCTAGGGCACTTCCACTTATAGTCCTATAGCTTAGGGAAATTAAAATCAAAAAGACACAGCCACCCCAAAGTTTGGGACCTCTCTGTTTACAAGAACCTCATTTACGGTAGAAGTTCAATATCGCAGAAAGTGAAAAATGGATAAAGAAGTTGTGGTAGTTACGTACAATGCAATATCACTCAGCAATGAAATCTATGTCATCAGGCCCGTAGCAGCATAGACTGGATTCAGGTATGATGAATCTCACTGAAATAAGTCACACAGAAAAAGAAAAATCATAAGATATCACTAATACATGGAATGTAAACTTGGCTACACAGGAACTGGATTACAAAACAGAAGAGGGTCTCAAATTTAGAAAACCAACTTATGCTTGCTTAAGGGGAAAGGTGAGTTGGGGTGCTACATAAAACCAGAGATTGAAATGAGCACAGATAAAGTTCCTTAAGCCAAATATGGAATAGACAACAGCTACTCCTTGCTCAACGAAATGGACTCAACACCCCATATTAAACGCCTAAGAATGTACCTGACTAGTAAGTATCTTAAAACCTATGGATTGCTATGTCTCCGAAAGAGAATCAAGTGTGTGTACAGGGGCATAAACGCAGCAGTGATAGGATTGGAGAGGTTCGGTGAGCAAATGAAGACCCTTTGAAGTCATATTGCATGGTACCCATTCCACGGGTCTCAACGCTCCAGCTTTAAGGGATTCTTCCTTCAGCTGAAACATGCATGTGGAACCCAGAGTATGATCAACCGTGTGATTGGGAGACGTGTTCAAATATGTCTCAGTTTTCATCCACTGGTACTCAGGTGCAACATTCCAGACGCTTTACTAACACTCTCCCGACTTGGAGAGTCAGTGCCTTTAACCTCCTGCTTGGCCCAGTTTGCAATTTCTGCGGAAGATGAACAGGGATAGGGAGGACCAATGAGAGACTAGCTGGAGGTGTCTGGACGGGCAAATTTATCTCTCATTTCCCACAAGGAATAGCAATTAAGCAAAGGCTCAGCGTGCCGTGCCAGAACGAGATTAGGGCCTGAAGCAATCGTGCGGTGTTGCGGCCAGCTCACAAGAAAGCGAGTTGAAGAAAGGAGCTCAGGGGCACTGTAATTCACAAACCTGCAGAGTTATAAATGACAGCTATCGTCCAAAAATATACTGAAGTAAGGCTGCCAAGAGGACTTGAAAGCGGGGCAGAATTGCAGGAAACCGATTTCAGGAGGTAGACTGGAATTGCATTTAAAGCATAGGAAAAGAGGCAGAACGTCGACAATGATGCACTTGGCCAAAAAGGGCGTATGCGTTTTTTCCTGAATATATTCAGGAAAAAACGCATACGCCCTTTTTGGCCAACCAAGCAAGCTTGCAAAGGAAATCTGCACTACAATGAAGTCTCACTTCCCCCTGGTCAAAAGGG
The DNA here is from genome assembly GCF_937001465.1 of Orcinus orca. Lineage (NCBI taxonomy): Eukaryota > Metazoa > Chordata > Mammalia > Artiodactyla > Delphinidae > Orcinus > Orcinus orca. The sequence goes on from NW_026043992.1 coordinate 3,124,782, forward strand.
CCATCTGAAAAAAGTGTAAAATCCAGAAAGGCAGGACCGGCCATGGAGAACTGGGAGCCTTGTTATGCTGATGGGCGGGATGTAAATTGCCAACAGCCACTCAGGAGAAGTGTATGGTGTTTCCTGAAACATCTAAAAAACAAAGCAACAGAGCCTAGGGCACTTCCTCTTATGGTCCTATAGCTTAGGGAAATTAAAATCAAAAAGACACAGCCACCCCAAAGTTTGGGATGGCTCTGTTTACAAGAACCTCGTTTACGGTACAAGTTCAATATCGCAGAAAGCGAAAAATGGATAAAGAAGCTGTGGTACTTACGTACAATGCAATATCACTCAGCAATGAAATCTATGTCATCATTCCCGTAGCAGCATAATGAGTGGATTCAGGTATGATGATTCTAACTGAAATAAGTCACACAGAAAAAGAAACGTCATAAGATATCACTAATACACGGAATGTAAACTTGGCGACACAGGCACTGAATTACAAAACACAACAGGGTCTCAAATTTAGAAAACCAACTTATGCTTGCTTAAGGGGAAAGGTGAGTTGGGGTGCTGCATAAAACCAGAGATTGAAATGAGCACAGATAAAGTTCCTTACGTCAAATATGTAATATACAAGAGCTACTCCTTGCTCAACGAAATGGATTCAAAACCCCATATTAAACGCCTAATAATGTAGCTGACTAGTAAGTATCTTAAAACCTATGGATTGCTATGTCTCTGAAAGAGAATCAAGCGTGAGAACAGGGGCATAAACGCAGCAGTGATAGGATTGGAGAGGTTCGGTGAGCAAATGAAGACCCTTTGAAGTCATATTGCATGGTACCCATTCCACGGGTCTCAACTCTCCAGGTTTAAGGGATTCTTCCTTCAGCTAAACATGCATTTGGAACCCAGACTATGATCAACCGTGTGATCGTGAATCATGTTCAAATATGTCTCAGTTCTCATCCCCTAGTACTCGGGTGCAACATTCTAGACACTTTACTAACAATCTCCCGACTTGGAGAGTCAGTGCCTTTAACCTCCTGTTTGGCCCAGTTTGCAAATTCCGCGGATGATTAACAGGAATAGGGAGAACCAATGAGAGACTAGCTGGAGGTGTCTGGACGGGCAAATTTAACTCTCATTTCCCACCAGGAAGAGGAATTAACCGAAGCCTCAGCGTGCCGTGCCGGAACCAGATTAGGGCCTGAAGCAATCCTGCGGTGTTGCGGCCAGCTCACAAGGAAGCGAGCTGAAGAAAGGAGCTCAGGGGCACTGTAATTCACAAACCTGCAGAGTTATAAATGACAGCTATCGTCCAAAAATATACTGAAGTAAGGCTGCCAAGAGGACTTGAAAGCGGGGCAGAATTGCAGGAAACCGATTTCAGGAGTTAGACTGGAATTGCATTTAAAGCATAGGAAAAGAGGCAGAACGTCGACAATGATGCACTTGGCCAAAATGTGCGTATGCGTTTTTTCCTGAATATATTCGGGAAAAAACGCATACGCCCTTTTTGGCCAACCAAGCAAGCTTGCAAAGGAAATCTGCACTACAATGAAGTCTCACTTCCCCCCGGTCAAAAGGGCCATCTGTAAAAAGTGTAAAATCCAGAAAGGCAGGACAGGCCATGGAGAACTGGGAGCCTTGTTATGCTGATGGGCGGGATGTAAATTGCCAACAGCCACTCGGGAGAAGTGTATGGTGTTTCCTGAAACATCTAAAAAACAAAGCAACAGAGCCTAGGGCACTTCCACTTATGGTCCTATAGCTTAGGGAAATTAAAATCAAAAAGACACAGCCACCCCAAAGTTTGGGATGGCTCTGTTTACAAGAAACTCGTTTACGGTGCAAGTTCAATATTGCATAAAGCGAAAAATGGATAAAGAAGTTGTGGTAATTACGTACAATGCAATATCACTCAGCAATGACATCTATGTCATCAGGCCCATAGCAGCATAATGAGTGGATTCAGGTATGATGATTCTAACTGAAATAAGTCACACAGAAAAAGAAACATCATAAGATATCACTAATACATGGAATGTAAACTTGGCTACACAGGAACTGAATTTCAAAACAGAACATGGTCCCAAATTTAGAAAACCAACTTATGCTTGCTTAAGGGGAAAGGTGAGTTGGGGTGCTGCATAAAACCAGAGATTGAAATGAGCACAGATAAAGTTCCTTAAGCCAAATATGTAATAGACAAGAGCTACTCCTTGCTCAACGAAATGGACTCAAAACCCCATATTAAACGCCTAATAATGTACCTGACTAGTAAGTATCTTAAAACCTATGGATTGCTATGTCTCTGAAAGTGAATCAATCGTGAGTACAGGGGCAAAAACGCAGCAGTGATAGGATTGGAGAGTTTTGGTGAGCAAATGAAGACCCTTTGAAGTCATATTGCATGGTACCCATTCCACGGGTCTCAACTCTCCAGGTTTAAGGGATTCTTCCTTCAGCTAAAACATGCATGTGGAACCCAGAGTATGATCAACCGTGTGATCGGGAGACGTGTTGAAATATGTCTCAGTTCTCGTCCCCTGGTACTCGGGTGCAACATTCCAGATGCTTTACTAACACTCTCCCGACTTGGAGAGTCAGTGCCTTTAACCTCCTGTTTGGCCCAGTTTGCAAATTCCGCGGAAGATGAACAGGAATAGGGAGAACCAATGAGAGACTAGCTGGAGGTGTCTGGACGGGAAAATTTAACTCTCATTTCCCACCAGGAAGAGGAATTAACCAAAGGCTCAGCGTGCCATGCCGGAACCAGATTAGGGCCTGAAGCAATCCTGCGGTGTTGCGGCCAGCTCACAAGAAAGCGAGTTGAAGAAAGGAGCTCAGGGGCACTGTAATTCACAAACCTGCAGAGTTATAAATGACAGCTATCATCCAAAAATATACTGAAGTAAGGCTGCCAAGAGGACTTGAAAGCCGGGCAGAATTGCAGGAAACCGATTTCAGGAGGTAGACTGGAATTGCATTTAAAGCATAGGAAAAGAGGCAGAAGGTCGACAATGATGCACTTGGCCAAAAAGGGCGTATGCGTTTTTTCCTGAATATATTCAGGAAAAAACGCATACGCCCTTTTTGGCCAACCAAGCAAGCTTGCAAAGGAAATCTGCACTACAATGAAGTCTCACTTCCCCCCCGTCAAAAGGGCCATCTGAAAAAAGTGTAAAATCCAGAAAGGCAGGACAGGCCATGGAGAACTGGGAGCCTTGTTATGCTGATGGGCGGGATGTACATTGCCAACAGCCACTCGGGAGAAGTGTATGGTGTTTCCTGAAACATCTAAAAAACAAAGCAACAGAGCCTAGGGCACTTCCACTTATGGTCCTGCAGCTTAGGGAAATTAAAATCAAAAAGACACAGCCACCCCAAAGTTTGGGATGGCTCTGTTTACAAGAAACTCGTTTACGGTACAAGTTCAATATCGCATAAAGCGAAAAATGGATAAAGAAGTTGTGGTACTTACGTACAATGCAATATCACTCAGCAATGACATCTATGTCATCAGGCCCATAGCAGCATAATGAGTGGATTCAGGTATGATGATTCTAACTGAAATAAGTCACACAGAAAAAGAAACATCATAAGATATCACTAATACACGGAATGTAAACTTGGCTACACAGGAACTGAATTTCAAAACAGAACATGGTCCCAAATTTAGAAAACCAACTTATGCTTGCTTAAGGGGAAAGGTGAGTTGGGGTGCTGCATAAAACCAGAGATTGAAATGAGCACAGATAAAGTTCCTTAAGCCAAATATGTAATAGACAAGAGCTACTCCTTGCTCAACGAAATGGACTCAAAACCCCATATTAAACGCCTAATAATGTACCTGACTAGTAAGTATCTTAAAACCTATGGATTGCTATGTCTCTGAAAGTGAATCAATCGTGAGTACAGGGGCAAAAACGCAGCAGTGATAGGATTGGAGAGTTTTGGTGAGCAAATGAAGACCCTTTGAAGTCATATTGCATGGTACCCATTCCACGGGTCTCAACTCTCCAGGTTTAAGGGATTCTTCCTTCAGCTAAAACATGCATGTGGAACCCAGAGTATGATCAACCGTGTGATCGGGAGACGTGTTGAAATATGTCTCAGTTCTCGTCCCCTGGTACTCGGGTGCAACATTCCAGATGCTTTACTAACACTCTCCCGACTTGGAGAGTCAGTGCCTTTAACCTCCTGTTTGGCCCAGTTTGCAAATTCCGCGGAAGATGAACAGGAATAGGGAGAACCAATGAGAGACTAGCTGGAGGTGTCTGGACGGGAAAATTTAACTCTCATTTCCCACCAGGAAGAGGAATAAACCAAATGCTCAGCGTGTCGTGCCGGAACCAGATTAGGGCCTGAAGCAATCCTGCGGTGTTGCGGCCAGCTCATAAGAAAGCGAGTTGAAGAAAGGAGCTCAGGGGCACTGTAATTCACAAACCTGCAGAGTTATAAATGACAGCTATCGTCCAAAAATATACTGAAGTAAGCCTGCCAAGAGGACTTGAAAGCGGGGCAGAATTGCAGGAAACCGATTTCAGGAGGTAGACTGGAATTGCATTTAAAGCATAGGAAAAGAGGCAGAACGTCCACAATGATGCACTTGGCCAAAAAGGGCGTATGCGTTTTTTCCTGAATATATTCAGGAAAAAACGCATACGCACTTTTTGGCCAACCAAGCAAGCTTGCAAAGGAAATCTGCACTACATTGAAGTCTCACTTCCCTCCCGGTCAAAAGGACCATCTGAAAAAAGTGTAAAATCCAGAAAGGCAGGACAGGCCATGGAGAACTGGGAGCCTTGTTATGCTGATGGGCGGGATGTAAATTGCCAACAGTCACTGGGGAGAAGTGTATGGTGTTTCCTGAAACATCTAAAAAACAAAGCAACAGAGCCTAGGGCACTTCCACTTATTGTCATATAGCTTAGGGAAATTAAAATCAAAAAGACACAGCCACCCCAAAGTTTGGGATGGCTCTGTTTACAAGAACCTCGTTTACGGTACAAGTTCAATATCGCAGAAAGCGAACAATGGATAAAGAAGCTGTGGTACTTACGTACAATGCAATATCACTCAGCAATGAAATCTATGTCATCATTCCCGTAGCAGCATAATGAGTGGATTCAGGTATGATGATTCTAACTGAAATAAGTCACACAGAAAAGGAAACGTCATAAGATATCACTAATACACGGAATGTAAACTTGGCGACACAGGCACTGAATTACAAAACACAACAGGGTCTCAAATTTAGAAAACCAACTTATGCTTGCTTAAGGGGAAAGGTGAGTTGGGGTGCTGCATAAAACCAGAGATTGAAATGAGCACAGATAAAGTTCCTTAAGCCAAATATGTAATATACAAGAGCTACTCCTTGCTCAACGAAATGGACTCAACACCCCATATTAAACGCCTAAGAATGTACCTGACTAGTAAGTATCTTAAAACCTATGGATTGCTATGTCTCCGAAAGAGAACCAAGCGTGTGTACAGGGGCATAAACGCAGCAGTGATAGGATTGCAGAGGTTCGGTGAGCAAATGAAGACCCTTTGAAGTCACATTGCATGGTACCCATTCCACGGGTGTCAACTCTCCAGGTTTAAGGGATTCTTCCTTCAGCTAAAACATGCATGTGGAACCCAGAGTATGATCAACCGTGTGATTGGGAGACGTGTTCAAATATGTCTCAGTTCTCATACCCTGTTACTCGGGTACAACATTCCAAACGCTTTATTAACACTCTCCCGAATTGGAAAGTCAGTGCCTTTAATCTCCTGTTTGGCCCAGTTTGCAATTTCTGCGGAAGATGAACAGGAATAGGGAGAAGCAATGAGAGACTAGCTGGAGGTGTCTGGACGGGCAAATTTAACTCTCATTTCCCACCAGGAAGAGGAATTAACCAAAGGCTCAGCATGCCGTGCCGGAACCAGATTAGGGCCTGAAGCAATCCTGCGGTGTTGCGGCCAGCTCACAAGAAAGCGAGTTGAAGATAGGAGCTCAGTGGCACTGTAATTCACAAACCTGCAGAGTTATAAATGACAGCTATCATCCAAAAATATACTGAAGTAACGCTGCCAAGAGGACTTGAAAGCGGGGCAGAATTGCAGGAAACCGATTTCAGAAGGTAGACTGGAATTGCATTTAAAGCATAGGAAAAGAGGCAGAACGTCGACAATGATGCACTTGGCCATAAAGGGCGTATGCGTTTTTTCCTGAATATATACAGGAAAAAACGCATACGCCCTTTTTGGCAAACCAAGCAAGCTTGCAAAGGTAATCTGCACTACATTGAAGTCTCACTTCCCACCTGGTCAAAAGGATCATCTGAAAAAAGTGTAAAATCCAGAAAGGCAGGAAAGGCAATGGAGAACTGAGAGCCTTGCTATGCTGTTGGGCGGGATGTAAATTGCCAACAGCCACTTGGGAGAAGTGTATGGTGTTTCCTGAAACATCTGAAAAACAAAGCAACAGAGCCTAGGGCACTTACACTTATGGTCCTATAGCTTAGGGAAATTAAAATCAAAAACACACAGCCACCCCAAAGTTTGGGACGGCTCTGTTTACAAGAACCTCGTTTATGGTACAAGTTCAATATCACAGAAAGTGAAAAATGGATAAAGAAGTTGTGGTACTTACATACAATGCAATATCACTCAGCAATGAAATCTATGTCATCAGGCCTGTAGCAGAAAATGACTGGGTTCAGGTATGATGATTCTAACTGAAATAAGTCACACAGAAAAAGAAACATCATAAGATATCACTAATACACGGAATGTAAACTTGGCTACACAGGAACTGGATTACAAAACAGAACAGGGTCTCAAATTTAGAAAACCAACTTATACTTGTTTAAGGGGAAAGGTGAGTTGGGGTGCTGCATAAAACCAGAGATTGAAATGAGCACAGATAAAGTTCCTTAAGCCAAATATGGAATAGACAAGAGCTACTCCTTGCTCAACGAAATGGACTCAACACCCCATATTAAACGCCTAAGAATGTACCTCACTAGTAAGTATCTTAAAATCTATGGATTGCTATGTCTCCAAAAGAGAATCAAGCGTGTGTACAGGGGCATAAACGCAGCAGTGATAGGATTGGAGAGGTTCGGTGAGCAAATGAATACCCTTTGAAGTCATATTGCATGGTACCCATTCCACGGGTCTCAACGCTCCAGCTTTAAGGGATTCTTCCTTCAGCTGAAATATGCATGTGGAACCCAGAGTATGATCAACCGTGTGATTGGGAGACGTGTTCAAATATGTCTCAGTTTTCGTCCGCTGGTACTCAGGTGCAACATTCCAGACGCTTTACTAACACTCTCCCGACTTGGAGAGTCAGTGCCTTTAACCTCCTGCTTGGCCCAGTTTGCAATTTCTGCGGAAGATGAACAGGGATAGGGAGGACCAATGAGATACTAGCTAGAGGTGTCTGGATGGGCAAATTTAACTCTCATTTCCCACCAAGAAGAGGAATAAACCAAATGCTCAGCGTGTCGTGCCGGAACCAGATTAGGGCCTGAAGCAATCCTGCGGTGTTGCGGCCAGCTCACAAGAAAGCGAGTTGAAGAAAGGAGCTCAGGGGCACTGTAATTCACAAACCTGCAGAGTTATAAATGACAGGTATCGTCCAAAAATATACTGAAGTAAGCCTGCCAAGAGGACTTGAAAGCGGGGCAGAATTGCAGGAAACCGATTTCAGGAGGTAGACTGGAATTGCATTTAAAGCATAGGAAAAGAGGCAGAACGTCCACAATGATGCACTTGGCCAAAAAGGGCGTATGCGTTTTTTCCTGAATATATTCAGGAAAAAACGCATACGCACTTTTTGGCCAACCAAGCAAGCTTGCAAAGGAAATCTGCACTACATTGAAGTCTCACTTCCCTCCCGGTCAAAAGGACCATCTGAAAAAAGTGTAAAATCCAGAAAGGCAGGACAGGCCATGGAGAACTGGGAGCCTTGTTATGCTGATGGGCGGGATGTAAATTGCCAACAGTCACTGGGGAGAAGTGTATGGTGTTTCCTGAAACATCTAAAAAACAAAGCAACAGAGCCTAGGGCACTTCCACTTATTGTCATATAGCTTAGGGAAATTAAAATCAAAAAGACACAGCCACCCCAAAGTTTGGGATGGCTCTGTTTACAAGAACCTCGTTTACGGTACAAGTTCAATATCGCAGAAAGCGAAAAATGGATAAAGAAGCTGTGGTACTTACGTACAATGCAATATCACTCAGCAATGAAATCTATGTCATCATTCCCGTAGCAGCATAATGAGTGGATTCAGGTATGATGATTCTAACTGAAATAAGTCACACAGAAAAAGAAACGTCATAAGATATCACTAATACACGGAATGTAAACTTGGCGACACAGGCACTGAATTACAAAACACAACAGGGTCTCAAATTTAGAAAACCAACTTATGCTTGCTTAAGGGGAAAGGTGAGTTGGGGTGCTGCATAAAACCAGAGATTGAAATGAGCACAGATAAAGTTCCTTAAGCCAAATATGTAATATACAAGAGCTACTCCTTGCTCAACGAAATGGACTCAAAACCCCATATTAAACGCCTAATAATGTAGCTGACTAGTAAGTATCTTAAAACCTATGGATTGCTATGTCTCTGAAAGAGAATCAAGCGTGAGAACAGCACCATAAACGCAGCAGTGATAGGATTGGAGAGGTTCGGTGAGCAAATGAAGACCCTTTGAAGTCATATTGCATGGTACCCATTCCACGGGTCTCAACGCTCCAGCTTTAAGGGATTCTTCCTTCAGCTAAACATGCATTTGGAACCCAGACTATGATCAACTGTGTGATCGTGAATCATGTTCAAATATGTCTCAGTTCTCATCCCCTAGTACTCGGGTGCAACATTCTAGACACTTTACTAACAATCTCCCGACTTGGAGAGTCAGTGCCTTTAACCTCCTGTTTGGCCCAGTTTGCAAATTCCGCGGATGATTAACAGGAATAGGGAGAACCAATGAGAGACTAGCTGGAGGTGTCTGGACGGGCAAATTTAACTCTCATTTCCCACCAGGAAGAGGAATTAACCGAAGCCTCAGCGTGCCGTGCCGGAACCAAATTAGGGCCTGAAGCAATCCTGCGGTGTTGCGGCCAGCTCACAAGGAAGCGAGCTGAAGAAAGGAGCTCAGGGGCACTGTAATTCACAAACCTGCAGAGTTATAAATGACAGCTATCGTCCAAAAATATACTGAAGTAAGGCTGCCAAGAGGACTTGAAAGCGGGGCAGAATTGCAGGAAACCGATTTCAGGAGTTAGACTGGAATTGCATTTAAAGCATAGGAAAAGAGGCAGAACGTCGACAATGATGCACTTGGCCAAAATGTGCGTATGCGTTTTTTCCTGAATATATTCGGGAAAAAACGCATACGCCCTTTTTGGCCAACCAAGCAAGCTTGCAAAGGAAATCTGCACTACAATGAAGTCTCACTTCCCCCCGGTCAAAAGGGCCATCTGTAAAAAGTGTAAAATCCAGAAAGGCAGGACAGGCCATGGAGAACTGGGAGCCTTGTTATGCTGATGGGCGGGATGTAAATTGCCAACAGCCACTCGGGAGAAGTGTATGGTGTTTCCTGAAACATCTAAAAAACAAAGCAACAGAGCCTAGGGCACTTCCACTTATGGTCCTATAGCTTAGGGAAATTAAAATCAAAAAGCAGAACCACCCAAAAGTTTTGGACGGCTCTGTTTACAAGAACCTCGTTTACGGTACAAGTTCAATATCGCAGAAAGTGAAAAATGGATAAAGAAGTTGTGGTACTTACGTACAATGCAATATCACTCAGCAATGAAATCTATGTCATCATTCCCGTAGCAGCATAATGAGTGGATTCAGGTATGATGATTCTAACTACAATATGTAACACAGAAAAAGAAACGTCTTAAGATATCACCAATACACGGAATGTAAACTTGGCTACACAGGAACTGAATTACAAAACAGAACATGGTCTCAAATTTAGAAAACCAACTTATGCTTGCTTAAGTGGAAAGGTGAGTTGGGGTGCTGCATAAAACCAGAGATTGAAATGAGCACAGATAAATTTCCTTAAGCCAAATATGGAATAGACAAGAGCTACTCCTTGATCAACGAAATGGACTCAAAACCACATATTAAACGCCTAATAATGTACCTGACTAGTAAGTATCTTAAAACTTATGGATTGCTATGTCTCTGAAAGAGAATCAAGCGTGAGTACCGGGGCATAAACGCAGCAGTGATAGGATTGGAGAGATTTGGTGAGCAAATGAAGACCCTTTGAAGTCATATTGCATGGTACCCATTCCACGGGTCTCAACTCTCCAGGTTTAAGGGATTCTTCCTTCAGCTAAAGCATGCATGTGGAACCCAGAGTATGATCAATCATGTGATCGGGAGACGTGTTCCAATATGTCTCAGTTTTCGACCGCTGGTACTCAGGTGCAACATTCCAGATGCTTTACTAACACTCTCCCGACTTGGAGAGTCAGTGCCTTTAACCTCCTGCTTGGCCCAGTTTGCATTTCTGCGGAAGATGAACAGGGATAGGGAGGACCAATGAGAGACTAGCTGGAGGTGTCTGGACGGGCAAATTTAACTCTCATTTCCCACCAGGAAGAGCAATTAAGCAAAGGCTTAGCGTGCCGTGCCGGAACCAGATTAGGGCCTGAAGCAATCGTGCGGTGTTGCGGCGAGCTCACAAGAAAGCGAGTTGAAGAAAGGAGCTCAGGGGCACTGTAATTCACAAACCTGCAGAGTTATAAATGACAGCTATCGTCCAAAAATATACTGAAGTAAGTCTGCCACGAGGACTTGAAAGCGGGGCAGAATTGCAGGAAACCGATTTCAGGAGGTAGACTGGAATTGCATTTAAAGCATAGGAAAAGAGGCAGAACGTCGACAATGATGCACTTGGCCAAAAAGGGCGTATGCGTTTTTTCCTGAATATATTCAGGAAAAAACGCATACGCCCTTTTTGGCCAACCAAGCAATCTTGCAAAGGAAATCTGCACTACAATGAAGTCTCACTTCCCCCCGGTCAAAAGGGCCATCTGAAAAAAGTGTAAAATCCAGAAAGGCAGGACAGGCCATGGAGAACTGGGAGCATTGTTATGCTGATGGGTGGAATGTAAATTGCCAACAGCCACTGGGGAGAAGTGTATGGTGCTTCCTGAAACATCTAAAAAACAAAGCAACAGAGCCTAGGGCACTTCCACATATGGTCCTATAGCTTAGGGAAATTAAAACCAAAAAGACACAGCCACCCCAATGTTTGGAACGGCTCTGTTTACAAGAACCTCGTTTACGGTACAAGTTCAATATCACAGAAAGTGAAAAATGGATAAAGAAGTTGTGGTACTTACGTACAATGCAATATCACTCAGCAATGAAATCTATGTCATCATTCCCGTAGCAGCATAATGAGTGGATTCAGGTATGATTTTTCTGTCTGAAATAAGTCACACAGAAAAAGAAACATCATAAGATATCACTAATACACGGAATGTAAACTTGGCTACACAGGAACTGGATTACAAAAGAGAACAGGGTCTCAAATTTAGAAAACCAACTTATGCTTGCTTAAGGGGAAAGGTGAGTTGGGGTGCTGCGTAAAACCAGAGATTGAAATGAGCACAGATAAAGTTCCTTAAGCCAAACATGTAATAGACAAGAGCTATTCCTTGCTCAACGAAATGGACTCAACACCCCATATTAAACGCCTAAGAATGTACCTGACTAGTAAGTATCTTAAAATCTATGGATTGCTATGTCTCCAAAAGAGAATCAAGCGTGTGTACAGGGGCATAAACGCAGCAGTGATAGGATTGGAGAGGTTCGGTGAGCAAATGAATACCCTTTGAAGTCATATTGCATGGTACCCATTCCACGGGTCTCAACGCTCCAGCTTTAAGGGATTCTTCCTTCAGCTGAAACATGCATGTGGAACCCAGAGTATGATCAACCGTGTGATTGGGAGACGTGTTCAAATATGTCTCAGTTTTCGTCCGCTGGTACTCAGGTGCAACATTCCAGACGCTTTACTAACACTCTCCCGACTTGGAGAGTCAGTGCCTTTAACCTCCTGCTTGGCCCAGTTTGCAATTTCTGCGGAAGATGAACAGGGATAGGGAGGACCAGTGAGATACTAGCTAGAGGTGTCTGGATGGGCAAATTTAACTCTCATTTCCCACCAAGAAGAGGAATAAACCAAATGCTCAGCGTGCCATGCCGGAACCAGATTAGGGCCTGAAGCAATCCTGCGGTGTTGCGGCCAGCTCACAAGAAAGCGAGTTGAAGAAAGGAGCTCAGGGGCACTGTAATTCACAAACCTGCAGAGTTATAAATGACAGCTATCGTCCAAAAATATACTGAAGTAAGCCTGCCAAGAGGACTTGAAAGCGGGGCAGAATTGCAGGAAACCGATTTCAGGAGGTAGACTGGAATTGCATTTAAAGCATAGGAAAAGAGGCAGAACGTCCACAATGATGCACTTGGCCAAAAAGGGCGTATGCGTTTTTTCCTGAATATATTCAGGAAAAAACGCATACGCACTTTTTGGCCAACCAAGCAAGCTTGCAAAGGAAATCTGCACTACATTGAAGTCTCACTTCCCTCCCGGTCAAAAGGACCATCTGAAAAAAGTGTAAAATCCAGAAAGGCAGGAAAGGCCATGGAGAACTGGGAGCCTTGTTATGCTGATGGGCGGGATGTAAATTGCCAACAGTCACTGGGGAGAAGTGTATGGTGTTTCCTGAAACATCTAAAAAACAAAGCAACAGAGCCTAGGGCACTTCCACTTATTGTCATATAGCTTAGGGAAATTAAAATCAAAAAGACACAGCCACCCCAAAGTTTGGGATGGCTCTGTTTACAAGAACCTCGTTTACGGTACAAGTTCAATATCGCAGAAAGCGAAAAATGGATAAAGAAGCTGTGGTACTTACGTACAATGCAATATCACTCAGCAATGAAATCTATGTCATCATTCCCGTAGCAGCATAATGAGTGGATTCAGGTATGATGATTCTAACTGAAATAAGTCACACAGAAAAAGAAACGTCATAAGATATCACTAATACACGGAATGTAAACTTGGCGACACAGGCACTGAATTACAAAACACAACAGGGTCTCAAATTTAGAAAACCAACTTATGCTTGCTTAAGGGGAAAGGTGAGTTGGGGTGCTGCATAAAACCAGAGATTGAAATGAGCACAGATAAAGTTCCTTAAGTCAAATATGTAATATACAAGAGCTACTCCTTGCTCAACGAAATGGATTCAAAACCCCATATTAAACGCCTAATAATGTAGCTGACTAGTAAGTATCTTAAAACCTATGGATTGCTATGTCTCTGAAAGAGAATCAAGCGTGAGAACAGGGGCATAAACGCAGCAGTGATAGGATTGGAGAGGTTCGGTGAGCAAATGAAGACCCTTTGAAGTCATATTGCATGGTACCCATTCCACGGGTCTCAACTCTCCAGGTTTAAGGGATTCTTCCTTCAGCTAAACATGCATTTGGAACCCAGACTATGATCAACCGTGTGATCGTGAATCATGTTCAAATATGTCTCAGTTCTCATCCCCTAGTACTCGGGTGCAACATTCTAGACACTTTACTAACAATCTCCCGACTTGGAGAGTCAGTGCCTTTAACCTCCTGTTTGGCCCAGTTTGCAAATTCCGCGGATGATTAACAGGAATAGGGAGAACCAATGAGAGACTAGCTGGAGGTGTCTGGACGGGCAAATTTAACTCTCATTTCCCACCAGGAAGAGGAATTAACCGAAGCCTCAGCGTGCCGTGCCGGAACCAGATTAGGGCCTGAAGCAATCCTGCGGTGTTGCGGCCAGCTCACAAGGAAGCGAGCTGAAGAAAGGAGCTCAGGGGCACTGTAATTCACAAACCTGCAGAGTTATAAATGACAGCTATCGTCCAAAAATATACTGAAGTAAGGCTGCCAAGAGGACTTGAAAGCGGGGCAGAATTGCAGGAAACCGATTTCAGGAGTTAGACTGGAATTGCATTTAAAGCATAGGAAAAGAGGCAGAACGTCGACAATGATGCACTTGGCCAAAATGTGCGTATGCGTTTTTTCCTGAATATATTCGGGAAAAAACGCATACGCCCTTTTTGGCCAACCAAGCAAGCTTGCAAAGGAAATCTGCACTACAATGAAGTCTCACTTCCCCCCGGTCAAAAGGGCCATCTGTAAAAAGTGTAAAATCCAGAAAGGCAGGACAGGCCATGGAGAACTGGGAGCCTTGTTATGCTGATGGGCGGGATGTAAATTGCCAACAGCCACTCGGGAGAAGTGTATGGTGTTTCCTGAAACATCTAAAAAACAAAGCAACAGAGCCTAGGGCACTTCCACTTATGGTCCTATAGCTTAGGGAAATTAAAATCAAAAAGACACAGCCACCCCAAAGTTTGGGATGGCTCTGTTTACAAGAAACTCGTTTACGGTGCAAGTTCAATATTGCATAAAGCGAAAAATGGATAAAGAAGTTGTGGTAATTACGTACAATGCAATATCACTCAGCAATGACATCTATGTCATCAGGCCCATAGCAGCATAATGAGTGGATTCAGGTATGATGATTCTAACTGAAATAAGTCACACAGAAAAAGAAACATCATAAGATATCACTAATACATGGAATGTAAACTTGGCTACACAGGAACTGAATTTCAAAACAGAACATGGTCCCAAATTTAGAAAACCAACTTATGCTTGCTTAAGGGGAAAGGTGAGTTGGGGTGCTGCATAAAACCAGAGATTGAAATGAGCACAGATAAAGTTCCTTAAGCCAAATATGTAATAGACAAGAGCTACTCCTTGCTCAACGAAATGGACTCAAAACCCCATATTAAACGCCTAATAATGTACCTGACTAGTAAGTATCTTAAAACCTATGGATTGCTATGTCTCTGAAAGTGAATCAATCGTGAGTACAGGGGCAAAAACGCAGCAGTGATAGGATTGGAGAGTTTTGGTGAGCAAATGAACACTCTTTGAAGTCATATTGCATGGTACCCATTCCACGGGTCTCAACTCTCCAGGTTTAAGGGATTCTTCCTTCAGCTAAAACATGCATGTGGAACCCAGAGTATGATCAACCGTGTGATCGGGAGACGTGTTGAAATATGTCTCAGTTCTCGTCCCCTGGTACTCGGGTGCAACATTCCAGATGCTTTACTAACACTCTCCCGACTTGGAGAGTCAGTGCCTTTAACCTCCTGTTTGGCCCAGTTTGCAAATTCCGCGGAAGATGAACAGGAATAGGGAGAACCAATGAGAGACTAGCTGGAGGTGTCTGGACGGGAAAATTTAACTCTCATTTCCCACCAGGAAGAGGAATTAACCAAAGGCTCAGCGTGCCATACCGGAACCAGATTAGGGCCTGAAGCAATCCTGCGGTGTTGCGGCCAGCTCACAAGAAAGCGAGTTGAAGAAAGGAGCTCAGGGGCACTGTAATTCACAAACCTGCAGAGTTATAAATGACAGCTATCATCCAAAAATATACTGAAGTAAGGCTGCCAAGAGGACTTGAAAGCCGGGCAGAATTGCAGGAAACCGATTTCAGGAGGTAGACTGGAATTGCATTTAAAGCATAGGAAAAGAGGCAGAAGGTCGACAATGATGCACTTGGCCAAAAAGGGCGTATGCGTTTTTTCCTGAATATATTCAGGAAAAAACGCATACGCCCTTTTTGGCCAACCAAGCAAGCTTGCAAAGGAAATCTGCACTACAATGAAGTCTCACTTCCCCCCCGTCAAAAGGGCCATCTGAAAAAAGTGTAAAATCCAGAAAGGCAGGACAGGCCATGGAGAACTGGGAGCCTTGTTATGCTGATGGGCGGGATGTACATTGCCAACAGCCACTCGGGAGAAGTGTATGGTGTTTCCTGAAACATCTAAAAAACAAAGCAACAGAGCCTAGGGCACTTCCACTTATGGTCCTGCAGCTTAGGGAAATTAAAATCAAAAAGACACAGCCACCCCAAAGTTTGGGATGGCTCTGTTTACAAGAAACTCGTTTACGGTACAAGTTCAATATCGCATAAAGCGAAAAATGGATAAAGAAGTTGTGGTACTTACGTACAATGCAATATCACTCAGCAATGACATCTATGTCATCAGGCCCATAGCAGCATAATGAGTGGATTCAGGTATGATGATTCTAACTGAAATAAGTCACACAGAAAAAGAAACATCATAAGATATCACTAATACACGGAATGTAAACTTGGCTACACAGGAACTGAATTTCAAAACAGAACATGGTCCCAAATTTAGAAAACCAACTTATGCTTGCTTAAGGGGAAAGGTGAGTTGGGGTGCTGCATAAAACCAGAGATTGAAATGAGCACAGATAAAGTTCCTTAAGCCAAATATGTAATAGACAAGAGCTACTCCTTGCTCAACGAAATGGACTCAAAACCCCATATTAAACGCCTAATAATGTACCTGACTAGTAAGTATCTTAAAACCTATGGATTGCTATGTCTCTGAAAGTGAATCAATCGTGAGTACAGGGGCAAAAACGCAGCAGTGATAGGATTGGAGAGTTTTGGTGAGCAAATGAAGACCCTTTGAAGTCATATTGCATGGTACCCATTCCACGGGTCTCAACTCTCCAGGTTTAAGGGATTCTTCCTTCAGCTAAAACATGCATGTGGAACCCAGAGTATGATCAACCGTGTGATCGGGAGACGTGTTGAAATATGTCTCAGTTCTCGTCCCCTGGTACTCGGGTGCAACATTCCAGATGCTTTACTAACACTCTCCCGACTTGGAGAGTCAGTGCCTTTAACCTCCTGTTTGGCCCAGTTTGCAAATTCCGCGGAAGATGAACAGGAATAGGGAGAACCAATGAGAGACTAGCTGGAGGTGTCTGGACGGGAAAATTTAACTCTCATTTCCCACCAGGAAGAGGAATTAACCAAAGGCTCAGCGTGCCATGCCGGAACCAGATTAGGGCCTGAAGCAATCCTGCGGTGTTGCGGCCAGCTCACAAGAAAGCGAGTTGAAGAAAGGAGCTCAGGGGCACTGTAATTCACAAACCTGCAGAGTTATAAATGACAGCTATCATCCAAAAATATACTGAAGTAAGGCTGCCAAGAGGACTTGAAAGCCGGGCAGAATTGCAGGAAACCGATTTCAGGAGGTAGACTGGAATTGCATTTAAAGCATAGGAAAAGAGGCAGAAGGTCGACAATGATGCACTTGGCCAAAAAGGGCGTATGCGTTTTTTCCTGAATATATTCAGGAAAAAACGCATACGCCCTTTTTGGCCAACCAAGCAAGCTTGCAAAGGAAATCTGCACTACAATGAAGTCTCACTTCCCCCCCGTCAAAAGGGCCATCTGAAAAAAGTGTAAAATCCAGAAAGGCAGGACAGGCCATGGAGAACTGGGAGCCTTGTTATGCTGATGGGCGGGATGTACATTGCCAACAGCCACTCGGGAGAAGTGTATGGTGTTTCCTGAAACATCTAAAAAACAAAGCAACAGAGCCTAGGGCACTTCCACTTATGGTCCTGCAGCTTAGGGAAATTAAAATCAAAAAGACACAGCCACCCCAAAGTTTGGGATGGCTCTGTTTACAAGAAACTCGTTTACGGTACAAGTTCAATATCGCATAAAGCGAAAAATGGATAAAGAAGTTGTGGTACTTACGTACAATGCAATATCACTCAGCAATGACATCTATGTCATCAGGCCCATAGCAGCATAATGAGTGGATTCAGGTATGATGATTCTAACTGAAATAAGTCACACAGAAAAAGAAACATCATAAGATATCACTAATACACGGAATGTAAACTTGGCTACACAGGAACTGAATTTCAAAACAGAACATGGTCCCAAATTTAGAAAACCAACTTATGCTTGCTTAAGGGGAAAGGTGAGTTGGGGTGCTGCATAAAACCAGAGATTGAAATGAGCACAGATAAAGTTCCTTAAGCCAAATATGTAATAGACAAGAGCTACTCCTTGCTCAACGAAATGGACTCAAAACCCCATATTAAACGCCTAATAATGTACCTGACTAGTAAGTATCTTAAAACCTATGGATTGCTATGTCTCTGAAAGTGAATCAATCGTGAGTACAGGGGCAAAAACGCAGCAGTGATAGGATTGGAGAGTTTTGGTGAGCAAATGAAGACCCTTTGAAGTCATATTGCATGGTACCCATTCCACGGGTCTCAACTCTCCAGGTTTAAGGGATTCTTCCTTCAGCCAAAACATGCATGTGGAACCCAGAGTATGATCAACCGTGTGATCGGGAGACGTGTTGAAATATGTCTCAGTTCTCGTCCCCTGGTACTCGGGTGCAACATTCCAGATGCTTTACTAACACTCTCCCGACTTGGAGAGTCAGTGCCTTTAACCTCCTGTTTGGCCCAGTTTGCAAATTCCGCGGAAGATGAACAGGAATAGGGAGAACCAATGAGAGACTAGCTGGAGGTGTCTGGACGGGAAAATTTAACTCTCATTTCCCACCAGGAAGAGGAATTAACCAAAGGCTCAGCGTGCCATGCCGGAACCAGATTAGGGCCTGAAGCAATCCTTCGGTGTTGCGGCCAGCTCACAAGAAAGCGAGTTGAAGAAAGGAGCTCAGGGGCACTGTAATTCACAAACCTGCAGAGTTATAAATGACAGCTATCATCCAAAAATATACTGAAGTAAGGCTGCCAAGAGGACTTGAAAGCCGGGCAGAATTGCAGGAAACCGATTTCAGGAGGTAGACTGGAATTACATTTAAAGCATAGGAAAAGAGGCAGAAGGTCGACAATGATGCACTTGGCCAAAAAGGGCGTATGCGTTTTTTCCTGAATATATTCAGGAAAAAACGCATACGCCCTTTTTGGCCAACCAAGCAAGCTTGCAAAGGAAATCTGCACTACAATGAAGTCTCACTTCCCCCCCGTCAAAAGGGCCATCTGAAAAAAGTGTAAAATCCAGAAAGGCAGGACAGGCCATGGAGAACTGGGAGCCTTGTTATGCTGATGGGCGGGATGTAAATTGCCAACAGCCACTCAGGAGAAGTGTATGGTGTTTCCTGAAACATCTAAAAAACAAAGCAACAGAGCCTAGGGCACTTCCACTTATGGTCCTATAGCTTAGGGAAATTAAAATCAAAAAGACACAGCCACCCCAAAGTTTGGGATGGCTCTGTTTACAAGAACCTCGTTTACGGTACAAGTTCAATATCACAGAAAGTGAAAAATGGATAAAGCAGTTGTGGTAGTTACGTACAATGCAATATCACTCAGCAATGACATCTATGTCATCAGGCCCGTAGCAGCATAATGAGTGGATTCAGGTATGATGATTCTAACTGAAATAAGTCACACAGAAAAAGAAACATCATAAGATATCACTAATACATGGAATGAAAACTTGGCTACACACGAACTGGATTACAAAACAGAACAGGGTCTCCAATTTAGAAAACCAACTTATGCTTGCTTAAGGGGAAAGGTGAGTTGGGGTGCTGCATAAAACCAGAGATTGAAATGAGCACAGATAAAGTTCCTTAAGCCAAACATGTAATAGACAAGAGCTACTCCTTGCTCAACGAAATGGACTCAACACCCCATATTAAACGCCTAAGAATGTAGCTGACTAGTAAGTATCTTAAAACCTATGGATTGCTATGTCTCCAAAAGAGAATCAAGCGTGTGTACAGGGGCATAAACGCAGCAGTGATAGGATTGGAGAGGTTCGGTGAGGAAATGAAGACCCTTTGAAGTCATATTGCATGGTACCCATTCCACGGGTCTCAACTCTCCAGCTTTAAGGGATTCTTCCTTCTGCTAAAGCATGCATGTGGAACCCAGAGTATGATCAATCATGTGATCGGGAGACGTGTTCCAATATGTCTCAGTTCTCGTCCCCTGGTACTCGGGTGCAACATTCCAGATGCTTTACTAACACTCTCCCGACTTGGAGAGATAGTGCCTTTAACCTCCTGTTTGGCCCAGTTTGCAATTTCTGCGGAATATGAACAGGAATAGGGAGAACCAATGAGAGACTAGCTGGAGGTATCTGGATGGGCAAATTTAACTCTCATTTCCCACCAAGAAGAGGAATTAAGCAAAGGCTCAGCGTGTCATGCCGGAACCAGATTAGGGCCTGAAGCAATCCTGCGGTGTTGCGGGACGCTCACAAGAAAGCGAGTTGAAGAAAGGAGCTCAGGGGCACTGTAATTCACAAACCTGCAGAGTTATAAATGACAGCTATCATCCAAAAATATACTGAAGTAAGGCTGCCAAGAGGACTTGAAAGCGGGGCAGAAATGCAGTAAACCGATTTCAGGAGGTAGACTGGAATTGCATTTAAAGCATAGGAAAAGAGGCAGAACGTCCACAATGATGCACTTGGCCAAAAAGGGCGTATGCGTTTTTTCCTGAATATATTCAGGAAAAAACGCATACGCCCTTTTTGGCCAACCAAGCAAGCTTGCAAAGGAAATCTGCACTACAATGAAGTCTCACTTCCCCCCCGTCAAAAGGGCCATCTGAAAAAAGTGTAAAATCCAGAAAGGCAGGACAGGCCATGGAGAACTGGGAGCCTTGTTATGCTGATGGGCGGGATGTAAATTGCCAACAGCCACTCAGGAGAAGTGTATGGTGTTTCCTGAAACATCTAAAAAACAAAGCAACAGAGCCTAGGGCACTTCCACTTATGGTCCTATAGCTTAGGGAAATTAAAATCAAAAAGACACAGCCACCCCAAAGTTTGGGATGGCTCTGTTTACAAGAACCTCGTTTACGGTACAAGTTCAATATCACAGAAAGTGAAAAATGGATAAAGCAGTTGTGGTAGTTACGTACAATGCAATATCACTCAGCAATGACATGTATGTCATCAGGCCCGTAGCAGCATAATGAGTGGATTCAGGTATGATGATTCTAACTGAAATAAGTCACACAGAAAAAGAAACATCATAAGATATCACTAATACATGGAATGAAAACTTGGCTACACACGAACTGGATTACAAAACAGAACAGGGTCTCCAATTTAGAAAACCAACTTATGCTTGCTTAAGGGGAAAGGTGAGTTGGGGTGCTGCATAAAACCAGAGATTGAAATGAGCACAGATAAAGTTCCTTAAGCCAAACATGTAATAGACAAGAGCTACTCCTTGCTCAACGAAATGGACTCAACACCCCATATTAAACGCCTAAGAATGTAGCTGACTAGTAAGTATCTTAAAACCTATGGATTGCTATGTCTCCAAAAGAGAATCAAGCGTGTGTACAGGGGCATAAACGCAGCAGTGATAGGATTGGAGAGGTTCGGTGAGGAAATGAAGACCCTTTGAAGTCATATTGCATGGTACCCATTCCACGGGTCTCAACTCTCCAGCTTTAAGGGATTCTTCCTTCTGCTAAAGCATGCATGTGGAACCCAGAGTATGATCAATCATGTGATCGGGAGACGTGTTCCAATATGTCTCAGTTCTCGTCCCCTGGTACTCGGGTGCAACATTCCAGATGCTTTACTAACACTCTCCCGACTTGGAGAGATAGTGCCTTTAACCTCCTGTTTGGCCCAGTTTGCAATTTCTGTGGAAGATGAACAGGAATAGGGAGAACCAATGAGAGACTAGCTGGAGGTATCTGGATGGGCAAATTTAACTCTCATTTCCCACCAAGAAGAGGAATTAAGCAAAGGCTCAGCGTGTCATGCCGGAACCAGATTAGGGCCTGAAGCAATCCTGCGGTGTTGCGGGACGCTCACAAGAAAGCGAGTTGAAGAAAGGAGCTCAGGGGCACTGTAATTCACAAACCTGCAGAGTTATAAATGACAGCTATCATCCAAAAATATACTGAAGTAAGGCTGCCAAGAGGACTTGAAAGCGGGGCAGAAATGCAGTAAACCGATTTCAGGAGGTAGACTGGAATTGCATTTAAAGCATAGGAAAAGAGGCAGAACGTCCACAATGATGCACTTGGCCAAAAAGGGCGTATGCGTTTTTTCCTGAATATATTCAGGAAAAAACGCATACGCCCTTTTTGGCCAACCAAGCAAGCTTGCAAAGGAAATCTGCACTACAATGAAGTCTCACTTCCCCCCCGTCAAAAGGGCCATCTGAAAAAAGTGTAAAATCCAGAAAGGCAGGACCGGCCATGGAGAACTGGGAGCCTTGTTATGCTGATGGGTGGGATGTAAATTGCCAACAGCCACTGGGGAGAAGTGTATGGTGTTTCCTGAAACATCTAAAAAACAAAGCAACAGAGCCGAGGGCACTTCCACTTATGGTCCTATAGCTTAGGGAAATTAAAATCAAAAAGACACAGCCACCCCAATGTTTGGGACGGCTCTGTTTACAAGAATCTCGTTTACGGTACATGTTCAATATCGCAGAAAGTGAAAAATGGATAAAGAAGTTGTGGTACTCACGTACAATGCAATATCACTCAGCAATGAAATCTATGTCATCAGGCCCGTAGCAGCATAGACTGGATTCAGGTATAATGATTCTCACTGAAATAAGTCACACAGAAAAAGAAACATCATAAGATATCACTAATACACGGAATGTAAACTTGGCTACACAGGAACTGGATTACAAAACACAATAGGGTCTCAAATTTAGAAAACCAACTTATGCTTGCTTAAGGGGAAAGGTGAGTTGGGGTGCTACATAAAACCAGAGATTGAAATGAGCACAGATAAAGTTCCTTAAGCCAAATATGGAATAGACAAGAGCTACTCCTTGCTCAACGAAATGGACTCAACACCCCATATTAAACGCCTAAAAATGTACCTGACTAGTAAGTATCTTAAAACCTATGGATTGCTATGTCTCCGAAAGAGAATCAAGCGTGTGTACAGGGGCATAAACGCAGCAGTGATAGGATTGGAGAGGTT
Organism: Orcinus orca; assembly: GCF_937001465.1. Lineage (NCBI taxonomy): Eukaryota > Metazoa > Chordata > Mammalia > Artiodactyla > Delphinidae > Orcinus > Orcinus orca. The sequence goes on from NW_026043992.1 coordinate 3,147,687, forward strand.
CGTTGAGCAAATGAAGACCCTTTGAAGTCATATTGCATGGTACCCATTCCACGGGTCTCAACTCTCCAGCTTTAAGGAATTCTTCCTTCAGCTGAAATATGCATGTGGAACCCAGAGTATGATCAACCGTGTGATTGGGAGACGTGTTCAAATATGTCTCAGTTTTCGTCCGCTGGTACTCAGGTGCAACATTCCAGACGCTTTACTAACACTCTCCCGACTTGGAGAGTCAGTGCCTTTAACCTCCTGCTTAGCCCAGTTTGCAATTTCTGAGGAAGATGAACAGGGATAGGGAGGACCAATGAGAGACTAGCTGGAGGTGTCTGGACGGGCAAATTTAACTCTCATTTCCCACCAGGAATAGCAATTAAGCAAAGGCTCAGCATGCCGTGCCGGAACCAGATTAGGGCCTGAAGCAATCGTGCGGTGTTGCGGCCAGCTCACAAGAAAGCGAGTTGAAGAAAGGAGCTCAGGGGCACTGTAATTCACAAACCTGCAGAGTTATAAATGACAGCTATCGTCCAAAAATATACTGAAGTAAGCCTGCCAAGAGGACTTGAAAGCGGGGCAGAATTGCAGGAAACCAATTTCAGGAGGTAGACTGGAATTGCATTTAAAGCATAGGAAAAGAGGCAGAACGTCCACAATGATGCACTTGGCCAAAAAGGGCGTATGCGTTTTTTCCTGAATATATTCAGGAAAAAACGCATACGCCCTTTTTGGCCAACCAAGCAAGCTTGCAAAGGAAATCTGCACTACATTGAAGTCTCACTTCCCTCCCGGTCAAAAGGACCATCTGAAAAAAGTGTAAAATCCAGAAAGGCAGGACAGGCCATGGAGAACTGGGAGCCTTGTTATGCTGATGGGCGGGATGTAAATTGCCAACAGTCACTGGGGAGAAGTGTATGGTGTTTCCTGAAACATCTAAAAAACAAAGCAACAGAGCCTAGGGCACTTCCACTTATTGTCATATAGCTTAGGGAAATTAACATCAAAAAGACACAGCCACCCCAAAGTTTGGGATGGCTCTGTTTACAAGAACCTCGTTTACGGTACAAGTTCAATATCACAGAAAGCGAAAAATGGATAAAGAAGTTGTGGTACTTACGTACAATGCAATATCACTCAGCAATGAAATCTATGTCATCAGGCCCATAGCAGCATAATGAGTGGATTCAGGTATGATGATTCTAACTGAAATAAGTCACACAGAAAAAGAAACGTCATAAGATATCACTAATACACGGAATGTAAACTTGGCGACACAGGCACTGAATTACAAAACACAACAGGGTCTCAAATTTAGAAAACCAACTTATGCTTGCTTAAGGGAAAAGGTGAGTTCGGGTGCTGCATAAAACCAGAGATTGAAATGAGCACAGATAAAGTTCCTTAAGCCAAATATGTAATATACAAGAGCTACTCCTTGCTCAACAAAATGGACTCAACACCCCATATTAAACGCCTAAGAATGTACCTGACTAGTAAGTATCTTAAAACCTATGGATTGCTATGTCTCCGAAAGAGAACCAAGCGTGTGTACAGGGGCATAAACGCAGCAGTGATAGGATTGCAGAGGTTCGGTGAGCAAATGAAGACCCTTTGAAGTCACATTGCATGGTACCCATTCCACGGGTGTCAACTCTCCAGGTTTAAGGGATTCTTCCTTCAGCTAAAACATGCATGTGGAACCCAGAGTATGATCAACCATGTGATTGGGAGACGTGTTCAAATATGTCTCAGTTCTCATACCCTGTTACTCGGGTGCAACATTCCAAACGCTTTATTAACACTCTCCCGAATTGGAAAGTCAGTGCCTTTAACCTCCTGCTTGGCCCAGTTTGCAATTTCTGCGGAAGATGAACAGGGATAGGGAGGACCAATGAGAGACTAGCTGGAGGTGTCTGGACGGGCAAATTTAACTCTCATTTCCCACCAGGAGTAGCAATTAAGCAAAGGCTCAGCGTGCCGTGCCGGAACCAGATTAGGGCCTGAAGCAATCGTGCGGTGTTCCGGCCAGCTCACAAGAAAGCGAGTTGAAGAAAGGAGCTCAGGGGCACTGTAATTCACAAACCTGCAGAGTTATAAATGACAGCTATCGTCCAAAAATACACTGAAGTAAGGCTGCCAAGAGGACTTGAAAGCGGGGCAGAATTGCAGGAAACCGATTTCAGGAGGTAGACTGGAATTGCATTTAAAGCATAGGAAAAGAGGCAGAACGTCGACAATGATGCACTTGGCCAAAAAGGGCGTATGCGTTTTTTCCTGAATATATTCAGGAAAAAACGCATACGCCCTTTTTGGCCAACCAAGTAAGCTTGCAAAGGAAATCTGCACTACAATGAAGTCTCACTTCTCCCCGGTCAAAAGGGCCATCTGAAAAAAGTGTAAAATCTAGAAAGGCAGAACAGGCCATGGAGAACTGGGAGCCTTGTTATGCTGATGGGCGGGATGTAAATTGCCAACAGCCACTCGGGAGAAGTGTATGGTGTTTCCTGAAACATCTAAAAAACAAAGCAACAGAGCCTAGGGCACTTCCACTTATAGTCCTATAGCTTAGGGAAATTAAAATCAAAAAGACACAGCCACCCCAAAGTTTGGGACCTCTCTGTTTACAAGAACCTCATTTACGGTAGAAGTTCAATATCGCAGAAAGTGAAAAATGGATAAAGAAGTTGTGGTAGTTACGTACAATGCAATATCACTCAGCAATGAAATCTATGTCATCAGGCCCGTAGCACCATAGACTGGATTCAGATATGATGAATCTCACTGAAATAAGTCACACAGAAAAAGAAAAATCATAAGATATCACTAATACATGGAATGTAAACTTGGCTACACAGGAACTGGATTACAAAACAGAAGAGGGTCTCAAATTTAGAAAACCAACTTATGCTTGCTTAAGGGGAAAGGTGAGTTGGGGTGCTACATAAAACCAGAGATTGAAATGAGCACAGATAAAGTTCCTTAAGCCAAATATGGAATAGACAACAGCTACTCCTTGCTCAACGAAATGGACTCAACACCCCATATTAAACGCCTAAGAATGTACCTGACTAGTAAGTATCTTAAAACCTATGGATTGCTATGTCTCCGAAAGAGAATCAAGTGTGTGTACAGGGGCATAAACGCAGCAGTGATAGGATTGGAGAGGTTCGGTGAGCAAATGAAGACCCTTTGAAGTCATATTGCATGGTACCCATTCCACGGGTCTCAACGCTCCAGCTTTAAGGGATTCTTCCTTCAGCTGAAACATGCATGTGGAACCCAGAGTATGATCAACCGTGTGATTGGGAGACGTGTTCAAATATGTCTCAGTTTTCATCCACTGGTACTCAGGTGCAACATTCCAGACGCTTTACTAACACTCTCCCGACTTGGAGAGTCAGTGCCTTTAACCTCCTGCTTGGCCCAGTTTGCAATTTCTGCGGAAGATGAACAGGGATAGGGAGGACCAATGAGAGACTAGCTGGAGGTGTCTGGACGGGCAAATTTAACTCTCATTTCCCACCAGGAATAGCAATTAAGCAAAGGCTCAGCGTGCCGTGCCAGAACGAGATTAGGGCCTGAAGCAATCGTGCGGTGTTGCGGCCAGCTCACAAGAAAGCGAGTTGAAGAAAGGAGCTCAGGGGCACTGTAATTCACAAACCTGCAGAGTTATAAATGACAGCTATCGTCCAAAAATATACTGAAGTAAGGCTGCCAAGAGGACTTGAAAGCGGGGCAGAATTGCAGGAAACCGATTTCAGGAGGTAGACTGGAATTGCATTTAAAGCATAGGAAAAGAGGCAGAACGTCGACAATGATGCACTTGGCCAAAAAGGGCGTATGCGTTTTTTCCTGAATATATTCAGGAAAAAACGCATACGCCCTTTTTGGCCAACCAAGCAAGCTTGCAAAGGAAATCTGCACTACAATGAAGTCTCACTTCCCCCTGGTCAAAAGGGCCATCTGAAAAAAGTGTAAAATCCTGAAAGGCAGGACCGGCCATGGAGAACTGGGAGCCTTGTTATGCTGATGGGCGGGATGTAAATTGCCAACAGCCACTCAGGAGAAGTGTATGGTGTTTCCTGAAACATCTAAAAAACAAAGCAACAGAGCCTAGGGCACTTCCTCTTATGGTCCTATAGCTTAGGGAAATTAAAATCAAAAAGACACAGCCACCCCAAAGTTTGGGACGGCTCTGTTTACAAGAACCTCGTTTACGGTACAAGTTCAATATCGCAGAAAGCTAAAAATGGATAAAGAATTTGTGGTACTTACGTACAATGCAATATCACTCAGCAATGAAATCTATGTCATCATTCCCGTAGCAGCATAATGAGTGGATTCAGGTATGATGATTCTAACTGAAATAAGTCACACAGAAAAAGAAACGTCATAAGATATCACTAATACACGGAATGTAAACTTGGCGACACAGGCACTGAATTACAAAACACAACAGGGTCTCAAATTTAGAAAACCAACTTATGCTTGCTTAAGGGGAAAGGTGAGTTGGGGTGCTGCATAAAACCAGAGATTGAAATGAGCACAGATAAAGTTCCTTAAGCCAAATATGTAATAGACAAGAGCTACTCCTTGCTCAACGAAATGGACTCAACACCCCATATTAAACGCCTAAGAATGTACCTGACTAGTAAGTATCTTAAAACCTATGGATTGCTATGTCTCCGAAAGAGAACTAAGCGTGTGTACAGGGGCATAAACGCAGCAGTGATAGGATTGCAGAGGTTCGGTGAGCAAATGAAGACCCTTTGAAGTCACATTGCATGGTACCCATTCCACGGGTCTCAACTCTCCAGGTTTAAGGGATTCTTCCTTCAGCTAAAACATGCATGTGGAACCCAGAGTATGATCAACCGTGTGATTGGGAGACGTGTTCAAATATGTCTCAGTTCTCATACCCTGTTACTCGGGTACAACATTCCAAACGCTTTATTAACACTCTCCCGAATTGGAAAGTCAGTGCCTTTAATCTCCTGTTTGGCCCAGTTTGCAATTTCTGCGGAAGATGAACAGGAATAGGGAGAATCAATGAGAGACTAGCTGGAGGTGTCTGGACGGGCAAATTTAACTCTCATTTCCCACCAGGAAGAGGAATTAACCAAAGGCTCAGCATGCCGTGCCGGAACCAGATTAGGGCCTGAAGCAATCCTGCGGTGTTGCGGCCAGCTCACAAGAAAGCGAGTTGAAGATAGGAGCTCAGTGGCACTGTAATTCACAAACCTGCAGAGTTATAAATGACAGCTATCATCCAAAAATATACTGAAGTAAGGCTGCCAAGAGGACTTGAAAGCCGGGCAGAATTGCAGGAAACCGATTTCAGGAGGTAGACTGGAATTGCATTTAAAGCATAGGAAAAGAGGCAGAACGTCGACAATGATGCACTTGGCCATAAAGGGCGTATGCGTTTTTTCCTGAATATATACAGGAAAAAACGCATACGCCCTTTTTGGCAAACCAAGCAAGCTTGCAAAGGTAATCTGCACTACATTGAAGTCTCACTTCCCACCTGGTCAAAAGGATCATCTGAAAAAAGTGTAAAATCCAGAAAGGCAGGAAAGGCAATGGAGAACTGAGAGCCTTGCTATGCTGTTGGGCGGGATGTAAATTGCCAACAGCCACTTGGGAGAAGTGTATGGTGTTTCCTGAAACATCTAAAAAACAAAGCAACAGAGCCTAGGGCACTTACACTTATGGTCCTATAGCTTAGGGAAATTAAAATCAAAAACACACAGCCACCCCAAAGTTTGGGACGGCTCTGTTTACAAGAACCTCGTTTATGGTACAAGTTCAATATCACAGAAAGTGAAAAATGGATAAAGAAGTTGTGGTACTTACATACAATGCAATATCACTCAGCAATGAAATCTATGTCATCAGGCCTGTAGCAGAAAATGACTGGGTTCAGGTATGATGATTCTAACTGAAATAAGTCACACAGAAAAAGAAACATCATAAGATATCACTAATACATGGAATGTAAACTTGGCTACACAGGAACTGGATTACAAAACAGAACAGGGTCTCAAATTTAGAAAACCAACTTATACTTGTTTAAGGGGAAAGGTGAGTTGGGGTGCTGCATAAAACCAGAGATTGAAATGAGCACAGATAAAGTTCCTTAAGCCAAATATGGAATAGACAAGAGCTACTCCTTGCTCAACGAAATGGACTCAACACCCCATATTAAACGCCTAAGAATGTACCTGACTAGTAAGTATCTTAAAATCTATGGATTGCTATGTCTCCAAAAGAGAATCAAGCGTGTGTACAGGGGCATAAACGCAGCAGTGATAGGATTGGAGAGGTTCGGTGAGCAAATGAATACCCTTTGAAGTCATATTGCATGGTACCCATTCCACGGGTCTCAACGCTCCAGCTTTAAGGGATTCTTCCTTCAGCTGAAACATGCATGTGGAACCCAGAGTATGATCAACCGTGTGATTGGGAGACGTGTTCAAATATGTCTCAGTTTTCGTCCTCTGGTACTGAGGTGCAACATTCCAGACGCTTTACTAACACTCTCCCGACTTGGAGAGTCAGTGCCTTTAACCTCCTGCTTGGCCCAGTTTGCAATTTCTGCGGAAGATGAACAGGGATAGGGAGGACCAATGAGATACTAGCTAGAGGTGTCTGGACGGGCAAATTTAACTCTCATTTCCCACCAAGAAGAGGAATAAACCAAATGCTCAGCGTGTCGTGCCGGAACCAGATTAGGGCCTGAAGCAATCCTGCGGTGTTGCGGCCAGCTCATAAGAAAGCGAGTTGAAGAAAGGAGCTCAGGGGCACTGTAATTCACAAACCTGCAGAGTTATAAATGACAGCTATCGTCCAAAAATATACTGAAGTAAGCCTGCCAAGAGGACTTGAAAGCGGGGCAGAATTGCAGGAAACCGATTTCAGGAGGTAGACTGGAATTGCATTTAAAGCATAGGAAAAGAGGCAGAACGTCCACAATGATGCACTTGGCCAAAAAGGGCGTATGCGTTTTTTCCTGAATATATTCAGGAAAAAACGCATACGCACTTTTTGGCCAACCAAGCAAGCTTGCAAAGGAAATCTGCACTACATTGAAGTCTCACTTCCCTCCCGGTCAAAAGGACCATCTGAAAAAAGTGTAAAATCCAGAAAGGCAGGACAGGCCATGGAGAACTGGGAGCCTTGTTATGCTGATGGGCGGGATGTAAATTGCCAACAGTCACTGGGGAGAAGTGTATGGTGTTTCCTGAAACATCTAAAAAACAAAGCAACAGAGCCTAGGGCACTTCCACTTATTGTCATATAGCTTAGGGAAATTAAAATCAAAAAGACACAGCCACCCCAAAGTTTGGGATGGCTCTGTTTACAAGAACCTCGTTTACGGTACAAGTTCAATATCGCAGAAAGCGAACAATGGATAAAGAAGCTGTGGTACTTACGTACAATGCAATATCACTCAGCAATGAAATCTATGTCATCATTCCCGTAGCAGCATAATGAGTGGATTCAGGTATGATGATTCTAACTGAAATAAGTCACACAGAAAAGGAAACGTCATAAGATATCACTAATACACGGAATGTAAACTTGGCGACACAGGCACTGAATTACAAAACACAACAGGGTCTCAAATTTAGAAAACCAACTTATGCTTGCTTAAGGGGAAAGGTGAGTTGGGGTGCTGCATAAAACCAGAGATTGAAATGAGCACAGATAAAGTTCCTTAAGCCAAATATGTAATATACAAGAGCTACTCCTTGCTCAACGAAATGGACTCAACACCCCATATTAAACGCCTAAGAATGTACCTGACTAGTAAGTATCTTAAAACCTATGGATTGCTATGTCTCCGAAAGAGAACCAAGCGTGTGTACAGGGGCATAAACGCAGCAGTGATAGGATTGCAGAGGTTCGGTGAGCAAATGAAGACCCTTTGAAGTCACATTGCATGGTACCCATTCCACGGGTGTCAACTCTCCAGGTTTAAGGGATTCTTCCTTCAGCTAAAACATGCATGTGGAACCCAGAGTATGATCAACCGTGTGATTGGGAGACGTGTTCAAATATGTCTCAGTTCTCATACCCTGTTACTCGGGTACAACATTCCAAACGCTTTATTAACACTCTCCCGAATTGGAAAGTCAGTGCCTTTAATCTCCTGTTTGGCCCAGTTTGCAATTTCTGCGGAAGATGAACAGGAATAGGGAGAAGCAATGAGAGACTAGCTGGAGGTGTCTGGACGGGCAAATTTAACTCTCATTTCCCACCAGGAAGAGGAATTAACCAAAGGCTCAGCATGCCGTGCCGGAACCAGATTAGGGCCTGAAGCAATCCTGCGGTGTTGCGGCCAGCTCACAAGAAAGCGAGTTGAAGATAGGAGCTCAGTGGCACTGTAATTCACAAACCTGCAGAGTTATAAATGACAGCTATCATCCAAAAATATACTGAAGTAACGCTGCCAAGAGGACTTGAAAGCGGGGCAGAATTGCAGGAAACCGATTTCAGAAGGTAGACTGGAATTGCATTTAAAGCATAGGAAAAGAGGCAGAACGTCGACAATGATGCACTTGGCCATAAAGGGCGTATGCGTTTTTTCCTGAATATATACAGGAAAAAACGCATACGCCCTTTTTGGCAAACCAAGCAAGCTTGCAAAGGTAATCTGCACTACATTGAAGTCTCACTTCCCACCTGGTCAAAAGGATCATCTGAAAAAAGTGTAAAATCCAGAAAGGCAGGAAAGGCAATGGAGAACTGAGAGCCTTGCTATGCTGTTGGGCGGGATGTAAATTGCCAACAGCCACTTGGGAGAAGTGTATGGTGTTTCCTGAAACATCTAAAAAACAAAGCAACAGAGCCTAGGGCACTTACACTTATGGTCCTATAGCTTAGGGAAATTAAAATCAAAAACACACAGCCACCCCAAAGTTTGGGACGGCTCTGTTTACAAGAACCTCGTTTATGGTACAAGTTCAATATCACAGAAAGTGAAAAATGGATAAAGAAGTTGTGGTACTTACATACAATGCAATATCACTCAGCAATGAAATCTATGTCATCAGGCCTGTAGCAGAAAATGACTGGGTTCAGGTATGATGATTCTAACTGAAATAAGTCACACAGAAAAAGAAACATCATAAGATATCACTAATACACGGAATGTAAACTTGGCTACACAGGAACTGGATTACAAAACAGAACAGGGTCTCAAATTTAGAAAACCAACTTATACTTGTTTAAGGGGAAAGGTGAGTTGGGGTGCTGCATAAAACCAGAGATTGAAATGAGCACAGATAAAGTTCCTTAAGCCAAATATGGAATAGACAAGAGCTACTCCTTGCTCAACGAAATGGACTCAACACCCCATATTAAACGCCTAAGAATGTACCTCACTAGTAAGTATCTTAAAATCTATGGATTGCTATGTCTCCAAAAGAGAATCAAGCGTGTGTACAGGGGCATAAACGCAGCAGTGATAGGATTGGAGAGGTTCGGTGAGCAAATGAATACCCTTTGAAGTCATATTGCATGGTACCCATTCCACGGGTCTCAACGCTCCAGCTTTAAGGGATTCTTCCTTCAGCTGAAATATGCATGTGGAACCCAGAGTATGATCAACCGTGTGATTGGGAGACGTGTTCAAATATGTCTCAGTTTTCGTCCGCTGGTACTCAGGTGCAACATTCCAGACGCTTTACTAACACTCTCCCGACTTGGAGAGTCAGTGCCTTTAACCTCCTGCTTGGCCCAGTTTGCAATTTCTGCGGAAGATGAACAGGGATAGGGAGGACCAATGAGATACTAGCTAGAGGTGTCTGGATGGGCAAATTTAACTCTCATTTCCCACCAAGAAGAGGAATAAACCAAATGCTCAGCGTGTCGTGCCGGAACCAGATTAGGGCCTGAAGCAATCCTGCGGTGTTGCGGCCAGCTCACAAGAAAGCGAGTTGAAGAAAGGAGCTCAGGGGCACTGTAATTCACAAACCTGCAGAGTTATAAATGACAGCTATCGTCCAAAAATATACTGAAGTAAGCCTGCCAAGAGGACTTGAAAGCGGGGCAGAATTGCAGGAAACCGATTTCAGGAGGTAGACTGGAATTGCATTTAAAGCATAGGAAAAGAGGCAGAACGTCCACAATGATGCACTTGGCCAAAAAGGGCGTATGCGTTTTTTCCTGAATATATTCAGGAAAAAACGCATACGCACTTTTTGGCCAACCAAGCAAGCTTGCAAAGGAAATCTGCACTACATTGAAGTCTCACTTCCCTCCCGGTCAAAAGGACCATCTGAAAAAAGTGTAAAATCCAGAAAGGCAGGACAGGCCATGGAGAACTGGGAGCCTTGTTATGCTGATGGGCGGGATGTAAATTGCCAACAGTCACTGGGGAGAAGTGTATGGTGTTTCCTGAAACATCTAAAAAACAAAGCAACAGAGCCTAGGGCACTTCCACTTATTGTCATATAGCTTAGGGAAATTAAAATCAAAAAGACACAGCCACCCCAAAGTTTGGGATGGCTCTGTTTACAAGAACCTCGTTTACGGTACAAGTTCAATATCGCAGAAAGCGAAAAATGGATAAAGAAGCTGTGGTACTTACGTACAATGCAATATCACTCAGCAATGAAATCTATGTCATCATTCCCGTAGCAGCATAATGAGTGGATTCAGGTATGATGATTCTAACTGAAATAAGTCACACAGAAAAAGAAACGTCATAAGATATCACTAATACACGGAATGTAAACTTGGCGACACAGGCACTGAATTACAAAACACAACAGGGTCTCAAATTTAGAAAACCAACTTATGCTTGCTTAAGGGGAAAGGTGAGTTGGGGTGCTGCATAAAACCAGAGATTGAAATGAGCACAGATAAAGTTCCTTAAGCCAAATATGTAATATACAAGAGCTACTCCTTGCTCAACGAAATGGACTCAAAACCCCATATTAAACGCCTAATAATGTAGCTGACTAGTAAGTATCTTAAAACCTATGGATTGCTATGTCTCTGAAAGAGAATCAAGCGTGAGAACAGCACCATAAACGCAGCAGTGATAGGATTGGAGAGGTTCGGTGAGCAAATGAAGACCCTTTGAAGTCATATTGCATGGTACCCATTCCACGGGTCTCAACTCTCCAGGTTTAAGGGATTCTTCCTTCAGCTAAACATGCATTTGGAACCCAGACTATGATCAACTGTGTGATCGTGAATCATGTTCAAATATGTCTCAGTTCTCATCCCCTAGTACTCGGGTGCAACATTCTAGACACTTTACTAACAATCTCCCGACTTGGAGAGTCAGTGCCTTTAACCTCCTGTTTGGCCCAGTTTGCAAATTCCGCGGATGATTAACAGGAATAGGGAGAACCAATGAGAGACTAGCTGGAGGTGTCTGGACGGGCAAATTTAACTCTCATTTCCCACCAGGAAGAGGAATTAACCGAAGCCTCAGCGTGCCGTGCCGGAACCAAATTAGGGCCTGAAGCAATCCTGCGGTGTTGCGGCCAGCTCACAAGGAAGCGAGCTGAAGAAAGGAGCTCAGGGGCACTGTAATTCACAAACCTGCAGAGTTATAAATGACAGCTATCGTCCAAAAATATACTGAAGTAAGGCTGCCAAGAGGACTTGAAAGCGGGGCAGAATTGCAGGAAACCGATTTCAGGAGTTAGACTGGAATTGCATTTAAAGCATAGGAAAAGAGGCAGAACGTCGACAATGATGCACTTGGCCAAAATGTGCGTATGCGTTTTTTCCTGAATATATTCGGGAAAAAACGCATACGCCCTTTTTGGCCAACCAAGCAAGCTTGCAAAGGAAATCTGCACTACAATGAAGTCTCACTTCCCCCCGGTCAAAAGGGCCATCTGTAAAAAGTGTAAAATCCAGAAAGGCAGGACAGGCCATGGAGAACTGGGAGCCTTGTTATGCTGATGGGCGGGATGTAAATTGCCAACAGCCACTCGGGAGAAGTGTATGGTGTTTCCTGAAACATCTAAAAAACAAAGCAACAGAGCCTAGGGCACTTCCACTTATGGTCCTATAGCTTAGGGAAATTAAAATCAAAAAGCAGAACCACCCAAAAGTTTTGGACGGCTCTGTTTACAAGAACCTCGTTTACGGTACAAGTTCAATATCGCAGAAAGTGAAAAATGGATAAAGAAGTTGTGGTACTTACGTACAATGCAATATCACTCAGCAATGAAATCTATGTCATCAGGCCCGTAGCAGCATAATGAGTGGATTCAGGTATGATGATTCTAACTACAATATGTAACACAGAAAAAGAAACGTCTTAAGATATCACCAATACACGGAATGTAAACTTGGCTACACAGGAACTGAATTACAAAACAGAACATGGTCTCAAATTTAGAAAACCAACTTATGCTTGCTTAAGTGGAAAGGTGAGTTGGGGTGCTGCATAAAACCAGAGATTGAAATGAGCACAGATAAATTTCCTTAAGCCAAATATGGAATAGACAAGAGCTACTCCTTGATCAACGAAATGGACTCAAAACCACATATTAAACGCCTAATAATGTACCTGACTAGTAAGTATCTTAAAACTTATGGATTGCTATGTCTCTGAAAGAGAATCAAGCGTGAGTACCGGGGCATAAACGCAGCAGTGATAGGATTGGAGAGATTTGGTGAGCAAATGAAGACCCTTTGAAGTCATATTGCATGGTACCCATTCCACGGGTCTCAACTCTCCAGGTTTAAGGGATTCTTCCTTCAGCTAAAGCATGCATGTGGAACCCAGAGTATGATCAATCATGTGATCGGGAGACGTGTTCCAATATGTCTCAGTTTTCGACCGCTGGTACTCAGGTGCAACATTCCAGATGCTTTACTAACACTCTCCCGACTTGGAGAGTCAGTGCCTTTAACCTCCTGCTTGGCCCAGTTTGCATTTCTGCGGAAGATGAACAGGGATAGGGAGGACCAATGAGAGACTAGCTGGAGGTGTCTGGACGGGCAAATTTAACTCTCATTTCCCACCAGGAAGAGCAATTAAGCAAAGGCTTAGCGTGCCGTGCCGGAACCAGATTAGGGCCTGAAGCAATCGTGCGGTGTTGCGGCGAGCTCACAAGAAAGCGAGTTGAAGAAAGGAGCTCAGGGGCACTGTAATTCACAAACCTGCAGAGTTATAAATGACAGCTATCGTCCAAAAATATACTGAAGTAAGTCTGCCACGAGGACTTGAAAGCGGGGCAGAATTGCAGGAAACCGATTTCAGGAGGTAGACTGGAATTGCATTTAAAGCATAGGAAAAGAGGCAGAACGTCGACAATAATGCACTTGGCCAAAAAGGGCGTATGCGTTTTTTCCTGAATATATTCAGGAAAAAACGCATACGCCCTTTTTGGCCAACCAAGCAATCTTGCAAAGGAAATCTGCACTACAATGAAGTCTCACTTCCCCCCGGTCAAAAGGGCCATCTGAAAAAAGTGTAAAATCCAGAAAGGCAGGACAGGCCATGGAGAACTGAGAGCATTGTTATGCTGATGGGTGGAATGTAAATTGCCAACAGCCACTGGGGAGAAGTGTATGGTGCTTCCTGAAACATCTAAAAAACAAAGCAACAGAGCCTAGGGCACTTCTACATATGGTCCTATAGCTTAGGGAAATTAAAACCAAAAAGACACAGCCACCCCAATGTTTGGAACGGCTCTGTTTACAAGAACCTCGTTTACGGTACAAGTTCAATATCACAGAAAGTGAAAAATGGATAAAGAAGTTGTGGTACTTACGTACAATGCAATATCACTCAGCAATGAAATCTATGTCATCATTCCCGTAGCAGCATAATGAGTGGATTCAGGTATGATTTTTCTGTCTGAAATAAGTCACACAGAAAAAGAAACATCATAAGATATCACAGATACACGGAATGTAAACTTGGCTACACAGGAACTGGATTACAAAAGAGAACAGGGTCTCAAATTTAGAAAACCAACTTATGCTTGCTTAAGGGGAAAGGTGAGTTGGGGTGCTGCGTAAAACCAGAGATTGAAATGAGCACAGATAAAGTTCCTTAAGCCAAACATGTAATAGACAAGAGCTATTCCTTGCTCAACGAAATGGACTCAACACCCCATATTAAACGCCTAAGAATGTACCTGACTAGTAAGTATCTTAAAATCTATGGATTGCTATGTCTCCAAAAGAGAATCAAGCGTGTGTACAGGGGCATAAACGCAGCAGTGATAGGATTGGAGAGGTTCGGTGAGCAAATGAATACCCTTTGAAGTCATATTGCATGGTACCCATTCCACGGGTCTCAACGCTCCAGCTTTAAGGGATTCTTCCTTCAGCTGAAACATGCATGTGGAACCCAGAGTATGATCAACCGTGTGATTGGGAGACGTGTTCAAATATGTCTCAGTTTTCGTCCGCTGGTACTCAGGTGCAACATTCCAGACGCTTTACTAACACTCTCCCGACTTGGAGAGTCAGTGCCTTTAACCTCCTGCTTGGCCCAGTTTGCAATTTCTGCGGAAGATGAACAGGGATAGGGAGGACCAGTGAGATACTAGCTAGAGGTGTCTGGATGGGCAAATTTAACTCTCATTTCCCACCAAGAAGAGGAATAAACCAAATGCTCAGCGTGTCGTGCCGGAACCAGATTAGGGCCTGAAGCAATCCTGCGGTGTTGCGGCCAGCTCACAAGAAAGCGAGTTGAAGAAAGGAGCTCAGGGGCACTGTAATTCACAAACCTGCAGAGTTATAAATGACAGCTATCGTCCAAAAATATACTGAAGTAAGCCTGCCAAGAGGACTTGAAAGCGGGGCAGAATTGCAGGAAACCGATTTCAGGAGGTAGACTGGAATTGCATTTAAAGCATAGGAAAAGAGGCAGAACGTCCACAATGATGCACTTGGCCAAAAAGGGCGTATGCGTTTTTTCCTGAATATATTCAGGAAAAAACGCATACGCACTTTTTGGCCAACCAAGCAAGCTTGCAAAGGAAATCTGCACTACATTGAAGTCTCACTTCCCTCCCGGTCAAAAGGACCATCTGAAAAAAGTGTAAAATCCAGAAAGGCAGGAAAGGCCATGGAGAACTGGGAGCCTTGTTATGCTGATGGGCGGGATGTAAATTGCCAACAGTCACTGGGGAGAAGTGTATGGTGTTTCCTGAAACATCTAAAAAACAAAGCAACAGAGCCTAGGGCACTTCCACTTATTGTCATATAGCTTAGGGAAATTAAAATCAAAAAGACACAGCCACCCCAAAGTTTGGGATGGCTCTGTTTACAAGAACCTCGTTTACGGTACAAGTTCAATATCGCAGAAAGCGAAAAATGGATAAAGAAGCTGTGGTACTTACGTACAATGCAATATCACTCAGCAATGAAATCTATGTCATCATTCCCGTAGCAGCATAATGAGTGGATTCAGGTATGATGATTCTAACTGAAATAAGTCACACAGAAAAAGAAACGTCATAAGATATCACTAATACACGGAATGTAAACTTGGCGACACAGGCACTGAATTACAAAACACAACAGGGTCTCAAATTTAGAAAACCAACTTATGCTTGCTTAAGGGGAAAGGTGAGTTGGGGTGCTGCATAAAACCAGAGATTGAAATGAGCACAGATAAAGTTCCTTAAGTCAAATATGTAATATACAAGAGCTACTCCTTGCTCAACGAAATGGATTCAAAACCCCATATTAAACGCCTAATAATGTAGCTGACTAGTAAGTATCTTAAAACCTATGGATTGCTATGTCTCTGAAAGAGAATCAAGCGTGAGAACAGGGGCATAAACGCAGCAGTGATAGGATTGGAGAGGTTCGGTGAGCAAATGAAGACCCTTTGAAGTCATATTGCATGGTACCCATTCCACGGGTCTCAACTCTCCAGGTTTAAGGGATTCTTCCTTCAGCTAAACATGCATTTGGAACCCAGACTATGATCAACCGTGTGATCGTGAATCATGTTCAAATATGTCTCAGTTCTCATCCCCTAGTACTCGGGTGCAACATTCTAGACACTTTACTAACAATCTCCCGACTTGGAGAGTCAGTGCCTTTAACCTCCTGTTTGGCCCAGTTTGCAAATTCCGCGGATGATTAACAGGAATAGGGAGAACCAATGAGAGACTAGCTGGAGGTGTCTGGACGGGCAAATTTAACTCTCATTTCCCACCAGGAAGAGGAATTAACCGAAGCCTCAGCGTGCCGTGCCGGAACCAGATTAGGGCCTGAAGCAATCCTGCGGTGTTGCGGCCAGCTCACAAGGAAGCGAGCTGAAGAAAGGAGCTCAGGGGCACTGTAATTCACAAACCTGCAGAGTTATAAATGACAGCTATCGTCCAAAAATATACTGAAGTAAGGCTGCCAAGAGGACTTGAAAGCGGGGCAGAATTGCAGGAAACCGATTTCAGGAGTTAGACTGGAATTGCATTTAAAGCATAGGAAAAGAGGCAGAACGTCGACAATGATGCACTTGGCCAAAATGTGCGTATGCGTTTTTTCCTGAATATATTCGGGAAAAAACGCATACGCCCTTTTTGGCCAACCAAGCAAGCTTGCAAAGGAAATCTGCACTACAATGAAGTCTCACTTCCCCCCGGTCAAAAGGGCCATCTGTAAAAAGTGTAAAATCCAGAAAGGCAGGACAGGCCATGGAGAACTGGGAGCCTTGTTATGCTGATGGGCGGGATGTAAATTGCCAACAGCCACTCGGGAGAAGTGTATGGTGTTTCCTGAAACATCTAAAAAACAAAGCAACAGAGCCTAGGGCACTTCCACTTATGGTCCTATAGCTTAGGGAAATTAAAATCAAAAAGCAGAACCACCCAAAAGTTTTGGACAGCTCTGTTTACAAGAACCTCGTTTACGGTACAAGTTCAATATCGCAGAAAGTGAAAAATGGATAAAGAAGTTGTGGTACTTACGTACAATGCAATATCACTCAGCAATGAAATCTATGTCATCAGGCCCGTAGCAGCATAATGAGTGGATTCAGGTATGATGATTCTAACTACAATATGTAACACAGAAAAAGAAACGTCTTAAGATATCACCAATACACGGAATGTAAACTTGGCTACACAGGAACTGAATTACAAAACAGAACATGGTCTCAAATTTAGAAAACCAACTTATGCTTGCTTAAGTGGAAAGGTGAGTTGGGGTGCTGCATAAAACCAGAGATTGAAATGAGCACAGATAAATTACCTTAAGCCAAATATGGAATAGACAAGAGCTACTCCTTGATCAACGAAATGGACTCAAAACCACATATTAAACGCCTAATAATGTACCTGACTAGTAAGTATCTTAAAACTTATGGATTGCTATGTCTCTGAAAGAGAATCAAGCGTGAGTACCGGGGCATAAACGCAGCAGTGATAGGATTGGAGAGATTTGGTGAGCAAATGAAGACCCTTTGAAGTCATATTGCATGGTACCCATTCCACGGGTCTCAACTCTCCAGGTTTAAGGGATTCTTCCTTCAGCTAAAGCATGCATGTGGAACCCAGAGTATGATCAATCATGTGATCGGGAGACGTGTTCCAATATGTCTCAGTTTTCGACCGCTGGTACTCAGGTGCAACATTCCAGATGCTTTACTAACACTCTCCCGACTTGGAGAGTCAGTGCCTTTAACCTCCTGCTTGGCCCAGTTTGCATTTCTGCGGAAGATGAACAGGGATAGGGAGGACCAATGAGAGACTAGCTGGAGGTGTCTGGACGGGCAAATTTAACTCTCATTTCCCACCAGGAAGAGCAATTAAGCAAAGGCTTAGCGTGCCGTGCCGGAACCAGATTAGGGCCTGAAGCAATCGTGCGGTGTTGCGGCGAGCTCACAAGAAAGCGAGTTGAAGAAAGGAGCTCAGGGGCACTGTAATTCACAAACCTGCAGAGTTATAAATGACAGCTATCGTCCAAAAATATACTGAAGTAAGTCTGCCACGAGGACTTGAAAGCGGGGCAGAATTGCAGGAAACCGATTTCAGGAGGTAGACTGGAATTGCATTTAAAGCATAGGAAAAGAGGCAGAACGTCGACAATGATGCACTTGGCCAAAAAGGGCGTATGCGTTTTTTCCTGAATATATTCAGGAAAAAACGCATACGCCCTTTTTGGCCAACCAAGCAATCTTGCAAAGGAAATCTGCACTACAATGAAGTCTCACTTCCCCCCGGTCAAAAGGGCCATCTGAAAAAAGTGTAAAATCCAGAAAGGCAGGACAGGCCATGGAGAACTGGGAGCATTGTTATGCTGATGGGTGGAATGTAAATTGCCAACAGCCACTGGGGAGAAGTGTATGGTGCTTCCTGAAACATCTAAAAAACAAAGCAACAGAGCCTAGGGCACTTCCACATATGGTCCTATAGCTTAGGGAAATTAAAATCAAAAAGACACAGCCACCCCAATGTTTGGAACAGCTCTGTTTACAAGAACCTCGTTTACGGTACAAGTTCAATATCACAGAAAGTGAAAAATGGATAAAGCAGTTGTGGTACTTACGTACAATGCAATATCACTCAGCAATGAAATCTATGTCATCAGGCCCGTAGCAGCATAATGAGTGGATTCAGGTATGATTTTTCTGTCTGAAATAAGTCACACAGAAAAAGAAACATCATAAGATATCACTAATACACGGAATGTAAACTTGGCTACACAGGAACTGGATTACAAAAGAGAACAGGGTCTCAAATTTAGAAAACCAACTTATGCTTGCTTAAGGGGAAAGGTGAGTTGGGGTGCTGCGTAAAACCAGAGATTGAAATGAGCACAGATAAAGTTCCTTAAGCCAAACATGTAATAGACAAGAGCTATTCCTTGCTCAACGAAATGGACTCAACACCCCATATGAAACGCCTAAGAATGTACCTCACTAGTTAGTATCTTAAAACCTATGGATTGCTATGTCTCCAAAAGAGAATCAAGCATGTTTACAAGGGCATAAACGCAGCAGTGATAGGATTGGAGAGGTTCGGTGAGCAAATGAAGACCCTTTGAAGTCATATTGCATGGTACCCATTCCACGGGTCTCAACTCTCCACGTTTAAGGGATTCTTCCTTCAGCTAAAGCATGCATGTGGAACCCAGAGTATGATCAACCGTGTGATCGGGAGACGTGTTCCAATATGTCTCAGTTCTCGTCCCCTGGTACTCGGGTGCAACATTCCAGACGCTTTACTAACACTCTCCCAACTTGGAGAGTCAGTGCCTTTAACCTCCTGTTTGGCCCAGTTTGCAATTTCTGCGGAAGATGAACAGGAATAGGGAGAACCAATGAGAGACTAGCTGGAGGTGTCTGGACGGGCAAATTTAACTCTCATTTCCCACCAGGAACAGGAATTAACCAAAGGCTCAGCGTGCCATGCCGGAACCAGATTAGGGCCTGAAGCAATCGTGCGGTGTTGCGGCCAGCTCACAAGAAAGCGAGTTGAAGAAAGGAGCTCAGGGGCACTGTAATTCACAAACCTGCAGAGTTATAAATGACAGCTATCGTCCAAAAATATACTGAAGTAAGGCTGCCAAGAGGACTTGAAAGCTGGGCAGAATTGCAGGAAACCGATTTCAGGAGGTAGACTGGAATTGCATTTAAAGCATAGGAAAAGAGGCAGAACGTCCACAATGATGCACTTGGCCAAAAAGGGCGTATGCGTTTTTTCCTGAATATATTCAGGAAAAAACGCATACGCCCTTTTTGGCCAACCAAGCAAGCTTGCAAAGGAAATCTGCACTACAATGAAGTCTCACTTCCCCACGGTCAAAAGGGCCATCTGAAAATAGTGTAAAATCCAGAAAGGCAGGACAGGCCATGGAGAACTGGGAGCCTTGTTATGCTGATGGGCGGGATGTAAGTTGCCAATAGCCACTCTGGAGAAGTGTATGGTGTTTCCTGAAACATGTAAAAAACAAAGCAACAGAGCCTAGGGCACTTCCACTTATGGTCCTATAGCTTAGGGAAATTAAAATCAAAAAGACACAGCCAACCCAAAGTTTGGGACGGCTGTGTTTACAAGAACCTCCTTTACAGTACAAGTTCAATATCGCAGAAAGCGAAAAATGGATAAAGAAGTTGTGGTACTTACGTACAATTCAATATCACTCAGCAATGAAATCTATGTCATCAGGCCCGTAACAGCATAATGAGTGGATTCAGGTATGATGATTCTAACTGAAATAAGTCACACAGAAAAAGAAACATCATAAGATATCACTAATACACGGAATGTAAACTTGGCTACACAGGAACTGGATTACAAAAGAGAACAGGGTCTCAAATTTAGAAAACCAACTTATGCTTGCTTAAGGGGAAAGGTGAGTTGGGGTGCTGCATAAAACCATAGATTGAAATGAGCACAGATAAAGTTCCTTAAGCCAAATATGTAATAGACAAGAGCTACTCCTTGCTCAACGAAATGGACTCAACACCCCATATTAAACGCCTAAGAATGTACCTGACTAGTAAGTATCTTAAAACCTATGGATTGCTATGTCTCCGAAAGAGAATCAAGCGTGTGTACAGGGGCATAAACGCAGCAGTGATAGGATTGGAGAGGTTCGGTGAGCAAACGAAGACCATTTGAAGTCATATTGCATGGTACCCATTCCACGGGTCTCAACTCTCCAGGTTTAAGGGATTCTTCATTCAGCTGAAACATGCATGTGAAACCCAGAGTATGATGAACCGTGTGATCAGAAGACGTGTTCAAATATGTCTCAGTTCTCCTCCCCTGGTACTCGGGTGCAACATTCCACACACTTTAGTAACACACTCCCGATTTGGAGAGTCAGTGCCTTTAACCTCCTGTTTGGCCCAGTTTGCAATTTCCGCGGAAGATGAACAGGAATAGGGAGAACCAATGAGAGACTAGCTGGAGGTGTCTGGACGGGCAAATTTAACTCTCATTTCCCACCAGGAAGAGGAATTAACCAAAGGCTCAGTGTGCCGTGCCGGAACCAGATTAGGGCCTGAAGCAATCCTGAGGTGTTGTGGCCAGCTCACAAGAAAGCGAGTTGAAGAAAGGAGCTCAGGGGCACTGTAATTCACAAACATGCAGAGTTATAAATGACAGCTATCGTCCAAAAGTATACTGAAGTAAGGCTGCCAAGAGGACGTGAAAGCGGGCCAGAAATGCAGTAAACCGATTTCAGGAAGTAGACTGGAATTGCATTTAAAGCATAGGAAAAGAGGCAGAACGTCCAAAATGATGCACTTGGCCAAAAAGTGCGTATGCGTTTTTTCCTGAATATATTCAGGAAAAAACGCATACGCACTTTTTGGCCAACCAAGCAAGCTTGCAAAGGAAATCTGCACTACAATGAAGTCTCACTTCCCCCCGGTCAAAAGGGCCATCTGAAAAAAGTGTAAAATCCAGAAAGGCAGGACAGGCCATGGAGAACTGGTACCCTTGTTATGCTGATGGGCGGGATGTAAATTGCCAACAGCGACTGGGGAGAAGTGTATGGTGTTTCCTGAAACATCTAAAAAACAAAGCAACAGAGCCTAGGGCACTTCCACGTATTGTCATATAGCTTAGGGAAATTAAAATCAAAAAGACACAGCCACCCCAAAGTTTGGGATGGCTCTGTTTACAAGAACCTCGTTTACGGTAGAAGTTCAATATCGCAGAAAGTGAAAAATGGATAAAGAAGTTGTGGTAGTTACGTACAATGCAATATCACTCAGCAATGAAATCTATGTCATCAGGCCCGTAGCAGCATAGACTGGATTCAGGTATGATGATTCTCACTGAAATAAGTCACACAGAAAAAGAAACATCATAAGATATCACTAATACACGGAATGTAAACTTGGCTACACAGGAACTGGATTACAAAACAGAAGAGGGTCTCAAATTTAGAAAACCAACTTATGCTTGCTTAAGGGGAAAGGTGAGTTGGGGTGCTGCATAAAACCAGAGATTGAAATGAGCACAGATAAAGTTCCTTAAGCCAAATATGGAATAGACAAGAGCTACTCTTTGCTCAACGAAATGGACTCAACACCCCATATTAAACGCCTAAGAATGTACCTGACTAGTAAGTATCTTAAAACCTATGGATTGCTATGTCTCCAAAAGAGAATCAAGCGTGTGTACAGGGGCATAAACGCAGCAGTGATAGGATTGGAGAGGTTCGGTGAGCAAATGAATACCCTTTGAAGTCATACTGCATGGTACCCATTCCACGGGTCTCAACACTCCAGCTTTAAGGGATTCTTCCTTCAGCTGAAACATGCATGTGGAACCCAGAGTATGATCAACCGTGTGATTGGGAGACGTGTTCAAATATGTCTCAGTTTTCGACCGCTGGTACTCAGGTGCAACATTCCAGACGCTTTACTAACACTCTCCCGACTTGGAGAGTCAGTGCCTTTAACCTCCTGCTTGGCCCAGTTTGCAAATTCTGCGGAAGATGAACAGGGATAGGGAGGACCAATGAGAGACTAGCTGGAGGTGTCTGGACGGGCAAATTTAACTCTCATTTCCCACCAAGAGTAGCAATTAAGCAAAGGCTCAGCGTGCTGTGCCGGAACCAGATTAGGGCCTGAAGCAATCGTGCGGTGTTGCGGCCAGCTCACAAGAAAGCGAGTTGAAGAAAGGAGCTCAGGGGCACTGTAATTCACAAACCTGCAGAGTTATAAATGACAGCTATCGTCCAAAAATATACTGAAGTAAGGCTGCCAAGAGGACTTGAAAGCGGGGCAGAATTGCAGGAAACAGATTTCAGGAGGTAGACTGGAATTGCATTTAAAGCATAGGAAAAGAGGCAGAACGTCGACAATGATGCACTTGGCCAAAAAGGGCGTATGCGTTTTTCCTGAATATATTCAGGAAAAAACGCATACGCTCTTTTTGGCCAACCAAGCAATCTTGCAAAGGAAATCTGCACTACAATGAAGTCTCACTTCCCCCCGGTCAAAAGGGCCATCTGAAAAAAGTGTAAAATCCAGAAAGGCAGGACAGGCCATGGAGAACTGGGAGCCTTGTTATGCTGATGGGCGGGATGTAAATTGCCAACAGCCACTCAGGAGAAGTGTATGGTGTTTCCTGAAACATCTAAAAAACAAAGCAACAGAGCCTAGGGCACTTCCACTTATGGTCCTATAGCTTAGGGAAATTAAAATCAAAAAGACACAGCCACCCCAAAGTTTGGGATGGCTCTGTTTACAAGAACCTCGTTTACGGTACAAGTTCAATATCGCAGAAAGCGAAAAATGGATAAAGAATTTGTGGTACTTACGTAGAATGCAATATCACTCAGCAATGAAATCTATGTCATCATTCCCGTAGCAGCATAATGACTGGATTCAGGTATGATGATTCTAACTGAAATAAGTCACACAGAAAAAGAAACGTCATAAGATATCACTAATACACGGAATGTAAACTTGGCTACACAGGAACTGGATTACAAAACAGAACAGGGTCTCAAATTTAGAAAACCAACTTATGCTTGTTTAAGGGGAAAGGTGAGTTGGGGTGCTGCATAAAACCAGAGATTGAAATGAGCACAGATAAAGTTCCTTAAGCCAAATATGGAATAGACAAGAGCTACTCCTTGCTCAACGAAATGGACTCAACACCCCATATTAAACGCCTAAGAATGTACCTGACTAGTAAGTATCTTAAAACCTATGGATTGCTATGTCTCCGAAACAGAATCAAGCGTGTGTACAGGGGCATAAACGCAGCAGTGATAGGATTGGAGAGGTTCGGTGAGCAAATGAAGACCCTTTGAAGTCATATTGCATGGTACCCATTCCATGGGTCTCAACTCTCCAGCTTTAAGGGATTCTTCCTTCAGCTGAAACATGCATGTGGAACCCAGAGTATGATCAACCGTGTGATTGGGAGACGTGTTCAAATATGTCTCAGTTTTCAACCGCTGGTACTCAGGTGCAACATTCCAGATGCTTTACTAACACTCTCCCAACTTGGAGAGTCAGTGCCTTTAACCTCCTGCTTGGCCCAGTTTGCAATTTCTGCAGAAGATGAACAGGGATAGGGAGGACCAATGAGAGACTAGCTGGAGGTGTCTGGACGGGCAAATTTAACTCTCATTTCCCACCAGGAAGAGCAATTAAGCAAAGGCTCAGTGTGCCGTGCCGGAACCAGATTAGGACCTGAAGCAATCGTGCGGTGTTGCGGCCAGCTCACAAGAAAACGAGTTGAAGAAAGGAGCTCAGGGGCACTGTAATTCACAAACCTGCAGAGTTATAAATGACAGCTATCGTCCAAAAATATACTGAAGTAAGGCTGCCACGAGGACTTGAAAGCGGGGCAGAATTGCAGGAAACCAATTTCAGGAGGTAGACTGGAATTGCATTTAAAGCA